>NC_091335.1:27249392-27335752 GCF_038502225.1 Cherax quadricarinatus | reverse complement strand
TCCAAAACGTTTTGATGTACGGGATCTTCAGGCAAGGCTCAACGCAGTTGAACCAGCGATCCAGTTTACACTAGAAGAAGAGTCCAATGACAAGCTACCTTTCCTCGACGTCCTCATTCACAAAGTAGACAACAACCTAAGATTTCAAGTTTATCGGAAACCCACCAATAAAAATGATCTCACACACTTCTATTCCAGTCAAGATACCAAGACCAAAAGAGGCATCATCATCGGGTTTTTCCTAAGAGCATACCGAATTTGTAGTCCTGAGTTTCTTGACGAGGAATGTACTTACATTCACCAAACATTCACTGAGTTACAATTTCCTTCTTTTTTCATCAAAGACTGCAAGAAAAGAGCTCTTCAGATCATCAATTCTCCACGCATCAACACCGCTCCCAACAAAGTTATAATTCTTCCCAACAGCCAGGTTGCACTAAACGTCTCAAAAGTACTTTCACAAGCTAACACCAGAGTCGCCATCGCTTCTACCACTTCAATAAAGGATCTAACCAGGACAAAACCCAAGCACCACGAACCAGTCAATGCAGGAGTTTACACTATACCCTGTGGAGGCTGTGACAAGATCTACGTAGGTGAAACAGCAAGAAACCTCGACACCCGCCTCAATGAACACATTTACGCATGTAGGAACGATAACTTGAACAACGCCTGTGTACAACACCGAAATTCCACCAATCATCTCATGAAATTCAGAGACGCCCAATTAGTGATCAAAGAAACTAATTTCCGCAGACGCAAGTGCCTTGAATCAGCACTGATCGCTGTTTCGAATACAATTAAACAAAACAACGGCAGCTTCACCATCTCCGAAGTCTTAGCAAGAATCCTCCTGAAAACAGTAAACCCTGCCATCACATAGTCTCTCCTGTTATACTACACAAAGCACAGAGAGTGAACACTGAAACAAGCTGCCTCATTCCAGTTTATATTTGTCCAACCTATTTTTATGTTACCCAAGTAATAGCTTTTATATCCTTTTACTCATGTACGAATTAATTGCTCTACCATATTGTATTACTTTTGTCACTACCACTACTACTACTACTACTACTACTACTACTACCACTAGTGAACATCGAAATGGTACCTCACTAGTATTCACCTCACTCTGAGCCTTTATATACCCTCTGTGTCCATGTATTGTTTGTCAAAACAGGTACTCAGTTCGTATTGATTACGACAATCCATTGACACACTCTCAGTTCACGGAGTTCACTACCTTTTCAGAAGATAGGCACATGGCTTCTGCCGAAAAGAAGAGGTCACGATGCTCCATGAACACGACGGAGGACTCAGATTTGGAAATGTGGGGCGAAATTCTAGCGAAGAAGTTGCGAGAGGAAGAGGAAGATCCTGTTCACATTGTAGCAGATCTGACAGTCCCAACCATGGAGCCAGCGACAATAGAAACAGGTGCGGAAATAAACACCGCACCCCACGAAAACCAAGAGGGATGGAACACTGTGGACAAGAAGAAGAAGCACCGTCCGTCCAAGGAGCAGGCAAACCAGCTCAACCGACCTGGCAAATTCAAGGTGAAGTCTTATGGGGACCACAGAACCCACTATGGGGTTGTTTCATACCTGGAATCACGACACAACCTGAAGTTCAAGATATGGTTCAACTTGAGGGGAGAACCAATATTGACTCCTCTCAACAAGGAAATGTATACCACCTTGAAGAGAGTCATGGAGACAGATCGCTCATTCACCCTGGAGGAACTGGACTCTCGGCAGAAGATCACCAAGGGTGTAGTGATGCGATACCCGCTGATGATGCCCATCGAGGCAGTAGCAGCTCACCCCAGTGTGGTGTCAGCTCAACGTCTCAAGGCAAAGACGGCAGGCAACGCACCAACCCGACAGGTTCTCATTCAGCATGTAGGACCACTGCCATCCCAGCTGGACCTCGGTTCTTGGGGCAGGTACGATGTCAGGACCTTCACAGCAGAACCAGTTCGCTGTTTCAAGTGTCAGCGTTATGGACACCTGGGTGCACTATGTCCGAACAGAGTAATCTGCGGTGTCTGCAGCCAGCACCACCCTACCGAGGAATGCATCACCAAGCTGAAAAATGCATCGCCACCCACTCCACAATGCCCGAACTGCAGGCAGAAACACCATGCCTGGAATCCTCGATGCCCCGAGAGGCTCGCCAGAATTCAAGAAGTCTGGAAGACGCCAAAAACTCGGCAACAGGCTACGACGGATCATCAAACGATGGGTGCAGAGAACCCTGCCATACCGCAGATCTCTCAGCAGCTAAACCAAGTCAATGCCCAGGAATTCCCAACCCTAGAAGCCTCAACCAGGCGTCAAGGTCAAGAACCTCCTGCACCCCTACCTCAACGAAGAAACAGAAACAAGAGGAACAGGAGGCGTCAACAGGGTGCATCGGGTCAATGCGATCAGCAGGCTGCACTAAACGAGCCCCCACCGGCCATAGCACGACAACGCAGGCACTCCTTACCCGGCACAGGCGCTTTGCAGACTCAACTGGCACCTCACCAGCAGATCCCGGCTACTCAACCTGGTATACAGCAACAGACCACGGTGCATACAATAAAGAAATCCAACCCTCAGCAGTCCCTACAGACCACAGCAGCCCAGATAATATCCACTGTTTCGAACCCATCTCCAAAGCAGGCCCTCACCAGGGAGGATCTCGTAGCACTCATCAAGGTGTTCACGGATCTTATTTGCAACACAATCAACTCCACGGAACAACAGAGCGCATTCCGGCAGATGGTCAGTACTCTCCTGAGAGTGTGCTTTCTGACCGAAGAGGAGACAGTGGATGCCATGAATTTGCAGGTTCTCAGAGCGGGCAGGACTCAGTCTCCAGCTCAGGAAACAACAGCGATGGAATAACCTCTGTACCAAATCACACCCTCAAGGTCCTACAATGGAACATTCAGGGCCTGAGGGGCAAACAGCACCTCTTGCTGGAGGCAGTAATTCGGGATCGGGTTGACATCGTCTTGCTACAAGAAACTCTGACTGTCCCGACTATGTGCCCAAGACTACCCGGTTTTGCTGGGTATTTTCGGCACATGGACCCGGGCATTCACTGCAGAGGCACAGCTGTATTTGTATCCAATACAATACCTCACGAGGTTATAGCCAACCCTGTGGACTGTGGGGAGGATGTCGAGGTACAGGCCATCCTTGTGCACATACCTGGGGCGCCCATTACCATCTATAACATCTACAAGAACCCAAGACACACCCTCGACATTGCAGAGCTCCTCGCACTAGCACGCACTGAGTGTATTATTGTGGGTGGAGATTTCAACGCACATCACCCTATTCTGCACTCTCACTCAGCAACCAATGCTGCTGGCAGACATATAGCAATGCTCCTACACGATATTCCAGAGGTAAAGTTGCTAAACAATGGAGACCCCACACACCTGTTGGGTGGCTGCCTCGACCTTACCTTCGGGTCAAGACAACTCGCAGCAGGAGCCACATGGGAAACTCATCCTCACCTTGTCAGTGACCACTTTGCAGTGATCACCACCTTCAACATCAACAGGCCTCCCACAGTTGTGCTGCCTCCTAGATGGGACGTAAAGAGGGCCAACTGGAAGGTGTTCCAGGATTATCTTCATAACTGGTGGTCCACATACTCTCTATCTGAAGACTGTGATACGGCTGAACAGGAGCTAATCACTGTTCTCATCCAGGCAGCAGAGTGCGCAATTCCAAAGAAGTCCGCAGGACGCACTCACAAAAGAGACTGGTGGTTCTACAACGACGAGGTGCGGGAGCAGAACCACCGCATCAACTCTTTTAGGAAGCTATACAGGCGTAACCCTACGGCAGAGAACAGGAATACTCTGAGAGCCATTGTGCAGCATGCCCGCAGAATCTCTCTCAGAGTAAAAACTGAGAAATGGCTGGAGTGGTGCTCAACATTCGGGCATCACACCACCTTATCTGAGATATGGGGCAAGCTCAACATAGCAACTGGCAAGAGCAAGCCGAGGCCACCAGCACACCCGAACCCATCCCAGGAAGCAGAGAAACTAGTGGAGCTTTTCACTTCCAGGGGAGCCTCCACTCAGCTCCCACAGGACATCCGGAATATACAGACGGATCTTCTGCCACAGCGCCAGCTAACGATACAAGCTGCATGTGAGTCGGAAGATGTGACTGATGTAGACCTCACGGACTTGGAACTCCGACGTGCCATTAAGAACACAGGTGACACTGCCCCGGGCATCGATGGTGTGACGTACTCCATGATTGCACGGGCTGGGCAGAGTGGATGGGAGGCCATACTAGACGTCATTAACAAGTCGTGGAGGGCCAGGACACTCCCAGCAGCTTGGAAGAAAGCTACAATCGTACCAATTCCAAAGCCCAAGGACCCAGGCAGTATGAGACCCATATCGCTGACCAGCTGCTTAGCCAAGACTGCTGAGAGGATGGTGTTAAACCGCCTCCTATGGAAACTTGGACCCTCTCATCATCACATATTTGGCTTCACCAAAGGAGTGGGAACAGCAGAGTGCATAACCACTCTACTAAGCCAGATTGCTGATAGCAACAAAAAACCTAGTATCGTCGTCTACCTCGACCTTGAGAAGGCATTTGAGCTAGCCAGCCCCACAGCAATTCTGGCAATACTAGCTCGGAAGGGAATCAAAGGACGCCTCCTGGCCTGGATAGAGTCCTACCTTAGGGGCAGGCAGGCCTGTGTCAGCTTTCAGGGACACTACTCTTCCTTTAAAACCCTGGAAAACGGTACGCCACAAGGAGGTGTGCTCAGTCCTACCCTGTTTAACATCCTTATGCAGGAACTTGTGAGCCTTCCCTTTCATAGTGGTACACAGCTCCTCAGCTATGCTGATGATCTTGCACTAGTAGTGAATGGGAAAGGCAATTTAGAACGACAGGCTCAGAGAGCTTTGGACCTAATTACGCAGTCTTGCAAGGAACTAGGCCTCAAGATCTCGGCCGAGAAATCTCTTGCAATGATGTTCAAGGGACCAGATCCTATGAATAGATTACGTATTCAGGATATAGAACTTGAGTGGACAGGCTCCTACCTGTACTTGGGAATCTACATTGATAAAAAGCTGACCTTTCAGAAACAGGCCGAGTATGTCAGGTCACGTGCTCTACTCAGACTCAACGCCATGAGAGCCATGACGAGGCACCGTGCAGGGGCAAGCAAAGATGTACTTCGCTTGTACTATATACAAGCTATACGCTCGCTCATTGACTACAGTGCACCGGCTTTAGCTCATCTCTTCCCGCAGAGCAGGCAAAGGGTGGAGGTCGTACAAAACCAGGCGATAAGAACTATGCTTGGTGCCCCCATCTGGACCAACACAGTATGTCTCAGATCTGAGGCCCGGCTTCCTTCCTTGGCTGACAGAGTAAGATACATAAACGCCTGCAAAGTGGCCACGATTCTGCACCGGCAGCAAGGTACCCCACTAAGGAGACGGATATTAACAACCATGTCACAAGATCCCACACTCTTCACGGACTACTCCTGGATTCGTTCGTTTTGTGCTGCTGGGCGGAAGCTGCTGCCTGTACAGCTGCTCTGTGAGAAGAGTTGTGACCTTCCTGTTGCTGGGTACCATCCACCACCTCCCTGGCGCCCAGATCCAGCCGATGTTTTCATCATGCAGCTGCCCATCTCTAAGTGTCTCTGCAGTCGAGACACCCTCAGCAATCATGCTGAGACAAGCATGGCACTGGCAGAGGGAGGCACATGTGCAGTGTATTTCACAGATGGTTCTGTCGACCCTGATAGGAAGAGAGCAGCAGCTGGACTGTACCACAATGGTCACACACAAGGCTGGCGACTCCCTGACCACTGCACGATCCTTCAAGCTGAGCTGGTGGCGATTCAGCAGGCATTGTCACATGCCCTACGACATCGACTCCGACCTGTCATACATGTTGATTCCACCTCTGCAATCAATGCCCTCTCCCATCCTCAACCACAGGATAATGTTCACCTCATCACATCGATCCTGAGCATAATGACAGCCTTAGAAGTTCAGGGTAATAGATCGACATTGAACTGGATCCCCAGCCATGCTGGCATCCGGGGAAATGAGGCGGCAGATGATGCAGCCAAGGCAGCAACAGACTATCCACATGTTGGGATTACTGTCCCAATCAGCCTACGACAGACCAAACTGGTGGCTGCCAGAGCCACGAAACTTATGGGGGAGGTCTTAGGTGATACCCCATCTCAACAGTGGTACCGAGCAGCGACTCAGGGAGAACCCCCTCCATATGATAGAAGCTGGTCCAGAGCGCAGTGTACCGCCATCCATCGGCTTCGTTTGGGCTTTCCCACAGCCAAGATGATGGTAGACAAGGCTGAGGAGGAGATGTGCCAGTACTGTCAGCACGTTGTCCAGCGGCCCCTAACACACTATCTTCTAGAGTGCGAAGCTACTGAGACACTCCGCAGGCAACTAGGGGTGATATTCCCTCCCGAAGAGGACCCAGAGATGACTGCGGCCACACTAGTGTATCATGGGGTCAACGAACCAGACAAGCTGTTTCCTGTAATAATGACATATCCTCCTCCTCGCTAGTGTCCATAGTTACATATGGTGTCGCTTATGAGATGCACCAGTTGAACTGACCAGAGGGGCGCTTGAGCGGCATGCGTCGCATCATTGTGGAAACCTTTCTCCATCGGGAGCCAGAGACGGGTCATCGCAAGATTGGGACCCGTGCCAGGACTATGGTCTTGGCGAACATTATACATACATACATGTATTGTTTGTAATGGCTTGATAAAGCTCCTGGAGAGCGAAACGTTGCCACAATAAATGTCACATTAGTTGCACTTGTGTCCTTTTACTTTACATACAAGGTCTTGAGGATATCTCTCCAAGAGAGAACCCGCAGTAATGGATTTAAATTAGATAAGTTTAGATTTAGAAAGGACATAGGAAAGTATTGGTTTGGAAATAGGGTAGTTGATGAGTGGAACAGTCTACCTAGTTGGGTTATTGAGGCTAGGACTTTGGGTAGTTTCAAATTTAGGTTGGATAAGTACATGAGTGGGAGGGGTTGGATTTGAGTGGGACTTGCACATCAGAGCTTATTTCTTGGGTAGCATTGAAAATTGGGTTGGTCAAATGTTTGTTAGTGGGATGAATTGTAAAGGACCTGCCTAGTATGGGCCAACAGGCCTGCTGCAGTGTTCCTCCTTTCTTATGTTCTTATGTATCTCTACTGTTCCTGCCTACTTTCTGTACTCGACTGAAGAAGCCTACTATGTAGGCGAAACGTTTCGGAATAAAGTTGCCTAACTGTTGCCTATGTGTCTTACCTACCAACCTGTCGGTATTGTATACCATTTTGATATTCATCTTGTCAGACACTGCAACACATGGCCTCTTGGTACAGAAAACGCTTTAGATAACCCTTTCAAGTGAGAACTGTTGGATCTGAGAGGAACCTGACCTCTCAGTGGCTACACTTTCACTACTACTCTGCACCTCTCCTTCCGACATTATTTAAGTCTCCGTACTGCCGCTTGATCTTCAGATAGTTCCTGACTATGGAGCTGAACTTTTCCAAACCGAGGGACTGACAACCTCAAATTCTACGACTTCAAGGGTGATGGACTGGTTACATCGTCTTCACATCTCTACTGTTAAGAACATAAGAACATAAGAATGTAGGAACACTGCAGAAGGCCTACTGGCCCATACGAGGCAGGTCCTTATCAAAACGACATCTACCTAAAGCTACTCAAGAAATAACTCCCGTACCCCTTAACACCAATCAAACCCAGCCCCTCCCACTCATATATTTGTCCAGTCTCTTCTTAAAGCTACCCAAGGTCCTAGCCTCTATCACCCCACTGGGAAGACTGTTCCACGCATCTACAACTCTGTTAGAAAACCAGTACTTACCTATGTCCTTTCTAAATCTAAATTTATCCAACTTAAATCCATTATTCCTGGTTCTTACCTGGTTCGACACCCTCAGTACTTAATTAATGTCTCCCTTGTTTATGCCCGTCATCCACTTATACACTTCAATGATATCTCCCCTCATTCTACGCCTCTCCAGAGAATGGAGATTTAAGGCTTTAAGTCTATCTTCATACGGGAGGTTCCTTACACAGTAAATCATTTTAGTCATTCTTCTAGATGTCGTTTTGATAAGGACCTGCCTCGTATGGGCCAGTAGGCCTTCTGCAGTGTTCCTACATTCTTATGTTCTTATGTTCTTATAAAAATGTAATGCATGGTGGGGTACAAGATACCTTAAATTGTATTAGGGAAGCTTTCTGGATTCCACAAGGACGGCAAAGTGTAAAAAGGGTGATTAAATCTTGTGTAATATCTCGCCATGTGGATGCCAGATCCTATATGTACCCAGGTCCTCCACCATTGTCAAATGAGCAATTTGAGTCGTTTAGCAACGAACTCCGGCAGGCCGCAGTGTGGAAAATACTCTATATATTTTCCGGAAATACGGTAATTTATAGGTAAATAGATGCCCTATATTGTATTTTTAAAAGAAGTATGTTATCGAAAAAAAGAAGAGACACTCGCCATCTTGGTTTTGAATTTTGTACAAACGTTGGTGTAATGGGAAGAATTTTTCGTGTTCTAGAGGTTAAAATTGTGTTGACACCTCTCAAATAGGAGGCGAAATTGGTGGACATGCATTCCTGCATAACTTGAGATATCAGACGACTGGACAAGACAGCTCCAGGAACCTCAGATAAGCTCTCTAGATTTGTGTATAATTCTGGCCAGTGTTTTCATAAATTTAGCTAGTGAGGTTTTTCTGAGTATGATACAACTTAATATCCAGTCAAATTGGTGAGTGATATTAAGATACATTTTCCTTCTGTTATGTATATGTGTGTAATAAAGTTGGTAGAATTACCGACAATATGTAAAGTAAAAGGACACAAGTGCAACTAATGTGACATTTATTGTGGCAACGTTTCGCTCTCCAGGAGCTTTATCAAGCCATGGCTTGATAAAGCTCCTGGAGAGCGAAACGTTGCCACAATAAATGTCACATTAGTTGCACTTGTGTCCTTTTACTTTACATGTATATGTGTATTTATATATAATCATTTTTTAATTTAATATACAGTCCACAAATTTATATATTTACCAACATTCCTGGTGCATGTATATTTCATTTAATAATAGGTCCAGAGCAACTTGTGGATATGACAGTGGTAGGTATCGAAGGGGACATTTTTTGCGACCTAGGTGTCCCAAATTCCTACTTGTCTAACTGATAAATAATAATTATCTTTGTTCATTTACTGTTATGTATATAATGATACATTCAGCTAAATGCAATTTTCCACATACGTATACCATACATGTATACTGTGTTTTAAGTCAATTATGTATACCATACATGTATACTGTGTTTTTTAAATAAAATAAAATAAAAAGTTCAGTTGAGGGTATTGTTAGGGCATTAAACTAGGATTAGTTAGAGGTATGGGTTTAAGAAGGGAAAATAATGAGTGTGGAAATATTGACTTAGGCTTTGATATCATGAATCTTAAGAATAACAATCATCAAGTAACACTTGGTAATTAGTGATGATAATAGAAATTGTGGAAAAACAAAGTTGAATAGGAAAAAAGAAACAAGAAAAAACATTATTTTATATTAATAGTCGAAGCATCAGGAATGAATTAATGAACTTCGTTTGGTAGCAGGAAACTGTGATGTTATAGCAGTAACTGAAATAAGTGTCTGCCATACTATCTATATCTACCATAGTACCTTATACAACGTACATCTAAAAAGAAGTGTCTGCCATAGCTACTACCTACTATATAACCTACGGCTAAAGTAAGTTGCTGCCATAAACATACCATAAAGTACGACTAGTTACTAGGCGTAGGTTTTACTAGGTAAAATGGCGGCTACTTCTAGAGCAGAGGCGTCCAAGTTTTTTCAATAGAAGGCCACATGACCAGTAATTCATATGTGTGAGATTCATTAATATTTTATTACTCACGAAATCGTAATAACACGATTGCAAGCAAATCATGGAATGGATGGGGTTGAAACCCATGGTGAGTGTATTTTGGGACTCACTTGCCATGGGTTCAAAACCACACCCGTTCCGTGATTTATTTTATTGCCAACAACATTGTTAAGATATTAAAATATAAATTTTTAGGGGCAATAAAGAATAAAAACCCTTTTATGGACTTTATTAACACATAAGTGGACAATTATAACACTGAAAAAAACAATTACAAAAGACTGAACCGTTCTCGAGACATGTGAGTGTAAATCTTGCTTCTGACTCCATGTTACTGGTGATGGTCTCTCTCAGCAGTTTCATAAAAGATATGTTATTATTATTATTATTATTATTATTATTATTATTATTATTATTATTATTATTATTATTATTATTATAATCAAGGGCTATACAGCGCATAAAAGATATGTAATTTTATAGTACCAGGTGTATCCAATATTACCCAGACTTTGGCCACACGCCGTAAATTTCGGAATAGTTCAGAGATTCGTGAAAATATTTTTGGAATTCTATGCTTTCTTGGTGGACATACCTGGAGAGGATTTCGGGGGTCAACGCCCCCGCGGCCAGGTCTGAGACCAGGCCTCGTGGTGGATCAGGGTCTGATCAACCAGGCTGTTACTGCTGGCTACACGCAAACTGATGTATGAACCACAGCCCTGCTGATCAAGTACTGACTTTAGGTGGCTGTCCAGCACCTTGAAGACAGCCAAGGGGTCTATTGGTAATTCCCTTATATATGCTAGGAGGCAGTTGGGCCCCTGACACATATTGTGTTCTCTCAGTGTACTTGTGGCGTCCCTGCTTTTCATTGGGGGGAATGTTGCATCTCCTGCCGAGTCTTGCTTTCACAGGGAGTGATTTTCGCGTGCAAGTTTGGCACCAATCCCTCTAGGATTTTCAAAGTGTATATTATCATGTATCTTTCTCACCTTTTTTTTTTAAACTAAGCCACTCCGACAGGACTGATGCTTAATAACTCAGATACATACTGAGGTTTATACTTCACACACGTGAAGCGTGATTCTTGTTCACCGACCACTGTGATTATTCTCAGAAACCTTCGCTTCATTTCTTTCAAATTGCTGAGAGTTTATAAAGTAGCTCAGAAAAGGGAAATGAGTGCAGTCTCCTGTTGTCTTCTGTTCAATCCACATATCAGTCTTAATGCCTGCATTTCCTTAAAAAAAAAATCAATAGTACTCTTGCAAAACCACCACAGCGAGTTCAGATGTCTAGTTTTATCAGTAAGAAAGTAAATTTTCTTAAATCTCGTCGGGTTCGACAAACTGGATCTCTCGGAGTCTGTTATAAAATCCTCCTTTTAAAGGTAAGTGATTGTAAGCATTATTATCCTGGATAACTGGTACTTGTGTTACTACATGTCTGTGACGTGGGACAGAAACAGCTAAGAGTCAGTTCGAAGAGTTGGGGCGCTCAGAATGATTTATGTGAAATAAAGACTCTTATGTAACACTTCATTTATTAGAATTTTCTCCTACCGGAGGCTTTCTCAACACAATAGAAAGCATGTGAAAGTACAGAATACATAGGTGAGGTTAAGTGGATTCAGGTCCAGTGAGGTGCTCTTTCACGCGTCACCCAGTGTTGTGATTCAGGTCCAGTGAGGTGCTCTTTCACGCGTCACCCAGTGTTGTGATTCAGGTCCAGTGAGGTGCTCTTTCACGCGTCACCCAGTGTTGTGATTCAGGTCCAGTGAGGTGCTCTTTCACGCGTCACCCAGTGTTGTGATTCAGGTCGAGTAAGGTGCTCTATTGTTGTCTCTGACGAGGCAGCAACAGTTTAGCAAACACTTCCAATATGTTGAATCCAATCTCCCGGAGTTTTAGTAAACCGTGTTGGAAACCGAGATAAGTATTTTCAAAACTAGGAACCCCACAATGTGGCTAGATAAGGACGCTTATACATTAAGTACTGATGAGGCCACTCGCAGAGATTCATTTTCTTCATTAAATTATCTTAAACCGTACACAAGCGTCCATATCCACAGAACCGTGTTTACCTAGCGAAGTGTTCTAACGATCACTCCTAAAAACGAGCGACTGGATTGTAGAGCTCTTGTGGGGCATGAGACGGCCTTGTTTCAAGCTGTCATACACAAGAGCAAATGGAACGACTGTGCTAACATGATCTGTGTTACTGAACAGAATGGGACGGTGGGCAGCAACAATATTGCCGGTGAGTGTTAAGTTGTGAAGTGTTTGAGAGGAGTCAGCAGCCGTCCACGCTTGAAAATAGGCTGGCGTGCTGTGGAGGTATGAATTTGTGGCAGATCTGTAGTCATAAATATTATTGGTACTGAAGGCACTCTTGCTGGTTCTAAGTCAAATATCGAAGTGTCTGACTTCTCGTCCAAGTCTGACGCTGTGCCTAAATAATAGACATAAGGTGAATATTGTCTGAAAACTCGAGCGTCCTTTGCAAGCCTAGCGTAGTGGGATATGATAGGCATCGAAGTATCTTGAGAGATTAATTTTCCAAGTGCGGCTGATGGTACTGTATTGTGCTGCTCTGTCGAAACCGACTTTACCTCGACCACTGTGGCTCGTGGATATGAAGTAATTAACGCCGCAGCTTGAAGAATATTATGTCTGGTGTTAAGAGACGCAGCTAGTGTAACTGTCGTCTCTGTGTGGACGCTCACGTGAGCATGTGTGGTCGGGAGGCGAGGCGCTGATCTGGGCTCGATGTTGTAAGCGTCCTCGTAGGTAATGATGGGATGGTAGCCGGTGTTGTCAGCGTAGTACATCACAACCTGTACGTGCAAAAACAAGTTTCATGGGCGAATTTTAGGGTCGAGATCAAGATATCAATAAATTCTTAAGTTGTGATGAATGGTTTGAAAAACCGACAAGTTGAAGATTGAGACACTTATACAGCATATGGGAATCTTTATTCAGGAAACGTTTCTCCACACAGTGGCTTCATCAGTCCAATACAAAGAGGAAGGCGTAAGGAGAGGAGGAGTATGAGGTAATCAGTCCCTCGATGTGTTCAGTCCATCAATCTACAAGATTGATGGACTGAAGACATCAACTCCAGGCTGAGGGACTGATTACCTCATACTCCTCCTCTCCTTACGCTTTCCTCTTTGTATTGGACTGATGAAGCCACTGTGTGGCGAAACGTTTCCTGAATAAAGATTCCCATATGCTGCATAAGTGTCTCAATCTTCAAATTCTTAAGTTAAATACTTTAACTTGAAGAATTTGCAAAAACCCTTTTGGGGAATAAAAGAAATTATTTGTGCTAAATGCCCATAATCACATTACATACGCTTCCTTTTATAATAATAATAATAATGATTGAACCTTTCTGTTTATTTCTCTGGTGTTCAAGTTGTGTTTATCTAGTGTAGCAACACAGTCAGAGACAAACTCCTCAGTCGCAAGGGATTCGAAGACTAACCCAAAAAGGCTTTTTCAGGTATACAGAAGTAAGATTTGGGGAAAAGATAGGCCCACTTAAGAGTAACTCAGGTCAGAACACTGACAGTGATAAGGAAATGTGTGAACTTTTCAATACCTACTTCCTCTCAGTATTTACTCAGGAAGATACTAGCGAAATTCTAGAAATAATAAATTATGTGGAACAGGACGATAATAAACTATACACGATTGCGGTAACTAGTGACATGGTCCTCAGACAAATAGAGAAATTAAAACCTAACAAATCCCCAGGTCCTGATGAACTGTTTGCAAGGGTGTTAGAGCAATGTAAAGCGGAACTTAGCACACCTTTGGCTAATCTTCTCAACATATAACTACAAACTGACATAGTGCCAGACAAGTGGAAAATGACAAATGTAATACCTATTTACAAGGAGGTGACAGGTCCTTAGCTTCGAACTATAGACCAAAAAGCCTTACCTCCATAGTTGGTAAATTTATGGCATCAATAATTGCCAAAGCAATTCGTAGCCATCTTGAGAGACATAAATTGAATAATGAATCTCTGCACGGTTTTACAAAGCGGCGTTCATGTCTAACAAATTTGCTGACTTTCTTCACTAAGGTATTTGAGGAGGTAGATCATGGTATCGAATATGATATTGTGTATATGGACTTCAGTAAGGCTTTCGATAGAGTTCCACATCAGAGGCTGTTGAGAAAACTTTAGGCACACGGAATAGGAGAAATTTTTTCCTGGGTAGAGGCATGATTGACAAATAGGCAACAGAGAGTTTGCATAAATGGGGAGAACTCAGAATGGGAGCACGTCACAAGTGGTGTTCCACAGGGGTCAGTGTTGGGCCCTTTGTTGTTCACAAATTACATAAACGACATAGATGAGGGAATAAATAGCGACATAAGCAAATTTGCTGATGACACCATAATGTAGATCTTAATATTACGGACTGCGAAAAGGATTTAGGAGTTCTGGTTAGCAGTAATCTGAAACCAAGACAACAGTGCATAAGTGTTCGCAATAAAGCTAACATAATCCTTGGCTTCATAGCAAGAAGTATAAATAATAGAAGTCCTCAATTTGTCCTTCAACTCGATATATCTTTGAGTTAGGCTTTATTTAGATTATACTGTATAGTTTTGGTCACCGTATTACAGAATGGATATACTGAAGAATTGAGACACTTATGCAGCATATGGGAATCTTTATTGAAGAAACGTTTCGCCACACAGTGACTTCATCAGTCTTATACAAAGCAGGAAGGTTTTCAAAACCATTCATTATATATATATATATATATATATATATATATATATATATATATATATATATATATATATATATATATATATGTGTGTGTGTGTGTGTGTGTGTGTGTGTGTGTGTGTGTGTGTGTGCAAGACAAGTCCTTCCAGTCTATCCGATCTATATATTACAGGAGTGTGCAAATAGATTGGACAGGAGTAAATTTTGTGATTATCTCATAATATGTCATAAGTCTCTGGCTTAATTAACGTAGTCTGAGTTCTTCTCTAGTCACAAGAGTTTGCGACTGACTTCTGGCAACCATACAGCTGTGGTGTTACCCTGCGACTCTAGTGTTACAACAGCTGTTGTTCTGTAAGGCTGTTCCTGCAAGCGTGACCCGTGAGTGAATGTGATTTTGCCAAATTCTCTCCTTCAGTTTACAATTACTGCTGAAATTCATGATAGATGTTACACCTAGGAAGTGTACAAGTATTGTAGCTCTTAGAAATATACTGATTTAAGTATCAAACAGATCGCCGAAAATTTGAGCCCAGTAAAGTCACCTGTTGGTTGGATTCTGAAAAAAGCTGACGATACCGGTGTTTGTGGAGCGCTGCGTCGAGGAAGACATGGAAGAAAACGCAAGACAACCTTATCATAAGAAATAGTGTTAATGATTCCAAGAAAACCGGTAAAGATTTACAAAGATTTGGCTTCAGCTGGAGTAAATGTTGATTCTTCAAGTGTTCGACGAAGGCTTCCTGAAGTTGGCAGAACTGCCAAAAAGCTGGTAAAGAAACAATTGTTGCCTGCTGCTACGAAGAAAACACTGCTACGGTGGACACTCAATCATGAGGAGCATTTTGAAGTGGGAAGAGAACAGTGGATGTAAGACAGAGCAAAGGTGAACCTCTTCAGAATGAACTCATTCAAAAAGTGCTCGTACGTTGGATTGCGTGCAGCCAGCAGTAACAGCCTGGTTAATCAGGCTCTGATCCACCATGAGGCCTGGTCACAGACAGGGCCGCGGGGGCGTTGACCCCCGGAACTCTCTCCAGGTAAACTCTAGGTAAGATGTTCTGGGGTAGCTTTATTGCTAAAGGCCCTGGATGGCTTGTTATTGTTGAGGGAACGATGAACAGTGACAAATACAAGCTAATCCTGGCAACTCATTTGCTTCTCATTGTGGATGGAGAAGGCATTTTCCAGCAGAATCTTGCTCCATGCCACACTTCCAGAAAAAGGATGATTATTCTTCGAATGTCAGCATAGTTGCTCATCCCCTGCACATGTTTGTGTAGCATATCTGAGTATCGTAGTTAGTACCATCCATATGTATTATATAGACGACCCCTTGCTAGACTTAGCGGCTAACATGTGACGTCACACAGTTCTGCTGGTGTGCGGCAGTCACCCTGTACCTCTCTCAGTTCCCGGATAGGCCTACAGGTGGCTACAGGCAGGCTGGGCCATTACCCTCACAACTCTGCTAATATAGTGAATACAACCCAACAAGTGTGTTTATCTCCAACCATCTTATCTCCAAGGACCCTCCCAACAAATGGTGGCAGCACCAGCATGGCGCAAAGTATGAACCCAGCTGGGCATACATCGCTCGGCCACCTACTCATGGTCGTCCTCGACCATGATTGAAAAAAAAAACTCTCAGTCTCTCTCAGGAATAGGGCACAGAACACAGCCTTACTATATATATATATATATATATATATATATATATATATATATATATATATATATATATATATATATATATATATATAAACACTGATCTCTGGCTGAAGGAGACTCGAACCTACGAACCTTAGAACAAGGTATGCAGTGCTATACCAATCTACCCACACTGGACAATACCTTGGCATGTAGCTTGTGCTACACGTTGATCCAAGGCAGCCAGCTTTCAGGGAGAAGGCTTACAGCTTTTCATCTCATCCCCTGCATGCATCAGCCTTACTAGAGATTTTAACAATGCAAGGAATTCGCAAGAGCAGACGAAATATACACAAACACTGATCTCTGGCTTAAGGAGACTCGAACCTACGAACCTTGGAACAAGGTACGCAGTGCTATACCAATCTACCCACACTGGACAATACCTTGGCGTGTAGCTTGCGCTACAAGTTTGTGTAAATTTCGCCTGCTCTTGCGAATTCCTTGTATATATATATATATATATATATATATATATATATATATATATATATATATATATATATATATATATATATATATATATATATATATATATATATATATATATATATGTGTGTGTGTGTGTGTGTGTGTGGACATGGACAAAAAAAATCCTACAGGAATGGAAGAAAAAAAAGGACTCAGTGACAGGTTTATGCATCTCAGTGACAGGTTTATCTCAGTGACAGGTTTATCTCAGTGACAGGTTTATCTCAGTGACACGAAGAGCGTTTTAAACTGGCCTGGAAACTCTCCTGACCTCAGCCCAATTGATAATCTATAACCAAACGCAGGATCACGAAACAGGACTGTTCAACTGTGGAGAAGCTATTTGCTGCTGTTATTAGGACCTGATACCACGACGAAGAACTTGCCAAAAATGTGTTCAACATTGGTCGACTCTGTGCCAAAGCGTGTAGCAATACTTATAAAAGCAAAGAGTAGTCATAACTCTTATTAAATCAATTATATAATTATCTGTCATATCATCACCGTGTATTTTTAAAATAAACATTAATTTTCCAAATCAGTGTCTTATTTCGTCGCTGTCTCAATTAATATGCACACCACTGTATATATCGGGCAGACTGCAAAGAATTCAGCAGCTAAAATCATCAAACGCAAGAGGAAAATTCAGTATAGGTCAGAGAGTGGCCATCTTTCACCATGTTAAGTTATAAATATTACATCAGTGTTTACCTCTGGTGTTCCCCTCCTATTTGTCTCCCTGATATTTCATTAGTATTTACCTCTCTGGTGCTCCCCTTCTGTTTGTCTGCCTGATATCTCATCTATGTTTACCTCTCTGGTGTTTCATTAATGTTTACCTGCCTGGTGCCTCCTGGAAGGAGTACATGGTACACCCCGGTGACATGATCACCATCCCTGGTCTCCTGGTGACCGAACTGGTTGAGCTGCTCGTTGACGGTGTAGGAGAACTGGTACTGCGTCTGCGTCTGCAAAGGTCACTGACACACTAATAAATAAATCTAAGGATTTCAAACAGTAACAAAAAATTGAATAAAAAATATAAATGAGAAATTACAATATTCCAGGACATTTTTTCATTATAGGTTTAGGTGTGAATTATAGGTCTCAGTGTGAATTATAGGTCTCATTGTGAATTATAAATGAATGGTTCAGAGAACCGATACGTGTTGGTTCTCTGAACCATTCATCTACATTCCTGTCAGACACTGCAACTTCTTGGAATCTTAATACTTGGGAATTCTTCGCTTGCCTAACCCTTGGGTACGACCTACTTCCACACTGAACAAATGTGACACCACCTACGACTGCTGCACCTCTCCTGCCTACAGTTTATAAGCTGCTTCTCCGCTCCTATGCCGTATTCTATTCAAGATTGATGGACTGACTACATCGACTCAAGGTTGAGGGACTGATTACCTCATTCTCCCCCTGTTCACGATTCTCCTTTGTATGGACTGATGAAGTCACTGTGTGGCGAAACGTTTCCTCAATAAAGATACCCAAGAGTTGCACATGTGTCTAATTTATCAGTGTGAATTATAAGTCTCAGTGTGAATTATAGGTCTCAGTGTGAATTATAGGTCTCAGTGTGAATTATGGGTCTCAGTGTGAATTATAGGTCTCAGTGTAAATTATAGGTCTCAGTGTGAACTTCGGACCAGTTCAGAGAGGTTAATACCGTCGATGGTCGCTTATTCCATGGAACTGGAACTACCGTTCTCTTGAACGACACCTGATTATCACTCGTTCCCCACTCGTCTCTCGCTTATCTCCCACTCGTCCCCTACTCGCTCCCCACTCGCTGCCCAGGTTCTGTACGACCAGTATCCAGTGCTTTTAACTACCAGGTAACCACTACCTAACTTTGCCCAATAAAAAAATATTTATTTTTCTCTTATTTTCGTAGTGAATAAACAAAAGGCAAAGTTAGAGAGAGGATCTCTGCTGAGACGTTCCGCCTTATGGATAAGCTTCCTCAACCAGGGAAGACGCTTGTCCACAGGCGAAGCTCCTCTCTGCAGCTGTCATGTTGCACCATTTGTCTTAGCTTATTTACTGCATTATTTTTGTTATTTATGCCTCGGCGAGTTTAATCATAGTGTAGCAGGAGTCTAAAGGTTTAAATCCTGTTGCTTAAAGAATCTGCTATGCGCAACATTGCATCTGCAGTACGACATCTTCCCACCTTCCTGCTGGATGAAAATATGCAGCTGCCAGATGTACGATGATATTATTTCTAATTATATTAAATCGCTTATTCAAAAATCTATGTTAACAGTGCTCAAATCTATGTTAATAGGGTTTAGATTCAGGGTTGGAATCCATGGTAACAGGCTTGAAATCCATGTTAATAGACTTGAAATCCATGTTAATAGGCTTGAAATCCATGTTAACAGGCTTGAAATCCATGTTAATATGGTTGAAATCCATGTTAATAGGATTGAAATCCATGTTAACAGGGTTGAAAGCATGTTTATAGGCTTGAAATTCATGTTAACAGAGTTGAAACCATGTTCACAGGGTTGAAATCCATGTTAACCGGGTTAAAACACATGTTAACTGGGTTGAAATACATGTTAACAGAGTTGAAATCCATGTTAACAGGGTAGAAATACATGTTCACAGGGTTAAAATCCATGTTAACAGGGTTAAAATACATATTAACTGGGTTGAAATCCATGTTAACAGGGTTGAAATACATGTTAACAGGGTTGAAATCCATGCTAACAGCTTTGAAATCCATGTTAACTGGGTTGAAATCCATGTTAACAGGGTTGAAATCCATGTTAACAGGGTCGAAATCAATGTTAACAGGGTTGAAATCCGTGTTAACTGGGTTGAAATCCATGTTAACAAGGTGGAAATCCATGTTAACAGGGTTGAATTCCATGTTAACAATGTTGAAATCCTTGTTAACAGGGTTGAAATCCTTGTTAACAGGGTTGAAACCCTTGTTAACAGGGTTGAAACCCTTGTTAACAGGGTTGAAATCCATGTTAACAGAGTTGGAATCCATGTTAATTGGGTTGAAATCCATGTTAACAGAGTTGAAATTAATGTTAACAGGGTTGAAATCGTGTTAACAGAGTTGAAATCCATGTTAACAGGGTTGAAATTCATGTTAACAGGGTTGAAATATATGTTCATAAGGTTGAAATCCATGTTAACAGGGTTGAAATCCATGTTCATAAGCTCGAAATCCATGTTAACAGGGTTGAAATCCATGTTAACAGGGTTGAAAACCATGTTAACAGTGTTGAAATCCATGTTCACAGGTTTGAAATCCATGTTCACAGGGTTGAAATCCATGTTGAAAGGGTTGAAATCCATGTTAATAGGATTGAAATCCATGTTAACAGGGTTGAAATCCATGTTAGCAAGGAGGAAATCCACGTTATCAGGGTTGAAATCCATGTTAACAGTGTTGAAATTCATGTTAACAGGGTTGAAATCCATTTTAATAGGCTTGAAATCCATGCTAATAGAGTTGAAATCCATGTTAATAGAGTTGAAATCCATGTTAATAGGATTGAAATCCATGTTAACAGGGTTGAAAGCCATGTTAGCAGGGTTGAAAGCCATGTTAACAGTGTTGAAATCATGTTAACAGGGTTGAAATCCATGTTAACAAGGTGGAAATCCATGTTAACAAGGTGGAAATCCATGTTAACAGGGTGGAAATCCATGTGAACAGGGTTGAAATCCATGTTAGCAGGGTTGAAATCCATGTTAACAAGATTGAAATCCATGTTAAAAGGGTTGAAATCCTTGTTAACAGGGTTGAAATCCATGTTAACTGGGTTGAAATCCATGTTAACTGGGTTGAAATCCATGTTAACACGGTTGAAATTCATGTTAACATGGTTGAAATCCATGTTCACAGGGTTAAAAATCCATGTTAACAGGGTTGAAATTCATGTTCACACGGTTGAAATCCATGTTCACAGAATTGAAATCCATGTTCACAGGGTTGAAATCCATGTTCACAGGGTTGAAATTCATGTTCACAGGGTTGAAATCCATGTTCACAGGGTTGAAATTCATGTTAATAGGCTTGAAATCCATGTTAACGGGGTTCATATTAGTCTAATATGCAATGAGCAGCTGGCTATTTCTCTCTGTTTTGAAATCAAAATTTGTTACAGAAATTCTCAAGGTGCCGGAGGACAGAGTTTAGTCCGAGCAACTGACAAATAATTTTTGCAGAAGCTTGAGAGGTAAACCAAACCAGGGTACGGTAGGTAGGATCCTGCACCACTTACTGATCTTCTTGCTCGGAAGACAAGACGGTATTATATTCGGTTATGTTTGAAAATAGAAATGTGAAGGTTTTATGTTCGCTTCTTCTTTGATTTTGTTTCTTTGTTTGATGAATTAACGAAGTAAATGTTTATTAATCTGACTTCAGCTTTATCAGAAGCTTAAGAATATCGTATACCTCTTGTTCCCTAGATTCTTCATTTCTCTCTCTCTCTCTCTCTCTCTCTCTCTCTCTCTCTCTCTCTCTCTCTCTCTCTCTCTCTCTCTCTCTCTCTCTCTCTCTCTCTCTCTCTCTCTCTCTTTTCCTCTCCACCTTCCATCCTCCTCTTCCCCATCCCATGCTATCTCCTTTCTTTTCTTTATCTCTCCAACCTTCCTCCTGAAATCTAACATTTCTTCCACTTCGATGCTACTCTGTGTATGACATGGTTTTAGTATATCCCCCATGATCATAATAACAATATGAGTGTTTGTGATAAATACACACGCAAGTAAACTTACCTGCGTCAGTGAATCAGTCCTCAGGTTGTCGTCAGGAGGACGGTAGAGTACGCTTACCTTCATCGTGTCATGTGTTCCTTCCTGGAAGAGAGGAATCGTAATGGAGGACGAATCGTAATGAGTGCCAGTAGAGGTACTCGACACAGCCTCGAGTGAAGGATGAGTACGTAGGCTCGATTCCAATGTAGGCAATGAGGGTGATGCGGCATCTGCATTAGGAGGCCTCAACACTGTCTCAGGAGGCTTGATGAGTGTCTCAGGAGGCTTGATGAGTGTCTCAGGAGGCTTGATGAGTGTCTCAGGAGGCTTGAGGGTCTCAGGAGGCTTGATGAGTGTCTCAGGAGGCTTGATGAGTGTCTCAGGAGGCTTGAGGGTCTCAGGAGGCTTGATGAGTGTCTCAGGAGGCTTGATGAGTGTCTCAGGAGGCTTGAGGGTCTCAGGAGGCTTGATGAGGGTCTCAGGAGGCTTGATGAGTGTCTCAGGAGGCTTGAGCAGTGTCTCATGTCTCAAAAACGAAGAGGGAGTGTCAAAATAATAGTCTATGTTGTCAAACTCGTCACAATCTTCTTCGACGTTTAAGTCATCATCATCATCATTGTCGTCTTGGTCATGTTTCTCATCTCCCTGTGTGTCGCCTACATCATGACTCATTTCGAAATGGCGAGAGGGATTCACTGATGTTTGAGGTGTGAGTACAGACAGTGGGGATGTGAGTACATGAGGGTTGATGAGAGATGGGCGTCGAGGAACGAATGATTGTTGACGGGGTTGATGAAGCGACTCAAGTTGCGTCTGCGGACGAGTGTGAAGAGTCTCCGTGGAAAGTGAGAGGGAAGATGACACTGAAGGTGACGGGGTGACAGGCAGGGAAGGAAGCGGTGGTAAGATAAATGCTGATAATGTACGCCACTTTTCATCACTGTCACCATCGTCATTATCATTATTGTCCTCCTCAACATCATCCTTATCATCATCCTTTCTGTGTACATGTTTACTGAAGCCTTGATCACTGTCTTCATTCAGAAAATCATGTGGATTACACATACTCATTTCTTCCTCATCATCAGTTGTTGTATAGTCATCACTTTTGTTATACTCACCATCTTCATCATTATCGTCATCATCGTCATGGCGGATAGAATCACCGCCATCATGGTCTCTTTCAGCGTTATATTGACCATTATCATTGCTCTCTGTAATATAGTCGTCATCCTCATTTCCAGTACTGTAATTAACAATTAAAGCTTGTAGCACCCCAGCAGCTCCGCTCATGTCTCCCAGACTGGTGTTGTTGTCCCTCATCACAAGGGAATGATGAGCTGTCTCTCTGTCTATTGTGGAGAGACCTGCATTACCCAGCCGAGTACTGCGTCCATTTACTGGGAGTCTGGTTACCCTGAGCTTGACTCTAGGATTCACATTGTTTCTGTGTGTGTCATTGTGTCCTGTATTGAAGAGTCTGGTGCTGGCTCTTTCTTCAGAGACTCGACCCGGTAGGACTCTCTTCATAAAATGACCTCTGGTGCCTATTTGACTTCTATTGGGACTTATTACATCCATCATTCCGATTATTTTATCGTCTTTTTTATCAACATCGTCTTTTTTATCATTTGTATTGCTGTCATCATCATCCTGTCCGGCTTTAGTAATTCTTCGCACAACAAAAGTAAAGGCGGTTGCATTTTGTTTAATAAAACATTTGTTACGTCCAGAAGCACTCACATTAAAAAGCACTTTCCTAAAAACACCCATACCATCATTATTCATTTTCATTTCATTATAATCGCCCTCATTTCCACCACCATTATCAACATCAACAATTCTCACAGTGTTGGGAAGCCTCTGTTCACCCGCATCATTCTCTTTCCTTTTCGACTGCATAGATATTTCATAATTTCTTTCTTCATTTACTACTTTATCCTTCTGCTTCTCTTCTGGAAGTATGGTAGACTGTTCAACCCTAATCATGGAAGGTTTCACTGAAATGGTCCTGGATGGTAAGCTGTTAAGAGGTTTCTGCGAGGCTTCGTGGCTCAGGGTCTCTTCCGTGGCCTCTTTTTGGAGGTCACCGGTTGGGCCCTCATGGAAGACTGCGTCGCCATTTAGATAACTATAGGTGGGGTAGTCTTGATCTCTGACGTTGTCGTCATCGTCTTCGGCAACTGTGGACGTCCCCAGGATCATTAGGACCAGCGGAAGCTGCGGAGGGCGAGGTAGAGAAAGACTTCAAAATTGATGGCTTCGTTGTTTAATAAAGTATAATAGCCACAATATCATGGCTGGAACAACTCATCAAAAAATCCACACTTCAAAGAGGAATCTCATGAAGACTTTTCGGTCCCTCCCGGATCACTGTCAAGTCACGATTCACTTGAAAATAGTACAAGAGGGACCGAAATGTCGTTTAAAGGTTCCCTCTTAAGTGGGGATTTTTAGTGAACTGTTGTTTAGAATTGATCAAAACAAGAATGTTACATCATGACAATAAAAACCACACTCTTCAACGACCATACCAAAATAGTGGTGCCCAGTGTAACCCATTTCAGCAGAATATATATAATAATAACAGAGATATGAAACTGTGTGTAGGTGAGTTGAAAACCATTGTTTTACAAAGCTATTTTTTTTTAGCATATAATTTTTAAACCTCAACCCACACTAAAATCCTAGCTGCTTCACTATTGCCATCACCACTATGTTTACTACTACTACTGCTGCTGCTACTACTACTACTACTACTACTACTACTACTACTACTACTACTACTACTACTACTACTACTACTACTACTACTACTACTACTACGACTACTAATACCACCACTACTACTACTACTACTACTACTATCACCAGTGTTTTAACTACTATTACTACTGATGCTGCTGCTACTACTACTTATATTACCATTAATACTACTGATACTACTGCTTCTGTTATTATTACTATTACTGCTACTATTATCATGTTCATGTAAGTTCACCAGGACGGATCCTGATCCGTCACTGTGGTGACCCGACAGTGACTCCCGAAAGAGTGTCGGAGTTTGTACACGTGATGTACCGTTTACAGCCCTGTGGTGGGGCCAGCCATATGACAAGGGCACGGTGACTCAGTTCCAATTGAACCATTCCTGGCACTCAGGCTGTAGCTCGAGTGCCAGAACGACGCCAGAGATTCTCTGGAGGTATGTTGACGTCTGACAGAAGTGGCTACTACTGCTACTACCATTACTACTACGACTTTCTCTCTCTGCTCGTGTTGTATTTTCTTCTGGTCTTCTCCACTTTTCTCGCCACAGTTGTGACTTAACAGTGGTCCAGAATGGAGCGAAACAACGTCGTAAGGTTCCTCTCCTGAGTACGGGTTATTAGCAACTTGTCTCAACACGGTATTGTAACTTGTTATTCTCTAAGACACCCCTGAAACTCTTAACGTTCTTTGTGAATAATGTTCCTTGTTTTCTACGCCTCTTGCAGACAGAGATTGGAGGACGTCGAGACGATGATTAATTTTAATTATGCTATCGATGTGAATTTAAACGATGCTTGATAGGTGCCCCGTAGCTCGATCGGTAGCGCACTGAGTTCAGACACTCAGGTCCGGAGTTTGAATTCCTGGAACGACTGGATAACATTAGGACGTGTTTCCTTCCATAAGACACCAGCTGTCCATGTTCACCCATCAATATAAAATGGGTACCTGGGTGTTAGTCGACAGGTGTGGGTCGCATCCTGGGACCAAATTGACCTAATTTGCCCGAAATGCTCTACATAACAAGGGGTTTTCTATATAGTAGTATGTCATTAATGTCAGCTAGGACTGTATACCTTGTACATGTACTTGTAGAAATAAAGATATTATATTATGTTTTGCTTGTCCATATGGAGACAGGAAATTGATCACTGCTTGTGAAGCGTCGTATGTCTACACTGAGAAGGGCAAACGAGTCACTTCGACCTGTGATTATATCTAAATAAACTTGCTTACTCTTATGCGGCTTCAACTGATAGTGACCAAAAAAAAAAAAAATACCACGGGCGGGGACAGAACCCGCGATCAGAGAGTCTCAAAACTCCAGACCGTCGCGTTAGCCACTGGACCATGTAGCCACAATAGGAGTTGTCCAACTAGGTATATTTCTACACCATAGGAAGGTTAGCATAGGCACCACTGTGACGGACAAATTAGGCCGATTTTGTTCCAGTATGCGACCCACACCAGTCGACTAACACCCAGTGAACATGAACAGCAGGTGGCTTGAGGAAACACATCCTAATGTTTCCTGCCGTATAGGGAAATTGAATCCCGGACCTCAGTGTGTGAGCTGAGTGAATTAGCGATCGAGTTACGGGACACCTAAGCAATATTTAGGGACACCTAAGAAACATGTAGGGGAAACCAGGCAGAAATCTTTCAGTCCGCCTAAATGAACATCGAAGTGCCTGACCCAGCATTCCCATACCATATATAGCCACGTATGTTTCACCCAGGTAGATCTGTTTGTGACTTTGATAAAGCCCACTGCGTGGGCTAAACGTTGTCAATAAATGATCACATTATACTGCTTAAGTGTTTATATTTCCATTGTGTAGGTATTTTATACCATTTATTTCCAACGAAGTGCCAGCAACAGAGACGACTTAAGGTATGCCTGTGTCCACCATAGGAACTCCACAGGACCAATGTGAGTGTTCTACTGGGAATGCCACAACGAGCACCAAAGAAGCATTGGCAGACGTAAGTGAGACATCCCTAGAAACCCCAACAAAGACCATCGAGAACGTCTTGACGAATTCTACAAGTGGTGTAATGCTACCTGGCGAATGTGAATCGACTACTGGGAGCATCACGACGGACGACGCCAAGGAAGGTAAAAACATTGTTGTTGTTGGGGATAGCCAGATTAGGTACATGGATAGGGCATTCTGCTTGAAGGATAGGAGTAGGAGGCAGAGAGTGTGTTTTCCTGGGGCTGGGATGAAGGATATTGTTAGCCGTCTGGATGACATCATGAGAGGTGGGAGAAATCCTATTATCTGTCTCAGTGCTGGAGGCAACGATGTTGGCAGACGTAGGAGTGAGGACCTGATTAGCAGGTATAGGTCAGCAATAGAGATAATTAGGAGGAAGGGTGAGAAACCTGTCATATGTGGCATTTTGCCAAGGAGAGGAGTTGAAAATGAATGGTTGTCCAGAGCAATTGGTGTCAGTTGCTGGCTGGACAAATACTGTAAGGAAAATGCGGTAACATTCATTGACAACTGGGACCTCTTCTATGGCAGAAATGACATGTATGCCAGGGATGGGGTTCACTTATCTAGGTGTGGGGTGGGAGCACTGGCCAACGCAGTGGAGGGAGCTGTTAGGTCTTTAAACTAGGAATAGTTAGTGGTATGGGTTTTGGAGGGAAAACTGTGAAGTCGCAGTGTAGTAATATGAGTACTAGGAGAACTAGTAATAGGCAAAATGAGGTGGATATTGGAAAGCCAGTGGCACTAATTGACAAGGACAGTAATAGGTTTAGTGGAATAACAGAAAGGAGCAGGAAGGGTAAAGACAGGGGAGGGTCTTTAAATATATATTACACAAATAGTCGCAGTGCTAGGAATAAGATGGACGAGTTGAGACTAGTTGCTAGTGCAGGTAACACTTATGTATTTGCCTTAACTGAGACGTGGTTTAATTCAATAAGTCGGGACATGCCTGCAGAATGTCACATTCAGGGTTTTAAATTGTTCCAAGTAGATAGAAGTATCGGGAAGGGGGGTGGGTGGCATTGTATGTCCGAGATCGCTTGAACTGTTGCATAAAAACGGGTATTAAGTCTGAAGCAACACATACAGAGTCTGTTTGGATAGAATTTTCAGAGGGGCATGAAAAATTAATTTTAGGTGTGATATACCGTCCCCCAACCTTAGATAGGGACCAGGGGAAACTACTATGGGAGGAAATTGTTAGGGCCACAAGGCACGATAGTGTAGTAATTCTAGGAGACTTTAACTTTAGTCTTATTGATTGGAATTTCTTGACTGGGAATTTAGAATCATACGACTTCTTAGAAGTAGTTCAGGATTGTTTTTTGAAGCAGTTTGTGACAAAACCTACAAGGGGTAATAACCTGCTTGACTTAGTTCTGGCAAACAATGAATCCCTTGTTAATAATTTAGAAATTTCAGAGGACAAATCAATTACATTTAGCATTGAATGGAAGTACGTTAGTAACGATAACTCAGTAACAGTCCCAGATTTTAGCTTAGCAGATTACGATGGGCTTAGAGAACACTTATCATCTGTTGACTGGGGTAACGAAGAGAGCTATCAATATGACAGTTTTCTGAACACTATACATTAGGCTCAAAGAACGTTTATCCAGTATAAAGAAATTAGATCAAATAGAAATGACCCAAAATGGATGAATAATAGGCTGAAATATCTATTAGGGCATAAGAAAGGAATTTATAGGCGTATCAAAAGAGGTGAGGGTCATCTTATGAATCAGTAAATTGACATTAAGAGGGACATTAAAAAGGGGATAAGAAAAGCTAAAAGGGGCTATGAAATTAAAGTTGCTAGGGATTCTAAAACTAACCCAAAAAGTTTTTTCCAGGTCTATAGAACAAAAGTTAGAGATAAGATAGGTCCCCTTAAAAATAACTATGGGCATCTTACTGACAAAGAGAATGAAATGAGCTCGATTTTAAATAATTATTTTCTCTCGGTTTTTACACAGGAAGACACTAATAATATTCCAGTAATTAATTTTTATAGTGGGCCAGAAGAAGATAAATTATGTAACATCACAGTCACTAGTGAAATGGTTGTGAAGCAGATAGACCAACTGAAGCAAAATAAGTCGCCGGGTCCTGATGAGGTTTTTTCAAGGGCTCTTAAGGAATGCAAAATGGAACTCTGTGAACCATTAACTAATATTTTTAATTTATCTCTTCAAACAGATGTAGTGTCTGATATGTGGAAGATGGCTAATGTAATTCCTATTTTTAAAACAGGGGACAAGTCGTTACCATCTAATTACCGCCCAATAAGCCTGACCTCAATTGTAGGCAAATTACTAGAGTCAATTATAGCTGAGATTATAAGAAGCCATCTCGATAAGCATAGCTTAATTAATGATACTCAGCATGGATTCACAAGAGGCCGGTCTTGTCTAACTAATTTATTAACGTTCTTCAGTAAAGCTTTTGAGGCTGTTGACTACGATAAAGAATTTGATATTATTTACTTAGATTTTAGTAAGGCTTTTGATAGAGTTCCACACCAAAGACTGTTAAAGAAAGTGGCAGCTCATGGCATTGGGGGAAAAGTGCTCTCGTGGATCGAGTCATGGCTCACTGACAGGAAGCAGAGAGTGTCCATAAATGGGGTTAAATCCGAGTGGGGAACTGTAACAAGTGGCGTTCCACAGGGATCAGTCTTGGGCCCGTTGTTGTTTATAATATATATCAATGATCTTGATGAAGGAATTACTAGTGATATGAGCAAATTCGCCGATGACACAAAGATAGGTAGGATAATTGATTCAAACGTAGATGTTAGGGAACTTCAGGAGGATTTAAACAAACTGTATTCTTGGTCAGAAAAGTGGCAGATGTAGTTCAATGTAGATAAAGGCAAGGTTCTGAAGCTCGGGAGTGTCCATAACCCTAGCACTTATAAGTTAAATGATGTAGAACTTAGCCTCACAGATTGCGAAAAGATCTTGGGGGTTATGGTGGTGAGACAATGGCACAGACAATTGGAGTAGCAGCCCAGCCACCGTGGAGAGAAGACGTCGTCGTTCCCGCTCTTCAGCTGAGCAACTCTGAACACTGTTGCTCGAGAATTTACTTGGGTTATCCTGAGTAGTTCTTCACCAGAGCTGAGAGGAGACTTGCTTGCAGTCACTTCGAGCCCCATCCCATCAAGAGGGTAAGGCGGTGACTTGCTTGCTTGTTCACCCCTCTCATCCCCATCCCCCCATCCTCCCCTCACCCATACATCAACACTGGCCCACACACTTAACACACTACATACATTGCTATCCTTCTGACTGTCCTATCTTCTTATTTTTCGGCAACTTCGCTTTGGCGAGTTAACACAAGGCATTTTGACCATCTGGTAGCCCGTGTGGTTTTTTAAAATCCAGCCGATCTTTGCCTTGGGCCCTTTCCCCTCACTACTCGAGGGTAGGCTATCTTAGGAGCTGACCTTCATAAGTCAGCTGAAATAGGATGTTAGGCTAACATTAAGGAAAGATACCTTTTTGTTAAGCAACTCCTCTGCCAGATGCTCCTTCCTAGGCATCATGGCGAGGATTCGTGTAAGATTACGCATTGTTGGAAATCAAATGTCCATGAAAGACATTCTCAAATGTATTTGCTCTAATTCAACTGTTGCTCCAGTGGATGTTTTTCAAACCCACGCTGGAGCAGTACTTCTCCTCTCTTCGGAAGAAGAGTTACTTCAACTCCTAAAGCATGATGTCTTGGATAAACTGAAGACTTCTGGTGTTATCCCAATTGCACCTGACAGCTATCAAGCTCAGAGGACTGTGTTTGTGGCCAGAATCAACAGTTTTATGAAACAAAGCACTGTTAATGAAATTGTTGATAACATTAATGCCGAGAATTCCGACTTTAGGGCTGTAGAAGCACACAAATTCTCGAATCACAACAACAATAAGGTAACTTTAAAATTAATACTCGAGACACCTGAGGAGGCCAAACTTGTGTGTCAAAATGGCTTCAAATGTTTCAATACCAGATGCACATCTGACCAAATTTCTATGGAACGTTTTGTCAGTGTGACACAATGTTTCAAGTGTTATGCCTTTGGTCATAACAACAACAAATGCAGTACACAAGGGCAAATTTGTAGCATTTGCTCTGGCCAACATTCGTATCGTGATTGTACCAATAAAAATACACCTAAATGTGTCCTCTGTAATGGAAAACATCATGCTGTTTCTGCTATTTGTCCTGAAAGAAAAAAGGAAATGCAGAAAATTCTTGACGCCAAGAAACTATCCACTTCTAAGAAGACCACTCCCCAGGCACCGCCAACCATGTCCCAAGCTTCCTTCCCAGCTCTGCCTGGATCAAGTGGGACTCCTCAGGTCTCTACCAATGGTTCCAATGTTTGGAATTCTGCCCCTCTTGGAGCGCCCCAATCTAACCCTCACTTACAACAGACACAACAACAAGGTTCAGTCGCATCTCATGTGTCTCAGGTATCCACAGACGGGGATATAACGAGAGCACAACTAATGTACTTGTTGGCCAAAGACATAGCAGGTGGTGATATTCAACTCTGCTCTCGTGTTTTAAATGATCTGTTAATGGCTAATGGGATCACTCCCATCATTATCCCTGAAAATGTGAAGGCCATTATGACCCAGCCTTCTCATAACAAGAAGTATGTACCATACTCTACATCTAAAAATAAGCCTAAGTCATCCCTGGCCCAGGGATCGCCCTCCTCACAAACCCAGGTTGACAACTCCTCTCAACCCGATAAGTCAACACCTGAACATAACAATGCCCCAGAAAGTGGTGCCTACTCTCCCGCTATTGTAGCTGATCCTGTTGAACAGGAACTTCCCCAAGGTAACTCACCTTGCCGATCTAATATTCCCTTGGAGCCTACACAGTCTCCCATTAACTCTCACGAGCCTCTGCTTCCTGAAACTGAGTATAGCATACCTCAGTTTCATGATGATGACTCTAACGACTCTAACGATTCTAATGATTCTAATGAGTCTGTTAATATTACTGCCTCTAGTGAAGATGAAGATGATGGCATTGTTAATACACAAGCATCCACGCAAAAGTTCCCTTCTCCTATTGACGAGTCCAGCAGGGATAGTATAGATACAACACATAACATTACTTGCAGGCGTTCAGAACGCAGTGTACGAGCGAAGAATAAGCAATAATGGGGATTACAATTTTCCAACTTAATGTTCAACATTTCTTTAATAACCGTTACCTTCTTGAGGTTGAACTACATAACTACAATCCCGATGTTATACTTTTGAACGAGACAGCTGCAAGAGTTGATCAACATATTAAATTACGTGGATACTGTACTGTTGAGAAATCGAGAGGACAGTTTAGTGGTGTAGCCATCCTGGTTAAATTAGGATATACATTTAAAAATATTCATGTTGATGAAGATAACATTCTTGCAATAGAACTAACAACGTCGCATGGACAACTAGTGATAGGAACTGGATATTTTCCCCCGAGACAGCCATATATAGAGTCAATTCCTCTACATAGGATATTAAGCAGAAATATTCCAACAATTTTAGCTGGAGATTTTAATGCTCATCACCCTGCCCTCTTTAACTGTGGAGCTGGTATTCCACTGGGTGACTTAAAAGGAAAACAACTCTTTAATATCATGACAGCTAGAAACTTGTCATTTCAAGGCCCATTCTTCAAATCGTACATTGGACCTCATCCAGGAACACCAGATATAGTACTGACAAACAGAGACTGTGACATCTTTCACTGTCGTATATCTCCTGGTGGAAATGTAGGATCTGACCATATCCCTGTTATAATACAACTACAAACTTCTCCATTTAGAATACCTGTAACTCCTAAACCCAATCTTAACACCCTAGGATTTGACCCCTTCAGGGCATATCTGGGTGAGGATGAAATTGTGTCCTTGGAAAATCTACCTTCCAGTGCAATTGATGATGCAATCAGGTCCCTGCACAATCGAATAATTGAAGCTACCAATGCAACTTGCCAATTAGCTTCCACAAAGATATACCAACAATATAAACCTACTAGAGAAATTAGAGATACTTTAAGAAATTATCAAGCAGAATGTAGAAGGCATCTTCAAACAAGACAACCACCAGCAGCTACATTGCACCGATTAAGGCAAGAATTAATTAACATGATTAGTCAACACAAACGAGACATATGGAAATTTTTAGTTCTTCAAGCTAATCTATATAAACGTGAACCAGCAAAATTTTGGAGTAAGATCCGACAACTTTTAGGGGGAAAGCACAAGGTTCCTAACTACTTAGTTCATACCTTCACTGATGAGGATGATGAAGATGTTGAAATTAAACTTGACGATCCACAGGACCAGGCTAATTTGATGGGTGATGTATGGGAGAAAATTCTCTCTCATAATAACAGTCGTCAATTTAATAATAATCATTATCAGTTAGTAAATGAATGGAGAGATGAGAACTTGGATGATCTACAACCACTACCTACCATCGATACTTCAACTCTTGAAGATACCCACCCGCTTACTAGACCTATTACATTACTAGAGATAAGTCAGGTTATTGGAAGAATGAGAAATAGAGCCCCTGGCCTCTCTGGAATAACAATGAAACAAATAAAGTACCTACCTAGAAATTGCAAACAGTCCTTGGTAAATATCTTTAATGCCATCTTGGCCTCAGGATATTTTCCAGTTGTTTTTAAGACTGCTAGGATGATCTTTCTTGCTAAGCCCAATAAAGACATTCACCAACCTGGGAACTATAGACCTATATCTTTACTTGAAGTCACTGGAAAAGTTCTTGAGAAAGTCATTTCCAACAGATTGAATTACTATATGGAGTTTAATCACTTGTTTACTGAAAAACAATTTGGCTTTAGAACACATAGAGGTACCAACCATGCAATAAATGTTATTTTTGACACTGTAGCAAGTCTAAAACAGCAGGGCAATCTTGCCTTAATTGCCACCAGAGATGTTCATAAAGCTTTTGATAGCTTATGGCATGATGGCCTTATATACAAACTCATTGACCTACCAGACCATAACTGGACTTTTCTCAGAGTAATTTATAATTTCTTAACTCAAAGAAAAATCATTCCCACCTTTCATGGCAAGTCGACAGAACCTTTTATACCGACGGCTGGTGTCCCACAAGGTTCTTGTCTCAGTCCACTTCTGTTTAACATTTATGTGAATGACCTTCCTCAACCAGAGTTTAATGACACAATTGTGACACAGTTTGCAGATGATGTTATTCATGTCGTCTCATCAACTCCAGTAACAGGAAAATACAAGTATGAGAGAGTCATAGAAAAAATGAATATTGAACTTCGTCGAACATCTAATTGGGAGAAGAAATGGAGAATTACGACTAATCCTGACAAGGTTCTTGTTAGCACGATAGGATGTTTTGCATCAACCATCGAAGATAAAGGGGGTATCTCCATCAGAGGTACACCTGTAGCCATTAGAAACCCTAACAAGATCTTGGGATATGAAATAGACAGGCTGCTCCACTCAACATCTCATGTAACTAAAAAGATCAACACAGCCAAAGCTGGTCTTAGCAGACTCTTTCGATTCAATCAAGCCCCTCAACATGTCAAAAAACATCTATATAAAATGATAATAAGACCTATACTCGAATACCCTTGTGTCCCAATGTCATTAACAACAAAGACCAACATGCTACGGTTACAAAGGGTCCAGAATAGAGCTCTTCGCTTTATTACCGATACCAGGAGGAGAGACAGAGTTAAAATGGCAGATTTACACACACAACAAGATATTACTGCCATAAATGTACGCCTTGATACTCTAAAAAAGAAACAACTTTATACAATGCAAGAACTATACATGCCAGATAGAGAACATCCTATACAAGTGATAAATACCACCGATTACACCATTAATACTCCACCTCATAGGACTCAAAGAATGACTCTCCCACAGAGGGTTCGTCGTTTTATTCATAAAGATGATTACCCTCGACCCATGATTTTGAGCAACTTACCTGATGAAGAAGATTGGTTACAACCAGAACCCTTCTATGTATATTGAAAATCATCGCCCCCAATTAGGGAGACATCTTAAATAACTTTCTAATGTAAAATTATGCTATTGACTATTGTTGGACACCACCATTAAGAAGCTATTGTCACGAAACCATAAACGGGCTAGAAAATCATTGCCTTTCTTGAAGTATAAGTATCCGTTGTGCAATCGCAAAAAAAAAAAAAAAAAAAAAAAAAAAAAAAAAAAAGCAATTGCAACTTGTATAATTACTACCAATTCAGAGTCATGTAGTTATATACCTATTATATCTATGTGACTCTGATGGGTTAGTGTTATACCCCTTAAAGAATATCTTATCAATTTACATACACTTTTTAAATTGCACCAAAGTGGTTGGGCCACTTACCTTTTATATCCTACCTCTCCCCCCCCTCCCACCCTTTTCCAATATTTCCATCCTTACCCATCCTTCTTCCTTACCCATCTTACCAAAGCTCTGGTCATCAGATCCAGATCCAGGGTTATGGTGAGCAGCAACCTTGTTGTTAGGTAAGACACATATGCAACAGTTAGGTATCTTTATTTCGAAACGTTTCGCCTACACAATAGGCTTCTTTAGTCGAGTACAGAAAAGTTGATAGAAGCAGAAGGGACTTGAAGACGATGTAATCAGTCCATCACCCTTAAAGTTTTGAGGTGGTCAGTCCCTCAGTCTGGAGAAGAGCATTGTTCCGTAGTCTGAAACAATATGGAGTTGAAGTGACAGGATGGAGCCTTATATAGCGCCAGGAGGTGAGACGTAGGTCACTTTCGGAGGTCAGGTCCCTCTCAAATCCAGCCGTTCTCACTAGTAGATTTCAGATCTCCTCACCGTTGTCTGAAGTCTCCACGCCTCAGCCTGCTAGCGTTGGCTCTCCTCATCGCTCACAGCCAGAGTTGCTCTCTTCACCGAGTGGTGGTTACTGGACGTTCGTCTTCACCATCAGGATTGGTGCATTGGTGGCTGCCTACCCAAGGGCAGGAAGCCTCCCTCTGCACTCCTGTTGCTGTCTGAAGTCTCCACGCCTCAGCATGAACGTGTGGTCTGCACGCCATACAGCCAGTGTTGCCTCTCCTCACCGTTCAGGGCATACAGTGCTCCATCAAGCTTCAGCTCACCTCCTAAGTGTCCTGTGCCTCCAGAGACGGACTCCAAAAGAAACTTTAAAGTTATAGCCAGGCAAGTACGTGTGTCTACTTCACACGTACTTGCCTAGCCAATTACTCTCACAGATTTGGCCGCCACATCTAATTTACGATGCCTTCAATGCCTTCCACTTCCTTCCCCCATACCACTCCTCCTCTACTGCCAACACCTGCCTCTACTCTGTCTGCTCCTACCTCTAAGGCCTACCCTGTCTCTACCTCTTCCAAACCCAATTCTTTCTCGCTTAACCTCAAATACTCTAAATCTGATCATGCCACTATCTGTCCTGGAAATTTATTGTACCAGATCACTGGCGCTCCTCAGCTGAAAGTCTTTAATACCAACTCAAGCTTCAAACTACTTCTTGACAGACATTCTTACGAAACGTACACCTCAACCGAGACCAGACAAAAACTTCTCAATGCAGGTTTCACTATTATTTGGACTCCTGAGCACCGCGCCAAATGCACAGTGATCGCAAAACATGTAGACTATTCTCTCCTGACTGTATATGACACAGACAAAGAAGACTTAATCAAGGACATTAGTACTAAGAACAAAGTCTCTGTTGATGATATTTACAGACCTGAAAACTCTACCATCCTCAAAATACGCTGTTCAACTCCTTCTGACGCCTCTACACTCTTCAATCAAGGAATCCTTGCCAAGACCATCCACATTCCTCCAAACACACTCTTCACTCCAAACTTTCACCCCATCACACAATGTCTGAAATGCTACAAATTCGGCCACGACAAAATCTCATGCACTTCCACACAAACCTGCTCCAGATGTTCAGCAACTGGCCACTTCTGGAATACTTGCAATCTTCCCCTTAAATGTTCTAACTGTGGCGGGTCACACACCGCAGTTGCAAATTCCTGCCCTACTAGAAAGGACATTCTCTCCACCCTCAGAGCAAGCCAACCTCCCTCCCTCCCAAACCCCTTCCCTGCACCTCCCCCTCCTACCATACCTTCCTCCCCTATACCCAATGCCTGGGTTACTCCACGAACTTGGTCTACCTCTCCTACTCTACACACTTCAAACACCAACACACAGACTACAAGCACTTCTCCTTCTACATCTACACACACACTAGACTACAAAACTGTCAACTCGCCACTGCTGCCCACTCTGCGATGGTAATCTCTCAAGCTTACCAATCAGACTAATCACATGTCCTTAACCTAATCTTGTCTGCAAACAACCTTCCCTCTTTAATTATCCCTCCTTCCTGCTTCTCTTCTAAGCCTCCTACAACCTCTCCCTCCTTCCTCTCTCCCACTCCCCCACTTCCTACTCCCAACAGCTCTGGAAATATAAACACATATGCAGTATAATGGGATCCTTTATTGACTACGTTTCGCCCACACAGTGGGTGAAACGTAGTCAATAAAGGATCACATTATACTGCATATGTGTTTATATTTCCATTGTGCCGGTATTTTATACCATTTATTTCCATCCCAACAGCTCTCCTCCTCCTTTACCCCTCTTCACTACTTCTACACCTCCCACCAACACCCCTACTGCTGCTGCTATGACCACCCCTCCCCCCACTTCCTTACTCACTACCTCTTCCCCTTCTAAAGCTTCCACTTCCTCATCCCATACCATAGCTTCCTCTTCCTCATCCCTTACCATAGCTTCCTCTTCCTCATCCCCTACCAAAGGAGTTGAAGTGGCAGGATGGAGCCTTATATAGCGCCAGGAGGTGAGATGTAGGTCACTTCGGGAGGTCAGGTCCCTCTCAAATCCAGCCGTTTTCACTAGTAGAGGCTGTCGAAGTTGATTTCAGGTCTGTACCAAGATACCCTTGTATTGCAATGTCTGACAGATTGAACATTAAAATGGTATAAAATGGACTGATTACCTCGTCTTCAAGTCTCTTCTGTTTGCGCGCTCTCGTGAAGACCTGTTTGCACGCTCTCTACGAATTGAAGCAAGATGCCCTCCATCGAGCAACTTTACCAACAGCTTAAGTAAGAATTGAGGATGGCGAAGATGGAGATTCGGCGACTGACCGAGGAAAACAAGAAGATTCGTAGTAGTCCTCCTGTTTTGAGTCCTCAGGCCAAGAAAGGAAACTGGTCAGTGGCTGGACAGCTGGGAACGAAGTTGACGATCAAGAAGGCGAATGGAAAGGTAGAAACGATGACGAAGAAAGAGACTGCCGTGGAAACTGTTGTCGAAACATCTAATACATTCTCAGTACTACCCAACGAATGTGAGTCGACTACTGGGAACGTCACGACGAACGACACGAAGAAAGGTAAGAATATTGTTGTTAGGTAAGACACATATCCATATTGTTTCATACTATGGAACAATGCTCTTCTCCAGATTGAGGGACTGACCACCTCAAAACTTTAAGGGTGATGGACTGATTACATCGTCTTCAAGTGTCTTCTGCTTCTATCAGCTTTTCTGTACTCGACTGAAGAAGCCTACTGTGTAGGCGAAACGTTTCGAAATAAAGATACCTAACTGTTGCATATGTGTCTTACCTAACAGAAAGGAGAGTCTTTCAATGTTTATTATGCTAATAGCCGTAGTGCTAGGAATAAGATGGACGAGTTGAGATTAGTTGCTAGTGCAGGTAACATTGATATATTTGCCTTAACTGAGACGTGGTTTAATTCAAAAAGTCGGGATATGCCTGCAGAATGTCACATTCAGGGTTTTAAATTGTTCCAAGTAGATAGAAGTATCGGGAAGGGGGGTGGGGTGGCATTGTATGTCCGAGATCGCTTGAACTGTTGCATAAAAACGGGTATTAAGTCTGAAGTAACACATACAGAGTCTGTCTGGATAGAATTTTCAGAGGGGCATGAAAAACTGATTTTAGGAGTGATATACCGTCCCCCAAATTTAGATAGGGATCAAGGGAGACTACTATGGGAGGAAATTGTTAGGGCCACAAGGCACGATAATGTAGTAATTCTAGGAGACTTTAACTTTAGTCATATTGATTGGAATTTCTTGACTGGGAATTTAGAATCGTACGACTTCTTAGAAATAGTTCAGAATTGTTTTTTGAAGTAGTTTGTGACAGAACCTACAAGGAGAAATAACCTGCTTGACTTAGTTCTGGCAAACAATGAATCCCTTGTTAATAATTTAAAAATTTCAGAGGAACTGGGTGCTAGCGACTACAAATCAATTACATTTAGCATTGAATGGAAGTACGATAGTAGCGATAACTCAGTAACAGTCCCAGATTCTCGCTTAGCAGATTACGATGGGCTTAGAGAACACTTATCATCTGTTGACTGGGGTAACGAAGAGAGCTATCAATATGACAGTTTTCTGAACACTATACATGCTGCTCAAAGAACGTTTATCCCGTATAAAGAAATTAGATCAAATAGAAATGACCCAAAGTGGATGAATAATAGGCTCAAATATCTACTAGGGCATAAGAAAGGAATTTATAGGCGTATCAAAAGAGGCGAGGGTCATCTTATGAATCAGTATATTGACATTAAGAGGGACATTAAAATGGGGATAAGAAAAGCTAAAAGGGACTACGAAATTAAAGTTGCTAGGGATTCTAAAACTAACCCAAAAAATTTTTCCAGGTCTATAGAACAAAAGTTAGAGATAAGATAGGTCCCCTTAAAAATAACTATGGGCATCTTACTGACAAAGAGAATGAAATGTGCTCGATTTTAAATAATTATTTTCTCTCGGTTTTTACACAGGAAGACACTAACAATATTCCAGTAATTAATTTTTATAGTGGGCGAGAAGAAGATAAATTATGTAACATCACAGTCACTAGTGAAATGGTTGTGAAGCAGATAGACTGAAGCAAAATAAGTCGCCGGGTCCTGATGAGGTTTTTTCAAGGGTTCTTAAGAAATGCAAAATGGAACTCTGTGAACCATTAGCTAATATTTTTAATTTATCTCTTCAAACAGGTGTAGTGTCTGATATGTGGAAGATGGCTAATGTAATTCCTATTTTTAAAACAGGTGACAAAGTCGTTACCGTCAAATTACCGCCCAATAAGCCTGACCTCAATTGTAGGCAAATTACTAGAGTCAATTATAGCTGAGATTATAAGAAGCCATCTCGATAAGCATAGCTTGATTAATGATACTCAGCATGGATTCACAAGAGGCCGGTCTTGTCTAACTAATTTATTGACTTTCTTCAGTAAAGCTTTTGAGGCTGTTGACCACGATAAAGAGTTTTATGTTATTTACTGTAGATGTTAGGGAACTTCAGGAGGATTTAGACAAACTCTACTCTTGGTCAGAAAAGTGGCAGATGCAGTTCAATGTAGATAAATACAAGGTTCTGAAGCTCGGAAGTGTCCATAACCCTAGCACTTATAAGTTAAATAATGTAGAACTTAGCCATACAGATTGCGAAAAGGACTTGGGGGTTATGGTAAGCAGCAACCTTAAACCAAGACAGCAATGCCTAAGCGTACGTAATAAGGCAAATAGATTACTGGGATTTATATCAAGAAGTGTAAGCAACAGAAGTCCAGAGGTCATACTGCAGCTTTATACATCATTAGTAAGGCCTCACCTAGATTATGCAGCTCAATTCTGGTCTCCATATTACAGAATGGACATAAATTCGTTAGAAAACATTCAGCGTAGGATGACTAAATTAATACATAGCATTAGAAATCTTCCTTATGAAGAAAGATTGAAGACTCTTAAGTTACATTCACTTGTTAGACGAAGAATGAGGGGAGACCTGATCGAAGTGTATAAGTGGAAGATAGGTATTAATAAAGGGGATATTAACAAGGTCTTGAGGATATCTCTCCAAGAGAGAACCCGCAGTAATGGATTTAAATTAGATAAGTTTAGATTTAGAAAGGACATAGGAAAGTATTGGTTTGGAAATAGGGTAGTTGATGAGTGGAACAGTCTACCTAGTTGGGTTATTGAGGCTAGGACTTTGGGTAGTTTCAAATTTAGGTTGGATAAGTACATGAGTGGGAGGGGTTGGATTTGAGTGGGACTTGCACATCAGAGCTTATTTCTTGGGTGGCATTGAAAATTGGGTTGGTCAAATGTTTGTTAGTGGGATGAATTGTAAAGGACCTGCCTAGTATGGGCCAACAGGCCTGCTGCAGTGTTCCTCCTTCTTATGTTCTTAAGTGTATAAGTGGAAGATAGGTATTAATAAAGAGGATATTAACAAGGCCTTGAGGATATCTCTCCAAGAGAGAACCCACAGTAATGGATTTAAATTAGATAAGTTTAGATTTAGAAAGGACATAGGAAAGTATTGGTTTGGAAATAGGGTAGTTGATGAGTGGAACAGTCTACCTAGTTGATGGCAAACATGATATGTATGCAAGGGATGGGGTACATCTCTCTGGGGCTGGGGTGGTAGCACTTGCAGACTCGATTGAGAAGGCCATTGGTGAAATGCCTATGATTTTAAACTGATGGAAGATAGAGGTATGGGTGTGTGTGGGAAGCAAGCAGGTTGCAACACTAGGGTTGGAAACAGTAAATGTATAAAAGGCATTAGCATGAAGTTATAAATGAAAATAAAGGGGGACAGCAGAGGGCAGCAAGGGACTAGCTCCCTTAAGGTTTACTATACTAATAGCAGAAGTGTAAGAAATAAGATAGATGAGCTAAGATTAATTGCAAGTGGAGGAAACATAGATATTATTGCTATAACAGAGACCTGGCTCAATCTGAAAGATAGAGAGATGCCCTCTGAATGTCACATACAAGGCTATAAATTATTCCACACTGACAGGGTCAACAGGAAAGGTGGTGGAGTAGCGATGTATGTCAGAGACAATTTAAATTGTTGTGTTAGACAAGATATTAAATTAGAAGCGTCAGCCACTGAATCTATTTGGTTACAGCTTCTCGAGGGCCGAGAAAAACTGATTTTGGGTGTGATTTACAGGGCCCCAAATCTTGATAGGGAGTGCAGTAAACTTCTATGGGACGAAATTCGTAAGGCATCTACATACGAAAATGTTGTGCTAATGGGAGATTTCAACTATAGACAGATTGACTGGAGCAATTTGACAGGAAATTTAGAGTCAGGTGACTTTCTTGATACGATCCAGGATTGTTTTTTAAAACAGTTTGTGACAGAGCCAACTAGGGGAAATAACCTCCTTGACTTGGTTCTTGCCAGTAGGGAATCACTAATTAATAATCATGATGTTAATGATGAGTTCGGGGAAAGTGATCACAAATCACTCAGTTTTAATATATCATGGAATTCCCCTAATAATGGCAATCAAGTCTCTGTCCCTGACTTCCGCTTGGCTGATTTCATAGGACTGAAAAATTACTTAGGTGGGCTGAACTGGAATGACCTGACTAAGGGTCAGGTAGGTGGTGATGGTTGCCGATATGACGCTTTCCAGGGCATAGTTCTAGCTGCTCAGTCAAATTATGTTCCAAATAGGGAAATCAGATCAAACAAAAATGATCCTAAATGGATGAACAATAGATTAAAATATCTAATTGGTCAAAAGAGAGGCATATATAGGCAAATCAAAAGAGGGGAGGGGCAATTAAGAAATCGATATATTCAGTTAAAGAGAGAAATAAAAAAAGGAATTAGAAAAGCAAAAAGAGATTATGAGGTTAAAGTTGCAAGAGATTCGAAGACTAACCCAAAAGGATTCTTTCAGGTATACAGAAGTAAGATCAGGGACAAGATAGGCCCACTCAAAAGTTTCTCGGGTCAGCTCACTGACAGTGATAAGGAAATGTGTAGAAATTTTAACACATACTTCCTCTCAGTTTTTACACAGGAGGATACCAGCGATATTCCAGAAATGATAAATTATGTGGAACAGGACGATAATAAACTGTGCACGATTAGGGTCAGAAGTGACATGGTCCTTAGGCAAATAGATAAATTAAAACCTAACAAATCCCCAGGCCCTGATGAACTGTATGCAAGGGTTCTAAAGGAATGTAAAGAGGAGCTTAGCAAACCTTTGGCTAATCTTTTCAACATATCACTACAAACTGGCATGGTGCCAGATAAGTGGAAAATGGCAAATGTGATACCTATTTTCAAAGCAGGTGACAAGTCCTTAGCTTCGAACTATAGACCAATAAGCCTAACCTCCATAGTGGGAAAATTTATGGAATCAATAATTGCCGAGGCAGTTCGTAGCCACCTTGAAAAGCATAAATTAATCAACGAATCTCAGCATGGTTTTACAAAGGGGCGTTCCTGCCTTACGAATTTATTAACTTTTTTCACTAAGGTATTTGAGGAGGTAGATCATGGTAATGAATATGATATTGTGTATATGGACTTCAGTAAGGCTTTTGACAGGGTCCCACATCAGAGACTATTGAAGAAAATTAAGGCATATGGAATAGGAGGAGAAATTTTTTCCTGGATAGAGGCATGGTTGACAAATAGGCAGCAGAGAGTTTGCATAAATGGGGAGAAATCAGAGTGGGGAAGCGTCACGAGCGGTGTTCCACAGGGGTCAGTGTTGGGCCCCCTGCTGTTCACAATCTACATAAACGACACAGATGAGAGCATAAAGAGCTACATCAGCAAGTTTGCCGATGACACCAAAATAGGCCGTCGAATTCATTCTGACGAGGACATTAGAGCACTCCAGGAAGATTTGAATTGACTGATGCAGTGGTCGGAGAAGTGGCAGATGCAGTTTAATATAGACAAATGCAAAGTTCTAAATGTTGGACAGGACAATAACCATGCCACATATAAACTAAATAATGTAGATCTTAATATTACGGATTGCGAAAAAGATTTAGGAGTTCTGATTAGCAGTAATCTGAAACCAAGACAACAGTGCATAAGTGTTCGCAATAAAGCTAATAGAATCCTTGGCTTCATATCAAGAAGCATAAATAATAGGAGTCCTCAGGTTGTTCTTCAACTCTATACATCCTTGGTTAGGCCTCATTTAGATTATGCTGCACAGTTTTGGTCACCGTATTACAGAATGGATATAAATACTCTGGAAAATGTACAAAGGAGGATGACAAAGTTGATCCCATGTATCAGAAACCTTCCCTATGAGGATAGACTAAGGGCCCTGAATCTGCACTCTCTAGAAAGACGTAGAATTAGGGGGAATATGATTGAGGTGTATAAATGGAAGACAGGAATAAATAAAGGGGATGTAAATAGTGTGCTGAAAATATCTAGCCTAGACAGGACTCGCAGCAATGGTTTTAAGTTAGAAAAATTCAGATTCAGGGAGGATATAGGAAAGTACTGGTTTGGTAATAGAGTTGTGGATGAGTGGAGCAAACTCCCAAGTACAGTCCTAGAGGCCAGAACGTTGTGTAGCTTTAAAAATAGGTTGGATAAATACATGAGTGGGTGTGGGTGGGTGTGAGTTGGACCTGATTAGCTTGTGCTACCAGGACGGTTGCCGTGATCTGACCTGACTAGGTTGGGTGCATTGGCTTAAGCCGGTAGGAGACTTGGACTTGCCTCGCATGGGCCAGTAGGCTTGCTGCAGTGTTCCTTCGTTCTTATATTGGATAAGTACATGAGTGGGAGGGACTTTAAAATGGTATAAAATACCGACAGGTTGTTAGGTAAGACACATAGGCAACAGTTAGGTATCTTTATTTCGAAACGTTTCGCCTACACAGTAGGCTTCTTCAGTCAAGTACAGAAAAGTTGATAGAAGCAGAAGAGACTTGAAGACGATGTGATCAGTCCATCACCCTTAAAGTTTTGAGGTGGTCAGTCCCTCAGTCTGGAGAAGAGCATTGTTCCATAGTCTAAAACAATATGGAGTTGAAGTGACAGGATGGAGCCTTATATAGCGCCAGGAGGTGAGACGTAGGTCACTAGTAGAACGCAGATGTTGGGAGGTCAGGTCCCTCTCAAATCCAGCCGTTCTCACTAGTAGGGGTTGTCGAAGTTGATTTCAGGTCTGTACCAAGATACCCTTGTGTTGCAGTGTCTGACAGATTGAACTTTAAAATGGTATAAAATACCGACAGGTTGTTAGATACCTAACTGTTGCCTATGTGTCTTACCTAACAACCTGTCGGTATTTTATACCATTTTAAAGTTCAATCTGTCAGACACTGCAACACAAGGGTATCTTGGTACAGACCTGAAATCAACTGGATGGCGAAACGTCTACAATAAAGATACTCAGATGTTGCACATGTGTCTTAATTTCATCTTGTCGGTATTATATACCATTCTTGCACGACTTGAAAAAGCCCACTGTGTGGGTGAAACGTTGTCAATAAATGATCACATTAAACTGCATATGTGTTTATGTTTCTAATACCCTTATTGCTGGTGGGAGACTGTTGAACAGTCTTGGGCCCCGGACACTTATTGTGTTTTCTCTTAGTGTACCAGTGACGCTCCTACTTTTCACTGGGGGTATGTTGCATCGCCTGCCAAGTCTTTTGCTTTCGTATGGAGTGATTTCTGTGTGAATATTAGGGACCAGTCCCTCCAGAATCTTTCAGGTATTGATTATGATATATCTCTCTAGCCTGCGCTCCAGTGAGTACAAGTCAAGTGCTTCCAGGCGCTCCCAGTAGTTAAGGTGTTTGATGGAACTTATATGTGCAGTAAAGGTTCTCTGTACATTCTATAGCTCTGCAATTTCACCTGCCTTGAATGTTGATAGAAACGCCTGCAAGGGGTGGGAGGTGGCACTACTTCCCCCAGAAAATTTGAGTTGTTGGTGATAATTACCTTATAAAATGTTAAGTATGATTAATTCATTCTCAGACTGATAATGGATGATAATGACGTAATAATGTTGCTGGAATTACTGATAATATGTTAGGTAAAAAGATACAAGTTGCACTTGTATTTTTTTACGATGATAATGATTATAATTCATAGGTTTTCCCAAGTTTAATTAAAACTTTGCAGTGTAACATATGGTGTTCTGAATGGTACGAGATGAGACTGACAAGTTCAAGATTAATAAAGACAAATGAAACATTTCGCCTACACAGCAGGCTTCTTCAGTCAAAAACAAAGTGAGCAGTATAAATGAAATGAAGGTGATGTAGTAAGTCCATCAACATTGGAGAAAAAGTATTTGAGGTGGTCAGTCCCTCAGTCTGGAGAACAGTTCAGCTTCATGGAGCTGAGGAGGAGGAAGGGGTTAGGAAGAGGAGGGGGTAAAGAGGAAGGGGTAAGGAAGAGGAGGGGGTAAAGAAGAGGAAGGGGTAAGGAAGAGGAGGGGGTAAGGAGGAGGAGGAGGAGGAGGCGAGGAGGGGTAATGAGGAGGAGGATGGGTAATGAGGAGGATGGGTAAGAAGGAGGATGGGTAAGGAGGGGAATGGGTAAGGAGGGGGATGCGTAAGGAGGGGCATGGGTAAGGGGGGATGGGTAAGGAGGGGGATGAATAAGGAGGGGGATGGGTAAGGAGGGGGATGAACAAGGAGGGGGATGAATAAGGAGGGGGATAGGTAAGGAGGGGAATGGGTAAGGAGGGGGATGGGTAAAAAGGGGGATGAGTAAGGAGGGGGAGACTTAGTTCTCGACTCGTCTTGTGTTCTTATTTAATGATAATTATTTTAAACCCTAAGTTTAAGTTCCTTAATTGTGAATATTTTTATAACTGTTTCATAAAGTTTTATTAAACTTTCCCATTGATAATACCTAACTTTCCCGTTGATAATACCTAACTTTCCCATTGATAATACCTAACTTTCCCGTTGATAATACCTAACTTTCCCATTGATAATACCTAACTTTCCCATTGATAATACCTAACTTTCCCGTTGATAATACCTAACTTTCCCATTGATAATACCTAACTTTCCCGTTGATAATACCTAACTTTCCCATTGATAATACCTAACTTTCCCGTTGATAATACCTAACTTTCCCATTGATAATACCTAACTTTCCCATTGATAATACCTAACTTTCCCATTGATAATACCTAACTTTCCCATTGATAATACCTAACTTTCCCATTGATAATACCTAACTTTCCCGTTGATAATACCTAACTTTCCCGTTGATAATACCTAACTTTCCCGTTGATAATACCTAACTTTCCCATTGATAATACCTAACTTTCCCATTGATAATACCTAACTTTCCCATTGATAATACCTAACTTTCCCATTGATAATACCTAACTTTCCCGTTGATAATACCTAACTTTCCCATTGATAATACCTAACTTTCCCATTGATAATACCTAACTTTCCCATTGATAATACCTAACTTTCCCATTGATAATACCTAACTTTCCCATTGATAATACCTAACTTTCCCATTGATAATACCTAACTTTCCCATTGATAATACCTAACTTTCCCATTGATAATACCTAACTTTCCCATTGATAATACATAACTTTCCCATTGATAATACCTAACTTTCCCATTGATAATACCTAACTTTCCCATTGATAATACCTAACTTTCCCATTGATAATACCTAACTTTCCCATTGATAATACCTAACTTTCCCATTGATGATACCTAACTTTCCCGTTGATAATACCTAACTTTCCCATTGATAATACCTAACTTTCCCATTGATGATACCTAACTTTCCCGTTGATAATACCTAACTTTCCCATTGATAATACCTAACTTTCCCATTGATAATACCTAACTTTCCCATTGATAATACCTAACTTTCCCATTCATAATACCTAACTTTCCCATTGATGATACCTAACTTTCCCATTGATAATACCTAACTTTCCCGTTGATAATACCTAACTTTCCCATTGATGATACCTAACTTTCCCGTTGATAATACCTAACTTTCCCATTGATAATACCTAACTTTCCCATTGATAATACCTAACTTTCCCATTCATAATACCTAACTTTCCCATTGATGATACCTAACTTTCCCATTGATAATACCTAACTTTCCCGTTGATAATACCTAACTTTCCCATTGATGATACCTAACTTTCCCGTTGATAATACCTAACTTTCCCATTGATAATACCTAACTTTCCCATTGATGATACCTAACTTTCCCATTGATAATACCTAACTTTCCCATTGATAATACCTAACTTTCCCATTGATAATACCTAACTTTCCCATTCATAATACCTAACTTTCCCATTGATGATACCTAACTTTCCCATTGATAATACCTAACTTTCCCGTTGATAATACCTAACTTTCCCATTGATGATACCTAACTTTCCCGTTGATAATACCTAACTTTCCCATTGATAATACCTAACTTTCCCATTGATAATACCTAACTTTCCCATTCATAATACCTAACTTTCCCATTGATGATACCTAACTTTCCCATTGATAATACCTAACTTTCCCGTTGATAATACCTAACTTTCCCATTGATGATACCTAACTTTCCCGTTGATAATACCTAACTTTCCCATTGATAATACCTAACTTTCCCATTGATGATACCTAACTTTCCCATTGATAATACCTAACTTTCCCATTGATAATACCTAACTTTCCCGTTGATAATACCTAACTTTCCCATTGATAATACCTAACTTTCCCATTGATAATACCTAACTTTCCCGTTGATAATACCTAACTTTCCCATTGATAATACCTAACTTTCCCATTGATAATACCTAACTTTCCCATTGATAATACCTAACTTTCCCATTGATGATACCTAACTTTCCCGTTGATAATACCTAACTTTCCCATTGATAATACCTAACTTTCCCATTGATGATACCTAACTTTCCCATTGATAATACCTAACTTTCCCATTGATAATACCTAACTTTCCCATTGATGATACCTAACTTTCCCATTGATAATACCTAACTTTCCCATTGATGATACCTAACTTTCCCATTGATAATACCTAACTTTCCCATTGATAATACCTAACTTTCCCATTGATAATACCTAACTTTCCCATTGATAATACCTAACTTTCCCATTGATAATACCTAACTTTCCCATTGATAATACCTAACTTTCCCGTTGATAATACCTAACTTTCCCATTGATAATACCTAACTTTCCCGTTGATAATACCTAACTTTCCCATTGATAATACCTAACTTTCCCATTGATAATACCTAACTTTCCCGTTGATAATACCTAACTTTCCCATTGATAATACCTAACTTTCCCGTTGATAATACCTAACTTTCCCATTGATAATACCTAACTTTCCCATTGATAATACCTAACTTTCCCGTTGATAATACCTAACTTTCCCATTGATAATACCTAACTTTCCCGTTGATAATACCTAACTTTCCCATTGATAATACCTAACTTTCCCATTGATAATACCTAACTTTCCTATTGATAATACCTAACTTTCCCATTGATAATACCTAACTTTCCCGTTGATAATATCTAACTTTCCCATTGATTGTGCCTAACTTTCCCATTGATAATACCTAACTTTGCCATTGATAATACCTAACTTTCCCATTGATGATACCTAACTTTGCCATTGATGATACTTAACTTTCCCATTGATGATACCTAACTTCCCCATTGATGATACCTAACTTCCCCATTGATGATACCTAACTTTCCCATTGATGATACCTAACTTTCCTATTGATGATACCAAACTTTCCCATCGAAGATACATAACTTTCCCAGTGATGATACCTAACTTTCCCTTTGATGATACCTAACTTTCCCATTGATGATACCTAACTTTCCCATTGAAGATACATAACTTTCCCAGTGATGATATCTAACTTCCCCATTGATAATACCTAACTTTTCCATTGATGATACCTAACTTTCCCATTGATGATACCTAACTTCCCCATTGATGATACCTAACTTTACCATTGATGATACCTAACTTTCCCATTGATGATACATAACTTCCCCACTGAATATACCTAACTTTCCCATTGATGATACCTAACTTTCCCATTGATAATACCTAACTTTCCCATTGATAATACCTAACTTTCCCATTGATAATACCTAACTTTCCCATTGATAATACCTAACTTTCCCATTGATAATACCTAACTTTCCCGTTGATAATACCTAACTTTCCCATTGATAATACCTAACTTTCCCATTGATAATACCTAACTTTCCCGTTGATAATACCTAACTTTCCCATTGATAATACCTAACTTTCCCATTGATAATACCTAACTTTCCCATTGATAATACCTAACTTTCCCATTGATGATACCTAACTTTCCCATTGATAATACCTAACTTTCCCATTGATAATACCTAACTTTCCCATTGATGATACCTAACTTTCCCATTGATAATACCTAACTTTCCCATTGATAATACCTAACTTTCCCATTGATGATACCTAACTTTCCCATTGATAATACCTAACTTTCCCATTGATGATACCTAACTTTCCCATTGATAATACCTAACTTTCCCATTGATAATACCTAACTTTCCCATTGATAATACCTAACTTTCCCATTGATAATACCTAACTTTCCCATTGATAATACCTAACTTTCCCATTGATAATACCTAACTTTCCCGTTGATAATACCTAACTTTCCCATTGATAATACCTAACTTTCCCGTTGATAATACCTAACTTTCCCATTGATAATACCTAACTTTCCCATTGATAATACCTAACTTTCCCGTTGATAATACCTAACTTTCCCATTGATAATACCTAACTTTCCCGTTGATAATACCTAACTTTCCCATTGATAATACCTAACTTTCCCATTGATAATACCTAACTTTCCCGTTGATAATACCTAACTTTCCCATTGATAATACCTAACTTTCCCATTGATAATACCTAACTTTCCCGTTGATAATACTTAACTTTCCCATTGATAATACCTAACTTTCCCGTTGATAATACCTAACTTTCCCATTGATAATACCTAACTTTCCCATTGATAATACCTAACTTTCCTATTGATAATACCTAACTTTCAGATTGATAATGCCTAACTTTCCCGTTGATAATATCTAACTTTCCTATTGATTGTGCCTAACTTTCCCATTGATAATACCTAACTTTGCCATTGATAATACCTAACTTTCCCATTGATGATACCTAACTTTCCCATTGATGATACTTAACTTTCCCATTGATGATACCTAACTTCCCCATTGATGATACCTAACTTCCCCATTGATGATACCTAACTTTCCCATTGATGATACCTAACTTTCCTATTGATGATACCAAACTTTCCCATCGAACATACATAACTTTCCCAGTGATGATACCTAACTTTCCCATTGATGATACCTAACTTTCCCATTGATGATACCTAACTTTCCCATTGAAGATACATAACTTTCCCAGTGATGATATCTAACTTCCCCATTGATAATACCTAACTTTTCCATTGATGATACCTAACTTTCCCATTGATGATACCTAACTTCCCCATTGATGATACCTAACTTTACCATTGATGATACCTAACTTTCCCATTGATGATACATAACTTCCCCACTGAATATACCTAACTTTCCCATTGATGATACCTAACTTTCCCATTGATGATGCCTAACTTTCCCATTGATGATATCTAACTTCCCCATTGATGATACCTAACTTTACCATTGATGATATCTAACTTTCCCATTGATGATACATAACTTCCCCACTGAATATACCTAACTTTCCCATTGATGATACCTAACTTTCCCATTGATGATGCCTAACTTTCCCATTGATGATATCTAATTTCCCCATTGATGATACCTAACTTTACCATTGATGATATCTAACTTTCCCATTGATGATACATAACATCCCCACTGAATATACCTAACTTTCCCATTGATGATACCTAACTTCCCCATTGATGATGCCTAACTTTCCCATTGATGATATCTAACTTTCCCATTGATGATACATAACTTCCCCACTGAATATACCTAACTTTCCCATTGATGATACCTAACTTTCCCATTGATGATACCTAACTTCCCCATTAATGATACCTAACTTTCCCATTGATGATACCTAACTTTCCCATTGATAATACCTAACTTTCCCATTGATGATACCTAACTTTCCCATTGATAATACCTAACTTTCCCATTGATAATACCTAACTTTCCCATTGATAATACCTAACTTTCCCATTGATAATACCTAACTTTCCCATTGATAATACCTAACTTTCCCATTGATAATACCTAACTTTCCCGTTGATAATACCTAACTTTCCCATTGATAATACCTAACTTTCCCGTTGATAATACCTAACTTTCCCATTGATAATACCTAACTTTCCCATTGATAATACCTAACTTTCCCGTTGATAATACCTAACTTTCCCATTGATAATACCTAACTTTCCCGTTGATAATACCTAACTTTCCCATTGATAATACCTAACTTTCCCATTGATAATACCTAACTTTCCCGTTGATAATACCTAACTTTCCCATTGATAATACCTAACTTTCCCGTTGATAATACCTAACTTTCCCATTGATAATACCTAACTTTCCCATTGATAATGCCTAACTTTCCTATTGATAATACCTAACTTTCCCATTGATAATACCTAACTTTCCCGTTGATAATATCTAACTTTCCCATTGATTGTGCCTAACTTTCCCATTGATAATACCTAACTTTGCCATTGATAATACCTAACTTTCCCATTGATGATACCTAACTTTGCCATTGATGAAACTTAACTTTCCCATTGATGATACCTAACTTCCCCATTGATGATACCTAACTTCCCCATTGATGATACCTAACTTTCTCATTGATGATACCTAACTTTCCTATTGATGATACCAAACTTTCCCATCGAAGATACATAACTTTCCCAGTGATGATACCTAACTTTCCCATTGATGATACCTAACTTTCCCATTGATGATACCTAACTTTCCCATTGAAGATACATAACTTTCCCAGTGATGATATCTAACTTCCCCATTGATAATACCTAACTTTTCCATTGATGATACCTAACTTTCCCATTGATGATACCTAACTTCCCCATTGATGATACCTAACTTTACCATTGATGATACCTAACTTTCCCATTGATGATACATAACTTCCCCACTGAATATACCTAACTTTCCCATTGATGATACCTAACTTTCCCATTGATAATACCTAACTTTCCCATTGATAATACCTAACTTTCCCATTGATAATACCTAACTTTCCCATTGATAATACCTAACTTTCCCATTGATAATACCTAACTTTCCCGTTGATAATACCTAACTTTCCCATTGATAATACCTAACTTTCCCATTGATAATACCTAACTTTCCCGTTGATAATACCTAACTTTCCCATTGATAATACCTAACTTTCCCATTGATAATACCTAACTTTCCCATTGATAATACCTAACTTTCCCATTGATGATACCTAACTTTCCCATTGATAATACCTAACTTTCCCATTGATAATACCTAACTTTCCCATTGATGATACCTAACTTTCCCATTGATAATACCTAACTTTCCCATTGATAATACCTAACTTTCCCATTGATGATACCTAACTTTCCCATTGATAATACCTAACTTTCCCATTGATGATACCTAACTTTCCCATTGATAATACCTAACTTTCCCATTGATAATACCTAACTTTCCCATTGATAATACCTAACTTTCCCATTGATAATACCTAACTTTCCCATTGATAATACCTAACTTTCCCATTGATAATACCTAACTTTCCCGTTGATAATACCTAACTTTCCCATTGATAATACCTAACTTTCCCGTTGATAATACCTAACTTTCCCATTGATAATACCTAACTTTCCCATTGATAATACCTAACTTTCCCGTTGATAATACCTAACTTTCCCATTGATAATACCTAACTTTCCCATTGATAATACCTAACTTTCCCGTTGATAATACCTAACTTTCCCATTGATAATACCTAACTTTCCCGTTGATAATACCTAACTTTCCCATTGATAATACCTAACTTTCCCATTGATAATACCTAACTTTCCCGTTGATAATACCTAACTTTCCCATTGATAATACCTAACTTTCCCATTGATAATACCTAACTTTCCCGTTGATAATACCTAACTTTCCCATTGATAATACCTAACTTTCCCATTGATAATACCTAACTTTCCCGTTGATAATACCTAACTTTCCCATTGATAATACCTAACTTTCCCGTTGATAATACCTAACTTTCCCATTGATAATACCTAACTTTCCCATTGATAATACCTAACTTTCCTATTGATAATACCTAACTTTCCCATTGATAATACCTAACTTTCCCGTTGATAATATCTAACTTTCCTATTGATTGTGCCTAACTTTCCCATTGATAATACCTAACTTTGCCATTGATAATACCTAACTTTCCCATTGATGATACCTAACTTTGCCATTGATGATACTTAACTTTCCCATTGATGATACCTAACTTCCCCATTGATGATACCTAACTTCCCCATTGATGATACCTAACTTTCCCATTGATGATACCTAACTTTCCTATTGATGATACCTAACTTTCCCATCGAAGATACATAACTTTCCCAGTGATGATACCTAACTTTCCCATTGATGATACCTAACTTTCCCATCGAAGATACATAACTTTCCCATTGAAGATACATAACTTTCCCAGTGATGATATCTAACTTCCCCATTGATAATACCTAACTTTTCCATTGATGATACCTAACTTTCCCATTGATGATACCTAACTTCCCCATTGATGATACCTAACTTTACCATTGATGATACCTAACTTTCCCATTGATGATACATAACTTCCCCACTGAATATACCTAACTTTCCCATTGATGATACCTAACTTTCCCATTGATGATGCCTAACTTTCCCATTGATGATATCTAACTTCCCCATTGATGATACCTAACTTTACCATTGATGATATCTAACTTTCCCATTGATGATACATAACTTCCCCACTGAATATACCTAACTTTCCCATTGATGATACCTAACTTTCCCTTTGATGATGCCTAACTTTCCCATTGATGATATCTAATTTCCCCATTGATGATACCTAACTTTACCATTGATGATATCTAACTTTCCCATTGATGATACATAACTTCCCCACTGAATATACCTAACTTTCCCATTGATGATACCTAACTTCCCCATTGATGATGCCTAACTTTCCCATTGATGATATCTAACTTTCCCATTGATGATACATAACTTCCCCACTGAATATACCTAACTTTCCCATTGATGATACCTAACTTTCCCATTGATGATACCTAACTTCCCCATTGATGATACCTAACTTTACCATTGATGATATCTAACTTTCCCATTGATGATACATAACTTCCCCACTGAATATACCTAACTTTCCCATTGATGATACCTAACTTTCCCATTGATGATGCCTAACTTTCCCATTGATGATATCTAACTTCCCCATTGATGATACCTAACTTTACCATTGATGATATCTAACTTTCCCATTGATGATACATAACTTCCCCACTGAATATACCTAACTTTCCCATTGATGATACCTAACTTCCCCATTGATGATGCCTAACTTTCCCATTGATGATATCTAACTTTCCCATTGATGATACATAACTTCCCCATTGATGATACCTAACTTTCCCATTGATGATACCTAACTTTCCCATTGATGATGCCTAACTTTCCCATTGATGATGCCTAACTTTCCCATTGATGATATCTAACTTTCCCATTGATGATGCCTAACTTTCCCATTGATGATGCCTAACTTTCCCATTGATGATATCTAACTGGTTCACGGTGTGTTTACATCTCCTCTTTTACTCTGTCTTCAATGCAAAGTGAAATTTAAATTTCATTGTTTCTATTGAAATAACATCTCGGTTTATACTTAACAATAATGGAAGATATACTTCACGGGGAGATACACACGTGAAAGAGTATACCAGTATATTCCGTATATTCCTACGTCAACATGAGGTCCTTTACAGCAGATACCTCAGTTGGAGGTCGAAACAGGCAAATTTTCTTTCCTGTTAAGATAAGTTAAGATAAGATTTCGTTCGGATTTTTAACCCCGGAGGGTTAGCCACCCAGGATAACCCAAGAAAGTCAGTGCGTCATCGAGGACTGTCTAACTTATTTCCATTGGGGTCCTTAATCTTGTCCCCCAGGATGCGACCCACACCAGTCGACTAACACCCAGGTACCTATTTGCTGCTAGGTGAACAGGACAATAGGTGTATGGAAACGTGTCGGAATTTCCACCCGCCGGGAATCGAACCCGGGCCCTCCGTGTGTGAAGCGGGAGCTTAAGCCACCAGACCACCGGGCGGAGTAAATTCTCCAATGACAGGTGTTCAATACACTTGCTACACCAATTCTTACCATAATGTTAATGGTGAACATCACTGTAGCGCAGAAATACTCAAACGTTGGTTCTGAATATTCACGAGTAATCCCAGTGTTAGTGTTGTCACATCAAGGATCAGGCTCACACACGGCACTGACCACGGTCACCCACTGAATGCAATTGAAGTGTCACCATCACATTGTGTTATATATGTATGCATGTATCCCTCCCCCCCCTTTCCCTACCTTTTTTATAAAACAAATTTATATAATTCAGCAGTGTCCTGCTACCCTAATAATATAACAGTAACAGAGGGAGCGATACACCAGTTATATTTCTCGGGCACTTTTATCCCCTCACACAGGATGGGCTTCTTACAGCAGGTGATGAAATTTGCCATATTAAATATACTGATACATTCTATCCAAACCTGAGGACGTAATGGAGTTTCTTACACAACGAACCAGGATGTTTTCTTATGCAGATTATGACATCCGAACAGGATTAGTAACAAAGTAGAACTTAAAGGCATAACTCATGACCTCTGAGTGCAGTTCAGTTGCTGCAATTGTATTAGTGAACTGTTCTCGTCCTGTGTGTACACTAATTCCGGAACTAAGTGTGTTAGTTACCATTTGGTCCTAGGCACATGTCGATTAGACACTAGACCTGTGTGTGTGTGTGTGTGTGTGTGTGCGTGTGTGTGTGTGTGTGTGTGTGTGTGTGTGGGACTGCTTGGTCCTAAGCCATAGCGTGATCGCGAATTACTAATGACAGCGGTCTAGAAAACTGAGAGTCAGCCATAAATGACATCCAAATGCTCTCAGATTCCATCAGTGGAGGTACAGTGCCACCCACGTACCAAGCATCGCGGCTTCACTAGGTTTATAATTCGACGAAGCTGGGGGTCTGGTTACCTCCTCTTCCACAGTCCTCCGTTTATGTCCCTGTATTGTAGTGGTAAAGCCACTGGATGGCAAAACGTCGAACAAATAAAGATACCCAGGTGCTGCACATGTGTTTAATTCATTACCAGGTAAATACGCACCAACACAGGCTCTGAGAACAAGTGATAAACGTTCACAGTGACTAAGGTATGATCCCAGCGTGAACTAGTTTTTGAAGCGCTTCTCAACAGATCTACTTGGAGTTCGTTATCTACCTGGAGTTCATTATCTACCTGGAGCTCATTATCTACCTGGAGTTCATTATCTACCTGGAGTTCATTATCTACCTGGAGTTCATTACCTTTGTAGCTTGCTCAGTTATCTAAACTTTGGGGCCCAGTCCCTAGAACCATTATGTATCTCTGTAATCTTTTGACTGTCGCCCACAGGATGGGTATCGAGTGGATAATAAACATATTAAACTAACTTCTCGACAATACTTGATAAGGACACGAATTTGACAAAATGCAGTGTACATTGTATGTACCACACGAGCTCGATTGCTAGCTCATTTATCTCACACACTGAGGTCCGTGGTTCGATCCCCGGTACGTGTGGAAATATTAGGACGCGTTTCCTTAAGACACCTGTTGTCCATGCTCACATTGTCCATGCTCACATCGCATTTTTTTTTTCTATATTGTATAAATAAGTCACCATGTGACCTAAGAAGATTAGTGGTAACAGCCAACCAAAAAGAAAATCTGTTGTGTGTGTTTGCCCTAACGTAAACACCTCCGCCTCTCCATATAATATGCTTGATATTATTAATTTCGGTGTCTTTATTGTGCTTCTAGATTATCTATCGTGTTTCAGATATCAAGTTGGAATAAATGTGATAGATAGATAACTTTTATTACTAATATTAGCGTAATTACACAACATTGTATTCGCGCCACTGCTAGTATCTGACTATCAAGACGACTCATCAGATACTGAATGCTTCTGCTGGCCCCTCTCTCTCTCTCTCTCTCCTATGGCCCTTCTTATATTATGCTTTCTTTCCATTTTGAAATTTTATTCACACAAATAGATTTACTGTTATGCAGACTACTGCATTATTGAAAAAATGGTATAAATAATATCAGTGCATTTGTGAAAGCATATTAGACCAGCTGATGTGTATCGGAAGCGTGACGTCATTTGTTTACTCTTGAACATCAGCAAAAATCGAGCATTTCTGCTATTTTGAGCTCAATTTCAAGGTATTTTTAATCTGTAAACCATTCAAAAATCATCTCTGTTTCTGAAATATATCTTTCATTCTGTCAAATGAGACCATAAAAACGAGAATTTGATCATAAATACCATATGAAAATACACCACAAATTCTCTGTAAGTGTATTTTTTGGGGTCTGAAATGGATTAATCTAATTTATATTATTCCTCATGGGAAAAATTCGATCGGTGCTAGGCCTGGTGGAGTGGCCCGGTGGCCTGGTGGAGTGGCCCGGTGGCCTGGTGGAGTGGCCCGGTGGCCTGGTGGCTAAAGCTCCCGCTTCACACACGGAGGGCCCGGGTTCGATTCCCGGCGGGTGGAAACATTCGACACGTTTCCTTACACCTGTTCACCTAGCAGCAAATAGGTACCTGGGTGTTAGTCGACTGGTGTGGGTCGCATCCTGGGGGACAAGATTAAGGACCCCAATGGAAATAAGTTAGACAGTCCTCGATGACGCACTGACTTTCTTGGGTTATCCTGGGTGGCTAACCCTCCGGGGTTAAAAATCCGAACGAAATCTCATCTTATCTGGAACAGATTGGCGCTCGAACAGCTTCTGGAACGAATTAAGTTCGAGTACCGAAGTTCCACCGTATTTTGTTTATCGTTTTCTCTTTCCTATTTTCTTTCCTTTATGGCCCCCTAGATACTTATAGTAGATTCTAGTCAACCACCTCGTTAGTTGGAATTGTCATCTACTGAACATGGGGAGCAAGTCTTCACTTTCACTTGTCATACCGTAAAGTCTTCCTTCTTTGCACTTTCCGTAAAGTTCTTTCAGTGCTGTGTTCATGGGTAAAGAATTTCTCTAGATGGGCACCACCAGGAAGCTAGACGAGTGTGGCCAGCCTATCACAACATTCACTAAGATTAGGCTGAGAACTTTGTTTCGGAGTGCCTCCACTGACAATCTCAGTATGTTGGAATATTAAATTTGAAACAGGACTTTTCTTCTTCCGTTCGTGGCCTGGTGGTTAACGCTCTCGCTTCACACGGTGAGGGCCTGGGTTCGATTCCCAGCCAGAGTAGAAACATTGGACGTGTTTCTTTCCACCTGTTGTCTATGTTCCCCATCAGTAAAATGGGTACCTGGGTGTTAGTCGACTGGTGTGGGTCGCATCCTGGGACACTGACCTAAGGAGGCCTGGTCACAGACCGGGCCGCGGGGGCGTTGACCCCCGGAACTCTCTCCAGATAAACTCCAGATAATAATAATAATAATAATAATAATAATAATAATAATAATAATACTTTGTTTAGCTTTGTTGAAAGTTACAAAGCAAAGAGGAGTGAACAATCTGGCTTACTGCTTGTCGGAAATGTAGTTTGCAGGATACACAAATCTAATTTATCTGCTACAATGCCTCAGGATTCGACCCACAATAGTCAACTGATACTCAGGCAGTTATTTGCTGCTAGGTGAACTTGTTTATACCTGGAAGTTGAATCCAGGCCTTATAAGTTGACAACCGAGCCCTTCCACTGAGCTTCCCATCTGTCATCTCTCATTAACTCCCTCACCTTCATAAAGGCGAGCTTTCCCCCTGCACACTCTTCATTGTGCTCCAGTGTGTCAGTGGGACACCCATCCTCCCTCTCATCCTGTGGAGACCAGCTGATGACTCTTTGTCTCTCATATCAGCATATCATCCTAAGTATCAAAACACTCACAGATATCAGACTTTGAAGCACATTCCTTGTTCACAACCTTTACATTATCATAACACACTGCCAAGTCCTCAGAGACACAACACAGTGTTACAGAATAATTTAGGTATACGAATATGACCCACATTGCTCCCTCTTGGCATTGAAAAATGGGGCCGGAGTATGGGAGGGGTTTACGGGAAAGACACAAAAAAAAAATAATGAGGGCGGTCAGTTATAGGGTTCGAATATATTTTGTTTCCAGATTTTTTTTAGGGGGGTGTTTCCTTTCGTGTGAAAGAGAATTCACTGCTCCTCCCTGCCGTGAAGGTCCGTGTGACGCAAGAGGTGGAAAGAGAACCAAACACGGTAATAGGATTAAAAGTGGAGTGGATGACTTGGCAGTACAATTATCTAGTAAAGTTTGAGAGGATGAGGAGAGAGAGAGAGAAAATGAACGAACGAAGTTAACCTTCAGCAACTTAGTACTTCTGTCACACTTTCTTCTGAAGTTCAGTACGGTGTGGGCTACTTTACTGTACTCTGGTCCACAAGAATATTTCATGCGGGCTAGTAACCCTGAAGTTTAACTAAATCCAAGTACGGTATCCCCGTATTCCATAAGCCCAGCCTCTTCTACCTCAATGCACGCAAAGGAATAGTGCAGAGTGGTGATAATATTCCTATGCAAGAAAATATAAAAAAATATGTATTTATATTTGTATGCATGTACGTAAATGTGTTTCTGTGTATATAAGTATGTGTGTATGTATGTGTTGGCATATTTATGAATGTGCACTTTGTGTGTGTGTACATATGTATGAGTGAATATATTGTACGAATGTATGTGTATTAACTTTTATATAAGTATGTGTAGAATGTATGCTTGTGCACATGTATTTTTGTGTATGTGTACATATGTATTTATGTATTGATGTATTCTTATGCGTGCATATATGTACTTTAATATATATATATATATATATATATATATATATATATATATATATATATATATATATATATATATATATATATATTACTGTAACCACGGACGAGTGGTATTTAACCAATAATAACACTGCATCTAGCCGAGGACTCGAACCCATGTCGTTTTGGCCCACCTCATGGTGAGCGAAAATCACATGACGCTTTAACCCACAGGACCACCAAATCCTACAAGAATCAAGCACCCAGCAGAGCTAGGTGTTTTACCTTGATCTGAGAACATACGAAAATGGGGTTCCTCTGAATTAATTTCATTCTACTTCCACATTTGGTGTACTAGCCTCCACGAGCAGTATATATATATCGTAACCACGGACGAGTGGCATTTAATCAATAACAAAACTACGATTAGCCGAGGACTCGAACCCATGTCATTTTGGCTCTCCTCATGGTAAGCGAAAATCACATAACGCTCTAACTCATAGGACCACCAAATCCTACAAGAATCAAGGTCACCTAGCTCTGCTAGGTAACATTTCATGGGAAAATAAAATGCGTTTAATAAACCGGAAAACACGTTACGTCCAAACAAGGACAGCAGGTGCCAGGACACGTGTTCGTCTCACTCCGCCCAGAATTAAGAGTTTCCTCTCGTATTCTCTTCTTCCCTTCACTACTTGTGAAATAACAACACTTGATGATCCTGCCGATGTCTGCTGCATGTTAACCTGTGTAAGCTCACTCTTATTAAGACTGAGGCCACTTAGAGTAAAATATTTTCTTTAATAAACGTCCAGAAGTGTACACTAGTGAACTTTTCCACAAGGTTGGTATTGTTCATGTGGACCCACAAGGTTGGTATTGTTCATGTAGACCCACAAGGTTGGTATTGTTCATGGAGACCCACAAGGTTGGTATTGTTCATGGAAACCCACAAGGTTGGTATTGTTCTTGGAGACCCACAAGGTTGGTATGTTCATGGACATCCACAAGGTTGGTATTGTTCATGGAGACCCACAAGGTTGGTATTGTTCACGGAGATCCACAAGGTTGGTATTGTTCATGGAGACCCACAAGGTTGGTATTGTTCATGGAGATCCACAAGGTTGGTATTGTTCATGGAGACCCACAAGGTTGGTATTGTTCATGGACATCCACAAGGTTGGTATTGTTCATGGAGACCCACAAGGTTGGTATTGTTCATGGAGACCCACAAGGTTGGTATTTTTCATGGAGACCCACAAGGTTGGTATTGTTCATGGAGACCCACAAGGTTGGTATTGTTCATGGAGACCCACAAGGTTGGTATTGTTCATGGAGACCCACAAGGTTGGTATTCTTCATGGAGACTCACAAGGTTGGTATTCTTCATGGACATCCACAAGGTTGGTATTGCTCATGGAGACCCACAAGGTTGGTATTGTTCATGGAGATTCACAAGGTTGGTATTGTTCATGGAGACCCACAAGGTTGGTATTGTTCATGGAGACCCACAAGGTTGGTATTGTTCATGGAGAACCACACGGTTGGTATTGTTCATGGAGACCCACAAGGTTGGTATTGTTCATGGAGACCCACAAGGTTGGTATTGTTCATGGAGACCCACAAGGTTGGTATTGTTCATGGAGACCCACAAAGTTGGTATTGTTCAAGGAGACCCACACGGTTATATTGTTCATGGAGACCCACAAGGTTGGTATTGTTCATGGAGACCCACAAGGTTGGTATTGTTCATGGAGACCCACACGGTTGGTATTGCTCATGGAGACCCACAAGGTTGATATTGCTCATGGAGACCCACAAGGTTGGTATTGTTCATGGAGACCCACAAGGTTGGTATTGTTCATGGAGACCCACAAGGTTGGTATTGTTCATGGAGACCCACAAGGTTGATATTGTTCATGGAGACCCACAAGGTTGATATTGTTCATGGAAACTCACATGGTTGGTATTGTTCATGGAGACCCACATGGTTGGTATTGTTCATGGAGACCCACATGGTTCGTATTGTTCATGGAGACCCACACGGTTGGTATTGTCCATGGAGACCCACATGGTTGGTATTGTTCATGGAGACCCACATGGTTGATATTGTTCATGGAGACCCACAAGGTTGGTATTGTTCATGGAGACCCACAAGGTTGGTATTGTTCATGGAGACCCACAAGGTTGGTATTGCTCATGGAGACCCACAAGGTTGGTATTGTTCATGGAGACCCACAAGGTTGATATTGTTCATGGAGACCCACAAGGTTGATATTGTTCATAGAGACCCACAAGGTTGGTATTGTTCACGGAGACCCACAAGGTTGATATTGTTCATGGAGACCCACAAGGTTGATATTGTTCATGGAGACCCACAAGGTTGGTATTGTTCATGGAGACCCACATGGTTGGTATTGTTCATGGAGACCCACAAGGTTGGTATTGTTCATGGAGACCCACAAGGTTGGTATTGTTCATGGAGACCCACAAGGTTGGTATTTTTCATGGAGACCCACAAGGTTGGTATTGTTCATGGAGACCCACAAGGTTAGTATTGTTCATGGAGACCCACAAGGTTGGTATTGTTCATGGAGACCCACAAGGTTGGTATTGTTCATGGAGACCCACAAGGTTGGTATTGTTCATGGACATCCACAAGGTTGGTATTGCTCATGGAGACCCACAAGGTTGGTATTGTTCATGGAGACCCACACGGTTGGTATTGTTCATGGACATCCACAAGGTTGGTATTGTTCATGGACATCCACAAGGTTGGTATTACTCATGGAGACCCACACGGTTGGTATTGTTCATGGAGACCCACACGGTTGGTATTGTTCATGGAGACCCACACGGTTGGTATTGTTCATGGAAACCCACATGGTTGGTATTGTTCATGGAGACCCACAAGGTTGGTATTGTTCATGGAGACCCACACGGTTGGTATTGTTCATGGAGACCCACACGGTTGGTATTGTTCATGGAGACCCACACGGTTGGTATTGTTCATGGAGACCCACAAGGTTGGTATTGTTCATGGAGACCCACACGGTTGGTATTGTTCATGGAGACCCACTTGGTTGGTATTGTTCATGGAGACCCACATGGTTGGTATTGTTCATGGAGACCCACAAGGTTGGTATTGCTCATGGAGACCCACAAGGTTGATATTGTTCATGGAGACCCACAAGGTTGGTACTGTTCATAGAGACCCACATGGTTGGTATTGTTCATGGAGACCCACAAGGTTGATATTGTTCATGGAGACCCACAAGGTTGATATTGTTCATGGAGACCCACAAGGTTGATATTGTTCATGGAGACCCACAAGGTTGGTATTGTTCATGGAGACCCACAAGGTTGATATTGTTCATGGAGACCCACAAGGTTGATATTGTTCATGGAGACCCACAAGGTTGGTATTGTTCATGGAGACCCACAAGGTTGGTATTGTTCATGGAGACCCACGAGGTTGATATTGTTCATGGAGACCCACAAGGTTGATATTGTTCATGGAGACCCACAAGGTTGGTATTGTTCATGGAGACTCACAAGGTTGGTATTGTTCATAGAGACCCACAAGGTTGATATTGTTCATGGAGACCCACAAGGTTGGTATTGTTCATGGAGACTCACAAGGTTGGTATTGTTCATAGAGACCCACAAGGTTGATATTGTTCATGGAGACCCACAAGGTTGATATTGTTCATGGAGAACCACAAGGTTGATATTGTTCATGGAGACCCACAAGGTTGGTATTGTTCATGGAGACCCACAAGGTTGATATTGTTCATGGAGACCCACAAGGTTGATATTGTTCATGGAGACCCACAAGGTTGGTATTGTTCATGGAGACCCACAAGGTTGGTATTGTTCATGGAGACCCACGAGGTTGATATTGTTCATGGAGACCCACAAGGTTGATATTGTTCATGGAGACCCACAAGGTTGGTATTGTTCATGGAGACTCACAAGGTTGGTATTGTTCATAGAGACCCACAAGGTTGATATTGTTCATGGAGACCCACAAGGTTGGTATTGTTCATGGAGACTCACAAGGTTGGTATTATTCATAGAGACCCACAAGGTTGATATTGTTCATGGAGACTCACAAGGTTGGTATTGTTCATAGAGACCCACAAGGTTGATATTGTTCATGGAGACCCACAAGGTTGGTATTGTTCATAGAGACCCACAAGGTTGATATTGTTCATAGAGACCCACAAGGTTGATATTGTTCATGGAGACCCACAAGGTTGATATTGTTCATGGAGACCCACAAGGTTGGTATTGTTCATAGAGACCCACAAGGTTGATATTGTTCATAGAGACCCACAAGGTTGATATTGTTCATGGAGACCCACAAGGTTGATATTGTTCATGGAGACCTACAAGGTTGGTATTGTTCATAGAGACCCACAAGGTTGATATTGTTCATAGAGACCCACAAGGTTGGTATTGTTCATAGAAACCCACAAGGTTGATATTGTTCATAGAGACCCACAAGGTTGGTATTGTTCATAGAGACCCACAAGGTTGATATTGTTCATAGAGACCCACAAGGTTGATATTGTTCATGGAGACCCACAAGGTTGATATTTTTCATGGAGACCCACAAGGTTGATATTGTTCATGGAGACCCACAAGGTTGATATTGTTCATGGAGACCCACAAGGTTGATATTGTTCATGGAGACCCACAAGGTTGATATTGTTCATAGAGACCCACAAGGTTGATATTGTTCATAGAGACCCACAAGGTTGGTATTGTTCATGGAGACCCACATGGTTGGTATTGTTCATGGAGACCCACAAGGTTGATATTGTTCATGGAGACCCACAAGGTTGATATTGTTCATGGAGACCCACAAGGTTGATATTGTTCATGGAGACCCACAAGGTTGATATTGTTCATGGAGACCCACAAGGTTGATATTGTTCATGGAGACCCACAAGGTTGATATTGTTCATGGAGACCCACAAGGTTGATATTGTTCATGGAGACCCACAAGGTTGGTATTGTTCATGGAGAGTCACAAGGTTGATATTGTTCATGGAGACCCACAAGGTTGATATTGTTCATGGAGACCCACAAGGTTGATATTGTTCATGGAGACCCACAAGGTTGATATTGTTCATGGAGACCCACAAGGTTGATATTGTTCATGGAGACCCACAAGGTTGATATTGTTCATGGAGACCCACAAGGTTGATATTGTTCATGGAGACCCACAAGGTTGATATTGTTCATGGAGACCCACAAGGTTGATATTGTTCATGGAGACTGTAGGCGACCCTCTGCACGTTTATTTTTGATGTCGAAATAGTATTGTGATATATACCTGGATTATGCTTCCTGATGGGCTCTTGATTCAAGGATCTGGAGTCATCCTCCCCTCCTTGGACCAACTCTACAGATGTTATATGATCCCTGCTGGTTTAGTGCAGCTGTGACCAGCATCAGTCTTCAGTGACTGAAGCTTCGTATGAAATGAATGAAACCTTTTTTTTTTTTGGGGGGGGGGGCGGGTGGTATATATGCTGTTTAAGAGCACATATTGGATTCTGTGCAATAACTGGGAAATGCATCTTGTGTTTTCCTTAAAGGAAGCTTCATGTTGAGTTTAGGTTGTGTAAATTTTAGTGAGTCTGTTTAATTAATCAAATTACATCATCTTTCGGCATATAAGGCGCACCTTTTCTTCTGTATAAGTCTTAGAAAATCAGCCAGCGTCTTATATGCTCAAAGTCAGCCAAGGGAAGGATTTGGATTACGCTTTAGCGTAAAGTAAAGTGGTAACGAACTCTTGAATATGATTACTGATTTACTGTTATAATGCTTCTGTCGTGCGTCTTATATGCCGAAAAATACTGTACTTACTGTGAAATAACGAGAATATCAGAGTCTGACTTTATTGAGCTATCATAGTGCATAATGTACTTTAATTCACACATAATATCTGGGTTATTATAGGTTTACTCTACGCTGAAGTTCCTCAACCTGTACCCTCTAGAACGTAGGCGGAAAAGTTACATAATTATATACACTTGGAAAATCCTGGAGGGATTAGTACCAAACTTGCACACAAAAATACTCCCTAAGGCAGACGATGCCATATCCCCCAGTGAAAAGCAAGGGCGCCGGTAGCACGATAAGAGACAATACAATAAGTGTCAGGGGCCCAAGACTGTTCAACTATCTCCCAGCATACATTAGGGGGATTACCAATAGACCCCTGGCTGTCTTCAAGAAGGCACTGGACAGGCACCTAAAGTCAGTACCTGACCAGACGGGCTATGGGTCGTACGTTGGATTGCGTGTGCCTAGCAACAGCAGCCTGGTTGAACACGCCCTGATCCACCATGAGGCCTGGTCACAGACCTGGCCGAGGGGGTGTTGACCCCCGGAACTCCAGGTATACTCCAGGTAATGGACTTCAATGTACACATAACATCTGGGTTCCCTCAAAACCATTGTTTGAAAGTTATATACTCAAAATTTAAATTAAGCTTACTTATTTACATTCTTTTCTACTAACTTACCCTTGGCTCGATTGCTAGCGCACTCAGCTCACACACTGAGGTCCGTGGTTCGATCTCCGGTACGGGTGGAAACATTGGAACGTGTTTCCTTAAGACACCCGTTGTCCCTATTCACCTGTCAGTAAAATAGGTACCTGGGTGTTAACTGACTGGTGAGGGTCGCATCCTAGGAACAAAATTGACCTAATTTGCTGGAAATGCTCAGCATAACAAGCGGCTTTCTATATAGTAGTATGTCAGTGATGTCAACTATGATCTGTATACCTTGTACATACAGAAATAAAGATTATTATTTTTATTATAATTATTTTATTATTGTTATTATTATTATAATGCTGGTAATCTTAGTATCAGTGTGGGTCCCAAGTTGTTTTTTCTTGAGGAAGAAATTTGGAAAACTGATGTCCTGCTTGTCACACGATAATTTCTGAGAGTCATATCTAGTTAATTTACCTCCTTCAACACTGTTCATTACTACTGTGACTTGTACGGTACGTTTAATCTTGCAAACAGTTCATCACTGCTCTAACTGGTACTTCTGAGCGGCTTCAAGTTTAACGTGTTGCTGTATTTTAGGATATTGGTCTCTTTGTAATGTCTGAATTAGATTTCGGCTGAGTATGTCCTATTTTATCACATGGAAATAACCCACACATAGGAGAATGAGACTTATGAAGACGTTTCCGTCCGATTTGGATTACTGACTAGTCAGAAGGGACGAAGGGAAGGGAGTCAGTATATATACGAAAGGAGGGCGAGACGGCAGTACAAGAGGAGGTTTTAGTATAATGGTAGAAATAGTGACAGTAATACTATTATTAGTAGTAACACTACTATTAATAGTACTACTAATAATAGTAATACTATTATTAGCAGCACCACTACTACTACTACTACCATTAGTAGTGGTAGAGGTAGTAGTAGTACTACTACCTCTACCACTACCAATGGTAGTAGTAGTGCTACTAAAAATACTATTACTGCAACAGTAGCGGTAGTGGTACTACTATTAGTAGTAACAGTATAAGTAGTGCAACAGTGAAAAAAATTGGGTATTGTTTTCGTTATGATTTGTGAATTATTTCATTCTCATGTTGCACTCTGCACTATTCCTGTTGCATGCATTGAAGCAGAGTGAACTGAGCTTGTGCAATACGGGGATTTCTTCCTTATTGCAAATCTGATTTTAGAGAAGCGAGAACTCAAGTTCCACCTCTCAACATTCTACAGATTTGTGTTAAATTGTTCCATCATTATTCTTGAGTTCCTTTATAACGAAGTGTTTCACTGATGCTGAATACTTGCCTCACGAAATCGTAATGACATGATTGCGAACAAACCATACCACGGGTGGGGTTAGAACTCGCGATCAGAGAGTCTCAAAACTGGCGCAGTGGCTTACGCGACGGTGTGGAGTTTTGAGACTCTGATCGCGGGTTCTAACCCCACCCGTAGTATGGCTCAGGTTGAATACGTGTTTGTTATAGCTTCGTATATCACTATGCATCTTCTCTCTCTCTTCTCTTCTCTTCTTCTTAGCTCTTCTTGATTCATTATAAGGTACTTTTTGCTATTATTATTATACGTATTTAACGTTGTCACAAGTCTGATGATATAATGTCACAAACTTTTAGTCTCAAAACTCCAGACCGTCGCGTTAGCCACTGGCCAGCCAAATGTCTCTTCCCTGCTTATCTAGAAGTCTCTAACACAGTACTGCAGCACACATGAGAGACAGCACTTATTCTTAAAACTGTGTATGGAACTTGCCTCCACTACTTCGTTCAGATTATTCCACTTTACCCCTGAGGCGGAAGACACACTTACGGCCACCCCTGCATTCACGCGCCTTTCATAACTTTCAGCTGCTCTCTCGTGTATTTACTGCCCCCTTATCGGTTTCTCTGAAAATTTTGCTTGCTGCTGTCACTGTGTCCTCTTACTGCGTCTTCTAATGTCATCAGATTTAATTCCTTCAGTCTTCCCTCACGGCTCATACCCAACTCTTCTGGGACAAATGGCCGTTTTTGGTATCCGCATTTTTTCATGTTTTTTTTTATCATGTATTCGTTGGTGTGTGTGTGTTCCATGTTGGTGTCCCGTATCTCTATTGCTAGTGCATTCAGCTTACACACTGAGGCCCAGGGGTCGATCCCGGTACGGGTGAAAACATTACGACATGTTTCCTTAAGACACCTGCTGTTCCTATTCACCTATCAGTAAATTAGGTACCTGGGTGTTAGTCGACAGGTGTGGGTCGCATCCTGGGACAAAATTGAGCTAATTTGCTCGAAATGTTCTCTATAACAAGTGGCTTTCTATATAGTAGTATGTCACTGATGTCAGCTAGGACTGTATACCTTGTATATGTACTTGTATTAATAAAGATTATTATTATTATTATTATTATTATTATTATTATTATTATTATTATTATTATTATTATTATTATTATTAAACTTCAAGATGGACCTGACATATGTGGTACATAGTTTCTTGATATACTGTATGCTGAGACTCCTAAAAGGTGGTCTTAAATTTACCAAACGAACATTTACTGCAGTGGTTGTTTGGTTGACATGTATCTTCCAGGAGACATGTTCGGTCCTCCTTGAGTGAGGTTTGCGGCCTCTGGACCTTCCATTTCCTGGGCTCAGTTCCAGTATCCGCTCGTCAGTCCGCTCCTGCAGTTTGTCCAGGTCAGTTTACGACCAGTCCTAACCCTTCCTTGTTTTTATTATCTTTATTAATTTCACATCATCAGCAGGCAAGGATACACACTAGGATACACCCTAGGATATACCCTAGGATACACCCTAGGATACACCCTAGGATATACCCTAGGATATACCCTAGGATACACCCTAGGATACACCCTAGGATATACCCTAGGATACACCCTAGGATACACCCTAGGATACACCCTAGGATATACCCTAGGATATACCCTAGGATACACCCTAGGATACACCCTAGGATACACCCTAGAATACACCCTAGGATACACCCTAGGATACACCCTAGGATACACCCTAGGATACACCCTAGGATACACCCTAGAATACACCCTAGGATACACCCTAGGATACACCCTAGGATACACCCTAGGATATACCCTAAAATACGCCCTAGGATACACCCTAGTATACACCCTAGGATACACCCTAGGATACACCCTAGGATACACCCTAGGATACACCCTAGGATACACCCTGGATACACTCTAGGATGAACCCTAGGATACACCCTAGGATATACCTTAGGATATACCCTAGGATACACCCTAGGATACACCCTAAGATACATCCTAGGATGCACCCTAGGATATACCCTACCTACCTGGAGTCTACCTGGAGGTTATTCCGGGGATCAACACCCCCGCGGCCGGTGAATCAGGGCCTGATCAACCATGCTGTTACTGCTGGCCGCACGCAATCCAACGTACGAACCACAGCCTAGTTGATCCGGCACTGACTTTAGGTATCTGTCCAGCTCTCTCTTGAAGGCAGCCAGGGGTGTATTGGTAATTCCCCTTATGCTTGGTGGGAGGCTGTTGAACAGTCTTGGGCCCCTGACACTTTTGGTGTTTTCTCTTAGTGTACCAATGGCGCCCCTACTTTAATTGGGGGTATTTTGCATCACCTGCCAAGTCTCTTACTTTCGTAGGGAGTGATTTCTGTGTGCAGATTTGGGACCATTCATTCCAGGATTTTCCAAGTGTAGATTATGATATTATCTCTCTCTCCTGCGTTCCAGCGAGTACAAGTTAAGTGCTTCCAAGCATTCCCAGTAGTTAAGGTGCTTGACAGAACTTATATGTGCAGTAAAGGTTCTCTGTACACTCTCTAGATCTGCAATTTCACCTGCTTTGAATGGAGATGTTAATGTGCAGCAGTATTCCAGCCTAGAGAGAACAAGTGATTTGAAAAGGATCATCATTGGCTTGGCAGCTCTCGTTTTGAACGTTCTCATTTTCCATCCTATCATTTTCTTTGCACTTGCGATCGTGGCACTGTTTTGATCCTTGAAAGTGAGATCCTCAGACATTACTACTCCCAGGTCCCTTACATTATTTTTCCGCTCTATTGTATGACCAGAGTTTGTAGTATACTCTGTTCTAGTTATTATCCCCTTCAGTTTTCCATAACGGAGTAGTTGGAATTTGTCCTCACTGAACATCATATTGTTTTCTGGTGCCCACTGGAAAACTTTGTTTATATCTTCTTGGAGGTTAACCGCGTCCTCAGCAGATGACAGCCTCATGCAGATCCTAGTATCGTCTGCAAAGGATGATACGGTGCTCTGGGTTACGTCTCTATCTATGTCTGATATGAGGATGATGAACAGGATGGGGACGAGTACTGTGCCTTGTGGAACAGAGCTCTTCACTATGGCAGCCTCCGATTTAACTCAGTTTACCACTACTCTTTGTGTTCGATTGGTTAGGAAGTTGAAGATCCATCTCCTCACTTTGCCAGGTATTCCTTTAGCACGTATTTTGTGCGCTATTACGCCATGATCGCACTTGTCAAAAGCTTTTGCAAAGTCTGTGTATACTACATCTGCATTCTGATTTTCTTCCAGTGCATCCAAGGCCATATCATAGTGATCCAGTAGTTGTGAGAGGCAGGAGCGACCTGCCCTGAACCCATGTTGCCCTGGACTGTGCAGTTTTTGGGAATCCATGTGGTTTGTAATCCTGCTTCTTAGCACTCTTTCAAAGATTTTTATGATGAAGGACATTAGAGCTATTGGTTTATAGTTCTTAGCTAATGCTTTGCTGCCACCTTTATGGAATGGGGCTATATCCGTTGTTTTAAGTGACTGAAATTTCACCCATGTCTAAGCTCCTTCTCCATAGTATACTTAGGGCATGTGAGAGGGATTTCTTTCAGTTCTTAATAAACACAGAGTTCCACGAGTCTGGGCCTGGGGCTGAGTGCATGGGCATGTTGTCAATGGTCTTTTCAAAGTCTATCGGAGTTAGGGTAATGTCGGAAATCTGGCATACGTTGATGGAGTTTTGAGGCTCATTCATGAAGAAATCATTTGGATCGTCGATCCTCAGACTGATTAGTGGCTCACTAAACACAGAGTTGTACTGGGATTTCAGTATTTCACTCATTTCCTTATTGTGATCTGTGCAAGTCCCATCCTGTCTGAGTAAGGGCCCGATGCTAGATGTGGTATTTGCCTTGTTTTTGGCATATGAAAAGAAATATTTCGAATTTCTTTCAATTTCACTAATAGCTTTAAGCTCCTCCTGTCTCTCCTGGTTCCTGTAAGAGTCCTTTAGCTTAAGTTCGATAGTTTCCACTTTCCTGGTCAGCGCCTCCTTCTGTGTATCAGATATTCTAGCGTTCCTGAGGAACTCAGTGATTCTTCGTCGTCTTCTGCAGAGGGAGTGTCTTTCTCTCTCCAGTTTACTCCTGCTCTTCTTCTTTCTTAGGGGAATATGCCTAGAACATGCTTCAGCTGCCAGGAAGTTGATCCTTTCAAGGCACTAGTTTGGATTCATGTTATTTAAGATATCTTCCCAACATGTTTCGTTTAAGACATGGTTTACCTGGTCCCAGTTGATGTTCCTATTCTTGAAGTTGTATTTTGTGAAGACACCTTCACAGGTACATGTATTTTGATGATCAGGACCCCTGTGCATGTAAGTCTGAACTTCGATTAGATTGTGATCTGAATTAGTTGTTTTTTATATTGTTATGTCTCTTACCAGGTCCTCATTATTTGTGAAGATTAGGTCAGGTGTGTTTTATAGTCTTGTCGTGTTTATCGTAGAGACTTAGTAGCTCATGTGTGTGTGACCTATCATCTGCGCTACCTCCAGGGATTGTTTCTGCTGTAACATTAGTCACTACATTCTTCCATTTTGTATGCCTTAGGTTGAAATCAGCAAGCAGTAAGATGTTTGGGGATGGAGCTGGAAGGCTTTCCAGACAGTAATCAATTTTCAGTAGCTGTTCCTTGAACTGTTAGGAGGTTGCTTTTGGTGGCTTGTATACAATCATGATGACTAGGTTTTGGTTCTCGATCTTTATTGATAGAACTTAACTACATCATTTGTGGTGTTCAGCAACTCCATGCAGATGAGCGACTCTTTGACATACAGGCCAACCTCCCCTTGTTGCCTGTTCTTTCTGTCGCATCCAAAAAGGTTGTACCCACTTATCCATATTTCACTGTCAAAGTGATCTTTTGTGTGGGTCTCTGTGAAGGCTGCAAACATTGCATTAGACTCCTCTAGCAGTCCACTGATAAAAGATATTTTGTTGTTGGTGGATGGCGTAAGGCCCTGTACATTAGCAAATATAAACGAGGTTGTATTCTGTGTTTGTTGGGGGGATTTTGTTATTGGCATCAGTAGTTGTAGTTCTGGAGGGCCATGAGTGGCCACTGACTGCTCCTCCAGTCCAACAAGGCTCCAAGGTGGTGGACTATTTTTGTTATTTCCTTCCATTTTCTTTTTCCGTTTCCTGCCACTAAAAAATCACCTGGAGTTGGGTTGTCGTAGCTACTATTGTTTGTCTTGTGGGGTCTGTGCCTCCTGGTCCCTTTTAGATGGTATGCAGGGCAGTTGATGTTGTAACACTGCTTTTGGAGGACCGAGGAGTGACACATTTTTGGGTGAAAGAAAGTACAGGAAAAAGAACGACACACTCCTTTAGACAGGAGGTCGCTATATTTTTTGGGATGGTCAAAGATGCATGTCCCATTTTTTTTCCTGATATTCCATGCTTACAAATGCCCCACGCATAATATTTGCACAATTTCACTTTTGATTGGATAGAATTGTTGGGAGGCCTGTTGTCAATTTCTGCAGGTTCTGAGACTGAACTATAATCCTCAGGGCCACACCATCCTGGATTCCATCTTCCTCAGTAGAGGAAGGAGGAGACTCCTCCTATACATCTGCACTGTGGGCTATGGTCTCGTGTAATGATGGTTGTGGTAGGGTCCCTAGGCTGGGGGCTGAGACTGAGTCAGCACTGGGGCTGGGGGCTGAGCCTGGGCCAGCACCAGCGCTGTGGGTATTAGTGCTATGACTGGGGGATGGGTCTGGTTTAGCACTATGTGGGTGACTAGATAGTTTCGAGTCATCTGTTGTGGAATGGGCACACTAGGATACACCATAGGATACACATTAGGATACACCCTAGGATACACACTAGCATACACCCTAGGATATACCCTAGGATACACCCTAGGATACACACTAGGATACACCCTAGTATACACCCTAGGAGGCACCCTAGGATACACCCTACGATACACAATAGGATACACACTAGGATACACACTAGGATGCACCCTAGGACACACCCTAGGATACACACTAGGATACACCCTAGGACACACCCTAGGATACACCCTAGGATACACATTAGGATACACACTAAGATACACACTAGGATACACCCTAGGATACACACTAGAATACACACCAGGAGACACACTAGGATACACATTAGGATACACCCTAGGATACACACTAGGATACACCCTAGGATACACCCTAGGATACACCCTAGGATACACCCTAGGATACACCCTAGGATACACCCTAGGATACACACTAGAATACACCCTAGGATACACCCTAGGATACACACTAGGATACACCCTAGGATACACCCTACGATACACACTAGGATACACACTAGGATACACATTAGGATACACACTAGAATACACCCTAGGATACACCCTATGATACATACTAGGATACACCCTATGATAAACCCTAGGATACACCCTAGGATACACACTAGGATACACCCTAGGATATGCACTAGGATACACCCTAGGATACACCCTAGGATACACCCTAGGATACACCCTAGGATGCACACTGGGATACACACTAGGATACACACTAGGATACACCCTAGGATACACCCTAGGATACACACTAGGTGACACACTAGGATACACATTAAGATACACCCTAGGATACACACTGGAATACACCCTAGGATACACCCTAGGATGCACACTAGGATACACCCTAGGATAGACATTTGGATACACCCTAGGATACACACTAGAATACACCCTAGGATACACCCTAGGATACACACTAGGATGCACCCTAGGATACACACTAGGATACACACTAGGATACACTCTAGGATACGCACTAAGATACACACTAGGATACACACTAGGATACACACTAGGACACACCCTAGGATACACCCTAGGATACACCCTAGGGTACACCCTAGGATACACATTAGAATACACCCTAGGATACACCCTAGGATACACACTATAATACACCCTTGGATACACACTAGGATGCACCCTAGGATACACACTAGGATTGTGGAAAATTACATTTATCTGAAAGTATCATTGTATACATAACAGTAAATGAACAAAGATAATTATTATTTATCACCTAGACAAGTAGGAATTTGGGACACCTAGGTCGCAAAAAATGTCCCCCTTCGATACCTACCACTGTCATATCCACAAGTTGCTCTGGACCTATTAATTACAAATGAAACATACATCACCAGGAATGCCGGTAAATATATAAATTTGCGGACTGTATATTAAAATTAAAAAAGAATTATATATACACACATATACATAACAGAAGGAGAATATATCTTAATATCACTCACCAATTTGACTGGAGATTAATGTGTATCATACTCAGAAAACCCCCCTGTCTACATTTATGATAATAATACTGGCCAGAACTATAAACATAATATAGACATGACTTAGCTGAGGTTCCTGGAACTGTCTTGTCCAGTCGCCTGATATCTCAAGTTATGCAGGAATGCACATCCAACAATTTCGCCTCCTATTTGAGAGGTGTCAGCCCAATTTTAAACTCTAGAGCACGAAAAATTCTTCCCATTATTAACAAATGTCTGTTACTCTCAATTCAAAACAATGACGAGTGTCTTCTGCACAGGGGCAGCTTCCCTTTTTCGATAACATATTTCTTTTAAAAATACACTTTTAATCAGGTTTATTTACACAGCATAATATTGGGAAATTATTTTCCACAAGGATACACCCTAGGATACACACTAGGATACACACTAGGATACACCATAGGATATGCCGTAGGATGCACCCTACTATACACCCTAGGATACACACTAGGATACACCCTAGGAAACACCCTAGGATAAACCCTAGGATATGCACTAGGATTCACACTAGGATACACCCTAGGATACACTAAGATACACCCTAGGATACACACTAGGATACACACTAGGATACACACTAGAATACACCCTAGGATACACCCTAGGATGCACCCTAGGATACACTCTACGATACACCCTAGGATACACGTTAGGATACACACTAGGATACACCCTAGGATACACCCTAGGATACACACGGATACACACTAGGATACACCCTAGGATATACCCTAGGATACACTCTAGGATACACCCTAGGGTACACCCTAGGATACACTCTAGGATACACCCTAGGATACACACTAGGATACACACTAGGATACACCCTAGAATACACACTAGGATACACACTAGAATTCACCCTAGGATACACCCTAGGATACACACTAGGATACACACTAGGATACACACTAGGATACACACTAGGATACAAACTAGGATGCACCCTAGGATACACCCTAGGATACACCCTAGAATACACACTTAGATACACCCTAGGATACACACTAGGATACACACTAGGATACACCCTAGGATACACACTAGGATACACACTATTATACACCCTAGGATACACTCTAGGACACACACTAGGATACACCCTAGGATACATTCTACGATACACCCTAGGATACCCACAAGAATACATACTAGAATACACCCTAGGATACACACTAGAATACACACCAGAATACACCTTAGGATGCACACTAGGATACACCCTAGGATACACTAGGATACACGCTAGGATACACACTAGGATATGCACTAGGATACACCCTAGAATACACACTAGGATACACACTAGGACACACACTAGGATTCACCCTAGGATACACACTAGGATACACTAGGATACACCCTAGGATACTCCCTAGGATACACACTAGGATACACACCAGGATACACACTAGGATACACACTAGGATTCACCCTAGGATGCACACTAGGATACACACTAGGATACACACTAGGATACACACTAGGGTACACACTAGGATTCACCCTAGGATACACACTAGGATACACACTAGGATATACACTGGGATACACACTAAGATTCACCCTAGGATACACACTAGGATACACACTAGGATACAAACTAGGATACACACTAGGATTCACCCTAGGATACACACTAGGATACTGTGAGGGAAAAGTTCAATAGATAGGAGTAGCGATGGAGTATATAGTAACAATAGTTTTATTGCCGGCTTCTTGTTAAGGTAGGGTAAGTCTAGCTCCTGCTATCCCCCCCCCTTTCTCCCCCACCCCTAAAGTGATAGTTTGATTGCCGGCTGCTTGTTAAGGTAGGGTCAGTCTAGCTCCCCCTATCCTTTCTCCTCCTTCTTCCCCCCCCCAAAAAAAAAAGGTGACTTGTGGGTCTCCGGTCCAAACAATAATCACTAGACTCACAGCTCCCAGCACTACTGTAAGTACATGCCTGCCTTGTATTCTAGTGGATTTATTGGTTGAAAGCTTCACTTTTGACCAATAAACTTAGTCCTCTCAGTCTTGCTCTAGGTTGACTGTTGTAATGATCACCACGTCTTTTAGGTATTGTACTTATCATGGAGAGTGATTTCTTAAACAGTGGGTAACCTGTCTATCTTTCCAGCTTGGATGACAGAGAGGGTCACCTGCCAATCAACGAGTAGAATTGAAGGAGACGGACTAACGTTCTTAGATGTCCCAAATTTTTGATCCACTTACCTGTTTGTGTATGCAAGTAGCAGGATATAACCCCTCATCATTGCAGTGGAAAAAAACCTGCTTTCCTGTCATCTGGACAGATTATTGACGGCTAGAAAATCTGTGAAGAACAAGCCGGTGGGTTGTCATCAACACCTGCGACCCCTTCCCCCCCCCATCATCAGCAACGGCTACGATTTCAACAACACGCAGTGTCACCAATACCAGACACCCAAGTTTTATAGATATATATTAGCGTTGAATTCGGATATCATTTATATTTTTCATTTTTCATTTTCTTTAAGGTAGGATTAATATTTCATATTTAAGTGTTTTATATTTTATATTTTCTAAATAATAAAGTGTTTATGTTTGTCAGTTTTTATTCTTTTTCTATACATTAATTTTCCTGAGGAGGAGCCAGCCTTAGTAATACTGACTGAAGTTGTTACAGGGCTGAGTAATTACGCCTTCACAGATACACACTAGGATACACATTAGGATACATACTAGGATACACCCTAGGATACGCATTAGGATACACACACCTTCCAGTACATCATCATAAACATCAAAGACAGAGCTGCTCCTCTTACTGATCCCCCCGGAAACTCACTCGTCACATTTGTCCATCCTGATGACTCCTACACGAAAATTACTGTGTCTCTTTTCTTATTCCTGCTTCTTTCTCAAGTTTTGTCTTCTGTACGGAACTGTGCCAAAAAATGCAAGCCACCCATCATTATCTCTCTTCCCTTCCTTCTGTTACCATGTTACAGAACTCCTTAGGTTTGTGGAACAATATTTACCATTCATTAATCAAAACTGGCTGTTGTTTACAAAAGTACTCATTTCCAGATGCTCCATCACTCTCATGATTATCTTCTTCCTTGAAGATTGACACACTTACGCAACATATGAGAATCTTTATTAAAGAAGCGTTTCGTCACACAGCTTCTTCAGTCCCATACAAACTCCTCTTCTTACGCCTCTCTGCTTTGTATTTGACTGAACATATCTATTCGAGGCTGAAGGACTTAGGTATGGTAAGATTGTGGACAGTGGAGTCAGAGTGCACACGCTGTGGATTCCATCTCACATTGGTCTTCAGATGCATGATAGAACTGATGAATTGGCTAAGCTGTATGCTTTCAAAGAGGTAGTAGATTACAATCTTGGGTTGTCAGTTAGCAGTTTGAGAACAATAATACGAAAGGAACTTCAAATGAACTTTATTGACTTAAGACTTAGGGAGATTGACACAAGTCAGTCCATCTATCGTCATTCCATCATGCAGAAGGAGCCACATGTCTATGGTGCATCCAACAAAATAAGCAGACTCTTGGATGTCACTTCTGCCCGGCTCCGGCTGGGTTACAAGTATCTATGGCAGGTTAAATCACCGCCACCAGATGTAGACCAAACGAAATGTAAACTTTGCCAGATGGACTATTGTCACACCTTCCGTCATTATGTACTGGAGTGTGATCAAATTAATGAATTTAGAAACAACTCACTCAGAAATGTTCAAGAAATGGCAAAGTATTTTATCCACAGTGGTATATTACAGACCATTCTGGAGAAATACCCTGACTTTGCTAGCTGTAAATAATGCATTACCACGTGTGTGTGTACTCACCTATTTGTACTCACCTATTTGTGGTTGCAGGGGTCGAGTCACAGCTCCTGGCCCCGCCTCTTCGCTGATTGCTACTAGGTCCTCTCTCTCCCTGCCCCATGAGCTTTATCATACCTCGCCTTAAAACTATGTATGGTTCCCGCCTCCACTACATCACTTTCTAGGCTATTCCACGGCCTGACTACTCTATGACTGAAGAAATACTTCCTGACATCCCTTTGATTCATCTGAGTCTTCAACTTCCAATTGTGACCTCTTGTGTCTGTGTCCCTTCTCTGGAACATCCCGTCTTTGTCCACCATGTCTATTCCTCGCAGTATTTTACACGTCATTATCATGTCTCCCCTGACCCTCCTGTCCTCCAGTGTCGTCAGGCCGATTTCACTCAACCTTTCTTCGTAGGACAATCCCCGTAGCTCTGGGACTAGTCTTGTTGCAAACCTTTGCACTTTCTCTAATTTCTTGACGTGCTTGACTAGGTGTGGATTCCAAACTGGTGCTGCATACTCCAGTATGGGCCTGACGTAAATGGTATACAGAGTCTTGAACGAATCCTTATTGAGGTATCGGAACGCTATCCGTAGGTTCGCCAGGCGCCCGTATGCTGCAGCAGTTATCTGATTAATGTGCGCCTCAGGAGATATGCTCGGTGTTATACTCACCCCCAGATCTTTTTCCTTGAGTGAGGTTTGCAGTCTTTGGTCATCTAAACTATATTGTGTCTGCGGTCTTCTTTGCCCTTCCCCAATCTTCATGACTTTGCATTTGGCAGGGTTAAACTCAAGGAGCCAGTTGTTGGACCAGGCTTGTAGCCTGTCCAGGTCTCTTTGTAGTCCTTCCTGATCCTCATCCGATTTGATTCTTCTTATTAACTTCACATCATCTGCAAACAAGGACACTTCTGAGTCTATCCCTTCCGTTATGTCGTTCACATATACCAAGAACAGCACAGGTCCTAGGACTGACCCCTGTGGAACCCCGCTTGTCACAGGCGCCCACTCTGACACCTCGTCACGTACTATGACTCGTTGTTGCCTCCCTCTCAGGTATTCTCTGATCCATTGCAGTGCCTTTCCTGTTATGTGTGCCTGATCCTTTAGCTTTTGCAGTAACCTCTTTTGAGGAACTGTGTCGAAGGCCTTCTTGCAGTCCAAAAAAATGCAGTCGATCCACCCCTCTCTCTCTTGTCTTACTTCTGTCACCTTGTCATAAAACTCTAGTAGGTTTGTGACACAGGATTTTCCTTCCCTGAAACCATGCTGGTTGTCAATTATACACTTGTTTCTTTCCAGGTGCTCCACCACTCTCCTCCTGATGATCTTCTCCATGACCTTGCATACCATACACGTTAGTGATACAGGTCTGTAGTTTAGTGCCTCATATCTGTCTCCCCTTTTAAAAACTGGGACTACATTTGCCATCTTCCATACCTCAGGGAGTTGCCCAGTTTCAAATGATGTGTTGAAGATCTTTGTTAATGGCACACACAATATCTCTGCTCCCTCTTTAAGGACCCACGGAGAGATGTTGTCTGGTCCCACCGCCTTTGAGGTGTCAAGTTCGCATAGCAGCTTCTTCACCTCCTCCTTGGTTATGTGTACCTCATCCAGCACTTGCTGGTGTACCCCCCTGTTCTGATTTCCTGGAGTCCTACTGTTTTCCACTGTAAATATTTCTTTAAATCTCGTGTTGAGCTCCTGACATACCTCTCGGTCGTTTCTTGTGAATTCCCCATCACCCTTCCTCAGTCTGATTGCCTGGTCCTTGACTGTTGTTTTCCCCCTGATGTGGCTGTACAACAGCTTCGGGTCAGTCTTGACTTTTGATGCTATGTCATTTTCATATTGTCGCTGAGCCTCCCTTCTTATCTGTGCATATTCGTTTCTGGCTCTTTGGCTAATCTTTTTATTTTCCTGAGTTTTCTGTCTTCTGTACCTTTTCCATTCTCTAGTACACCTAATTTTTGCCTCCCTACACCTTTGGGTGAACGAAGGACTCGTTCTGTTCTTCCCATTATTTCTGTTTCCCTTGGGAACAAACCTCTCCTCTGCCTCCTTGCATTTTGTTGCCACATAGTCCATCATTTCTTGTACTGGGTTTCCTGTCAGTTCCCTCTCCCACTGAATGTCTTGAAGGAAGTTCCTCATGCCTGAGTAGTTCCCCCTTTTGTAGTTTGGTTTTTCCCAGCCTATTCCTGCTACTCTCTCCACTTGAAGCTCAACTATGTAGTCGAAGCACAGAACCACATGATCACTAACTCCCAGGGGCCTTTTATACATGATATCCTCGATGTCAGAACTACTCAAGGTGAATACAAGGTCCAGTCTTGCTGGTTCATCCTCTCATCTCTCTCTGGTAGTGTCTCTAACATGTTGATGCATGAGGTTTTCCAGTACCATATCCATCATCTTGGCTCTCCATGTTTCAGGACCCCCATAGGGCTCCAGGTTTTCCCAGTCAATCTCCTTGTGATTGAAATCACCCATAACTAGTAACTTTGCTCCCCCCATGTGTGCACTCCTGGCCACCTCGGCTAGTGTGTCGACCATTGCTCTGTTGCTCTCATCATATTCTTCTCTTGGCCTCCTGCAGTTCTGTGGTGGGTTGTACATTACTGCAATTATCACCTTATGTCCCTCAGACTGGATTGTTCCTACTAAGTAGTCCCTTTCTCCCGTGCCATCCATTCCTTCCATTTTCTCAAAACCCCACTAGTTTTTAATGAGCAGTGCAACTCCTCCTCCCCCTCTCCTCCCTCTGTCTTTCCTGAGGATTTGATATCCGGATGGAAAGATTGAATCTGTTATTATTCTGGTGAGTTTTGTTTCTGTGAGTGCTATTATGTCTGGGAATGTCTCCTTGATTCTTTCGTGCCACTCCTCATACTTATTTGTTATTCCATCTGCATTTGTATTCCACACCTTCGACTTCTTTTCTAAGACTGTGGTCTGGGAGGTATATTGGGGTTGGGGAAGTGGGAGACCTGATAAGGAACTATGAGTGGTTGCTGTGGGGGTGGAGTTTGTAATGCAGTGGGTGGGGGCATTGAATGTGGCATGGGTGTCTTGGTTTAGAGTGTTTGGTTACACTGGAGTTGACCTGGTTGGGAGGCTTCTACAGGAAGTTGTGAGGGAGGCTTTACTTGATCTTCTTCCTGGGTCTGGGATCTTCTGTCTGTCTTCTCCATCCCCTCTCTTTCCTCCTTTCGCCTTTGTACCATCTCTCTCAGTTTCTGCCTTTCTTCTTGTGTTCTGTCACAGTCAAGATACACCTTCCTGTATGCCGGCATGTCCCTTAATCGTGCTTTCTCCTGCAGGATCCTGTTCTAAGTTGATTCTGCCTTGAAGGTCACTTTCACTGGTCGGGTTCTTTTTTTTACAAACCCCCCTATTCTCCGAAAATTTTCCAGCTGAGTCATGTCGACTTTTCCTATTACTTTCATGATGCTTTCAATTGCTTTTTTCCCCTTGTTTTCTTGCTTCATATGTTTCCCCTTCAACTTCCTGGAGCCCATACACAAAGACTGACCTCACCCTTTCATTCTCCTACTGCATATCCCTGTGTATCCCCTCATTCAATTTGATTTCCTCCATTGCAGCTTTCCTTTCTTCAGTTTCACTAGCTAAGGTACTTGGGCTCAGTGGCCTGTCATTTTCCCTTCTCGTCTTTCCCTGGGCTCTGCTGTGGTCTGTTAGGGCCTCCACATATAGCTTAGCTCTTTCATTTACTACAGTCTCCTCTGATAGAGCTTCTACATGCAGGTTTGCTCCTTCTTTCCCTACAGTCCCCTTATTTGTGACTGAGGTAGCAGTCTCTGATGTCAATCCCAAAATGTTCTATAGTTCTTTAGGCTGTTTCAGATTTTTCAGTTCCTCTTCTAAACTCTGTATCCTAGCCTCTGCTGCTTTGACTTGCACCTCCCACTTCCTGCTTTCCATATCTATCCTCTCTTCCATTCTCATGCTAAGTTCTTCTAGTTTCTTTTCCCATTCATGTTCCCTTTTTATGAGCTCTGCTGCCCAATCTTCCTTTGCAGCTTCCTCCTCCTGTTCCTTGGTTTTTCTTCCTGCTCTCTGGCAACCCATTTTTGTTTTATCTTGATTGCCTCAGAGTGGGAAACCTATGTAATTCTGTGTGTTAGGTTAGTAGTGTGTATGTCAGAGTGTGGGGGGGGGAGGTAGAGGAGGAACTCTGGCTATGTGGGAGAGGCGTGGGGAGGGGGATTTAGGGGGGAATATGGGGAGTGGGAAGGGGGAGAAGCAAGTGGGTGAGTGGGAGAGGGAGAGGGGGAAGGAGGGAAAGGTGGGGAGGGGGAGGGTGAAAGAGGGAGGGGAGGGATCAGGGGAAGGAGTGAGATGTCGGTGGGGAGGGGGGGAGTGTATGTGTGAGTCTGGATATGTGTGTGTGTGTGTGTGTGTGTGTGTACTCACCTAGTTGTACTCACCTAGTTGAGGTTGCGGGGGTCGAGTCCGAGCTCCTGGCCCCCCCTCTTCACTGATCGCTACTAGGTCACTCTCCCTGAGCCGTGAGCTTTATCATACCTCTGCTTAAAGCTATGTATGGATCCTGCCTCCACTACATCGCTTCCCAAACTATTCCACTTACTGACTACTCTGTGGCTGAAGAAATACTTCCTAACATCCCTGTGATTCATCTGTGTCTTCAGCTTCCAACTGTGTCCCCTTGTTACTGTGTCCAATCTCTGGAACATCCTGTCTTTGTCCACCTTGTCAATTCCTCTCAGTATTTTGTATGTCGTTATCATGTCCCCCCTATCTCTCCTGTCCTCCAGTGTCGTCAGGTTGATTTCCCTTAACCTCTCCTCGTAGGACATACCTCTTAGCTCTGGGACTAGTCTTGTTGCAAACCTTTGCACTTTCTCTAGTTTCTTCACGTGCTTGGCTAGGTGTGGGTTCCAAACTGGTGCCGCATACTCCAATATGGGCCTAACATACACGGTGTACAGGGTCCTGAATGATTCTTTATTAAGATGTCGGAATGCTGTTCTGAGGTTTGCTAGGCACCCATATGCTGCAGCAGTTATTTGGTTGATGTGCGCTTCAGGAGATGTGCCTGGTGTTATACTCACCCCAAGATCTTTTTCCTTGGGTGAGGTTTGTAGTCTCTGACCCCCTAGACTGTACTCCGTCTGCGGCCTTCTTTGCCCTTCCCCAATCTTCATGACTTTGCACTTGGTGGGATTGGACTCCAGGAGCCAATTGCTGGACCAGGTCTGCAGCCTGTCCAGATCCCTTTGTAGTTCTGCCTGGTCTTCGATCGAGTGAATTCTTCTCATCAACTTCACGTCATCTGCAAACAGGGACACCTCAGAGTCTATTCCTTCCATCATGTCGTTCACAAATACCAGAAACAGCACTGGTCCTAGGACTGACCCCTGCGGGACCCCGCTGGTCACAGGTGCCCACTCTGACACCTCGCCACGTACCATGACTCGCTGCTGTCTTCCTGACAAGTATTCCCTGATCCATTGTAGTGCCTTCCCTGTTATCCCTGCTTGGTCCTCCAGTTTTTGCACCAATCTCTTGTGTGGAACTGTGTCAAACGCCTTCTTGCAGTCCAAGAAAATGCAATCCACCCACCCCTCTCTCTCTTGTCTTACTGCTGTCACCATGTCATAGAACTCCAGTAGGTTTGTGACACAGGATTTCCCGTCCCTGAAACCATGTTGGCTGCTGTTGATGAGATCATTCCTTTCTAGGTGTTCCACCACTCTTCTCCTGATAATCTTCTCCATGATTTTGCATACTATACATGTCAGTGACACTGGTCTGTAGTTTAATGCTTCATGTCTGTCTCCTTTTTTAAAGATTGGGACTACATTTGCTGTCTTCCATGCCTCAGGCAATCTCCCTGTTTCGATAGATGTATTGAATATTGTTGTTAGGGGTACACATAGCGCCTCTGCTCCCTCTCTCAATACCCATGGGGAGATGTTATCTGGCCCCATTGCCTTTGAGGTATCTAGCTCACTCAGAAGCCTCTTCACTTCTTCCTCGGTTGTGTGCACTGTGTCCAGCACTTGGTGGTGTGCCCCACCTCTCTGTCTTTCTGGAGTCCCTTCTGTCTCCTCTGTGAACACTTCTTTGAATCTCTTGTTGAGTTCTTCACATACTTCACGGTCATTTCTTGTTGTCTCTCCTCCTTCCTTCCTTAGCCTGATTACCTGGTCCTTGACTGTTGTTTTCCTCCTGATGTGGCTGTACAACAGTTTCGGGTCAGATTTGGCTTTCGCTGCTATGTCATTTTCATATTGTCTTTGGGCCTCCCTTCTTATCTGTGCATATTCGTTTCTGGCTCTACGACTGTTCTCCTTATTCTCCTGGGTCCTTTGCTTTCTATATTTCTTCCATTCCCTAGCACACTTGGTTTTTGCCTCCCTGCACCTTTGGGTAAACCATGGGCTCATCCTGGCTTTTTCATTAATCCTGTTACCCTTGGGTACAAACCTCTCCTCAGCCTCCTTGCATTTTGTTGCTACATATTCCATCATCTCATTAACTGGCTTCCCTGCCAGTTCTCTGTCCCACTGAACCCCGTTCAGGTAGTTCCTCATTCCTGTGTAGTCCCCTTTCTTGTAGTTTGGCTTCATTCGTCCTGGCCTTCCTGCTTCTCCCTCCACTTGTAGCTCTACTGTGTATTCGAAGCTTAAAACCACAT
>NC_091335.1:27191892-27246892 GCF_038502225.1 Cherax quadricarinatus | reverse complement strand
TGTGTGTGTGCGTGTGTGTGTGCGTGTGCGTGCTTGTGTGTATGCATATATTTGTATACTCTTGTGCATATGTCTGTGCGTGCGCCCTCGTGTGTGTGTGTGCGTGCGCGCTAGTGTGGGTGTATGACCCACTTAATATTTGTATTTATAACTCATTACAATTGTGACCAGGTGTGGACGTATCAGTGGTTCATTACTTTGTAATTTGTTCATGACTGTAACCATGTATAGGAGTGAGGCTGATTCATTACCTTTGTAACTTGCCATGATTGTGACCAGTTCTACCTGGAGTTCATTAGCTTTGTAACTAGTTCATCTATCATAACTTTGGGGTCCAGTCCCTGGACCCATTATGCACCTTTGTAATCTTTTGACTACCGCCCACGGGATGGGTATGGGGTGCATAATAAAGATATTAAACTAACTAAGGCTGAAGGACTGACTACCTCAAACTTCGCCTCTCCCTACCCCTTTCTGCTTTGTATTGGACTGAAGATGCCACTTTGTGGCGAAAAGTTTTCTTAACAAAACATTCCCATATGTTGCAAAGTGTCTCAATCTTCAACTTGTCGGTTTCCAAACCATTCATCACATCTTCTTCATTACCTTAAATACTGCGAGCATTGATTCTGGAAATACATTTACTGTCTTTTGTACCTCTGGCACTTGACCTGCAACAGATGCAGGTTTTACTTAGTTGTTGACACAGTGCTTGAGCTCCGTCTCTCAACACTTGTGTGAGATCTTTTCTGGTCAAAGGGACTGTGAGGTATCCATCTCACTCAGTAGCTTCTTCACCTCTTCAGTATGTGTGCAAGTGTAAGTGTGCGTACTCACCTAAATCACCTAATTGTGGATGCAAAGGTAGATTCATAGCTCCTGGCCCCGCCATTTCAATGTGTGTGTGTGTGTGTGTGTGTGTGTGTGTGTGTGTGCGTGTCTGCACTCACACAGCTCCTGTGTGTGAGTGTGTCTGTACTCACACAGCTCCTGTGTGTGTGTGTGTTTGTGTCTGTACTCACACAGCTCCTGTGTGTGTGTCTGTCTGTACCCACACAGCTCCTGTGTGTGTGTATCTGTACTCACAAAGCTCCTGTGTGTGTGTGTCTGCACTCACACAGCTCCTGTGTGTGTGTGTCTGTACTCACAAAGCTCCTGTGTGTGTACTCACCTAGTTGTACTCACCTAGTTGAGGTTGCGGGGGTCGAGTCCGAGCTCCTGGCCCCGCCTCTTCACTGATCGCTACTAGGTCACTCTCCCTGAGCCGTGAGCTTTATCGTACCTCTGCTTAAAGCTATGTATGGATCCTGCCTCCACTACATCGCTTCCCAAACTATTCCACTTACTGACTACTCTGTGGCTGAAGAAATACTTCCTAACATCCCTGTGATTCATCTGTGTCTTTAGCTTCCAACTGTGTCCCCTTGTTACTGTGTCCAATCTCTGGAACATCCTGTTTTTGTCCACCTTGTCAATTCCTCTCAGTATTTTGTATGTCGTTATCATGTCCCCCCTATCTCTCCTGTCCTCCAGTGTCGTCAGGTTGATTTCCCTTAACCTCTCCTCGTAGGACATACCTCTTAGCTCTGGGACTAGTCTTGTTGCAAACCTTTGCACTTTCTCTAGTTTCTTTACGTGCTTGGCTAGGTGTGGGTTCCAAACTGGTGCCGCATACTCCAATATGGGCCTAACGTATACGGTGTACAGGGTCCTGAACGATTCCTTATTAAGATGTCGGAATGCTGTTCTGAGGTTTGCTAGGCGCCCATATGCTGCAGCAGTTATTTGGTTGATGTGCGCTTCAGGAGATGTGCCTGGTGTTATACTCACCCCAAGATCTTTTTCCTTGAGTGAGGTTTGTAGTCTCTGACCCCCTAGACTGTACTCCGTTTGCGGCCTTCTTTGCCCTTCCCCAATCTTCATGACTTTGCACTTGGTGGGATTGAACTCCAGGAGCCAATTGCTGGACCAGTTCTGCAGCCTGTCCAGATCCCTTTGTAGTTCTGCCTGGTCTTCGATCGAGTGTATTCTTCTCATCAACTTCACGTCATCTGCAAACATGGACACCTCAGAGTCTATTCCTTCCGTCATGTCGTTCACAAATACCAGAAACAGCACTGGTCCTAGGACTGACCCCTGCGGGACCCCGCTGGTCACAGGTGCCCACTCTGACACCTCGCCACGTACCATGACTCGCTGCTGTCTTCCTGACAAGTATTCCCTGATCCATTGTAGTGCCTTCCCTGTTATCCCTGCTTGGTCCTCCAGTTTTTGCACCAATCTCTTGTGTGGAACTGTGTCAAACGCCTTCTTGCAGTCCAAGAAAATGCAATCCACCCACCCCTCTCTCTCTTGTCTTACTGCTGTCACCATGTCATAGAACTCCAGTAGGTTTGTGACACAGGATTTCCCGTCCCTGAAACCATGCTGGCTGCTGTTGATGAGATCATTCCTTTCTAGGTGTTCCACCACTCTTCTCCTGATAATCTTCTCCATGATTTTGCATACTATACATGTCAGTGACACTGGTCTGTAGTTTAATGCTTCATGTCTGTCTCCTTTTTTAAAGATTGGGACTACATTTGCTGTCTTCCATGCCTCAGGCAATCTCCCTGTTTCGATAGATGTATTGAATATTGTTGTTAGGGGTACACATAGCGCCTCTGCTCCCTCTCTCAATACCCATGGGGAGATGTTATCTGGCCCCATTGCCTTTGAGGTATCTAGCTCACTCAGAAGCCTCTTCACTTCTTCCTCGGTTGTGTGCACTGTGTCCAGCACTTGGTGGTGTGCCCCACCTCTCCGTCTTTCTGGAGTCCCTTCTGTCTCCTCTGTGAACACTTCTTTGAATCTCTTGGGTGTGTGTGTGTGTGTGTGTGTGTGTGTGTGTGTGTGTGTGAGTGTGTGTGTGTGTGTGTGTGTGTGTGTGTGTGTGTGTGTGTGTGTGTGTGTGTGTGTGTGTGTGAGTGTGTGTGTGTGTGTGTGTGTGTGTGTGTGTGTGTGTTTGTGTGTGTGTGTGTGTGTGTGTGTGTGTGTGTGTGTGTGTGTGTGTGTGTGTGTGTGTGTGTGTGTGTGTGTTAGAGATCCTTTATCATATGACTAAACAGAAGTCATACGTTAATTAGTTGTATGAGTTACCGATACTGGTGGGTGGTGAGGCAGGTAGTGAACTGGTGGGTGGTGAGGCAGGTAGTGAACTGGTGGGTGGTGAGGCAGGTAGTGAACTGGTGAGTGGTGAGGCAGGTAGTGAACTGGTGGGTGGTGAGGCAGGTAGTGAACTGGTGGGTGGTGAGGCAGGTAGTGAACTGGTGGGTGGTGAGGCAGGTAGTGAACTGGTGGGTGGTGAGGCAGGTAGTGAACTGGTGGGTGGTGAGGCAGGTAGTGAACTGGTGAGTGGTGAGGCAGGTAGTGAACTGGTGGTGGTGAGGCAGGTAGTGAACTGGTGAGTGGTGAGGCAGGTAGTGAACTGGTGAGTGGTGAGGCAGGTAGTGAACTGGTGAGTGGTGAGGCAGGTAGTGAACTGGTGGGTGGTGAGGCAGGTAGTGAACTGGTGAGTGGTGAGGCAGGTAGCGAACTGGTGAGTGGTGAGGCAGGTAATGAACTGGTGGGTGGTGAGGCAGGTAGTGAACTGGTGAGTGGTGAGGCAGGTAGTGAACTGGTGAGTGGTGAGGCAGGTAGTGAACTGGTGAGTGGTGAGGCAGGTAGTGAACTGGTGGGTGGTGAGGCAGGTAGTGAACTGGTGAGTGGTGAGGCAGGTAGTGAACTGGTGAGTGGTGAGGCAGGTAGTGAACTGGTGGGTGGTGAGGCAGGTAGTGAACTGGTGAGTGGTGAGGCAGGTAGTGAACTGGTGAGTGGTGAGGCAGGTAGTGAACTGGTGAGTGGTGAGGCAGGGAGTGAACTGGTGAGTGGTGAGGCAGGTAGTGAACTGGTGGGTGGTGAGGCAGGTAGTGAACTGGTGAGTGGTGAGGCAGGTAGTGAACTGGTGAGTGGTGAGGCAGGTAGTGAACTGGTGGGTGGTGAGGCAGGTAGTGAACTGGTGAGTGGTGAGGCAGGTAGTGAACTGGTGGGTGGTGAGGCAGGTAGTGAACTGGTGAGTGGTGAGGCAGGTAGTGAACTGGTGGGTGGTGAGGCAGGTAGTGAACTGGTGGGTGGTGAGGCAGGTAGTGAACTGGTGGGTGGTGAGGCAGGTAGTGAACTGGTGGGTGGTGAGGCAGGTAGTGAACTGGTGGGTGGTGAGGCAGGTAGTGAACTGGTGAGTGGTGAGGCAGGTAGTGAACTGGTGGGTGGTGAGGCAGGTAGTGAACTGGTGGGTGGTGAGGCAGGTAGTGAACTGGTGGGTGGTGAGGCAGGTAGTGAACTGGTGGGTGGTGAGGCAGGTAGTGAACTGGTGGGTGGTGAGGCAGGTAGTGAACTGGTGGGTGGTGAGGCAGGTAGTGAACTGGTGAGTGGTGAGGAAGGTAGTGAACTGGTGGGTGGTGAGGCAGGTAGTGAACTGGTGGGTGGTGAGGCAGGTAGTGAACTGGTGGGTGGTGAGGCAGGTAGTGAACTGGTGGGTGGTGAGGCAGGTAGTGAACTGGTGGGTGGTGAGGCAGGTAGTGAACTGGTGGGTGGTGAGGCAGATAGTGAACTGGTGGGTGGTGAGGCAGGTAGTGAACTGGTGAGTGGTGAGGCAGGTAGTGAACTGGTGGGTGGTGAGGCAGGTAGTGAACTGGTGGGTGGTGAGGCAGGTAGTGAACTGGTGGGTGGTGAGGCAGGTAGTGAACTGGTGGGTGGTGAGGCAGGTAGTGAACTGGTGGGTGGTGAGGCAGGTAGTGAACTGGTGGGTGGTGAGGCAGGTAGTGAACTGGTGGGTGGTGAGGCAGGTAGTGAACTGGTGGGTGGTGAGGCAGGTAGTGAACTGGTGGGTGGTGAGGCAGGTAGTGAACTGGTGAGTGGTGAGGCAGGTAGTGAACTGGTGGGTGGTGAGGCAGGTAGTGAACTGGTGGGGGGTGAGGCAGGTAGTTAACTGGTGGGTGGTGAGGCAGGTAGTGAACTGGTGAGTGGTGAGGCAGGTAGTGAACTGGTGGGTGGTGAGGCAGGTAGTGAACTGGTGGGTGGTGAGGCAGGTAGTGAACTGGTGGGTGGTGAGGCAGGTAGTGAACTGGTGGGTGGTGAGGCAGGTAGTGAACTGGTGAGTGGTGAGGCAGGTAGTGAACTGGTGGGTGGTGAGGCAGGTAGTGAACTGGTGGGTGGTGAGGCAGGTAGTGAACTGGTGGGTGGTGAGGCAGGTAGTGAACTGGTGGGTGGTGAGGCAGGTAGTGAACTGGTGGGTGGTGAGGCAGGTAGTGAAGTGGTGGGTGAACTGGTGGTGAGGCAGGTAGTGAACGGGTGGTGGTGAGGCAGGTAGTGAACTGGTGAGTGGTGAGGCAGGTAGTGAACTGGTGAGTGGTGAGGCAGGTAGTGAACTGGTGGGTGGTGAGGCAGGTGTGAACTGGTGAGGCAGGTAGTGAACTGGTGAGGCAGGTAGTGAACTGGTGAGTGGTGAGGCAGGTAGTGAACTGGTGGGTGGTGAGTAGTGTGAGTGGTGAGGCAGGTAGTGAACTGGTGAGTGGTGAGGCAGGTAGTGAACTGGTGGGTGGTGAGGCAGGTAGTGAACTGGTGGGGGGTGAGGCAGGTAGTTAACTGGTGGGTGGTGAGGCAGGTAGTGAACTGGTGAGTGGTGAGGCAGGTAGTGAACTGGTGGGTGGTGAGGCAGGTAGTGAACTGGTGGGTGGTGAGGCAGGTAGTGAACTGGTGGGGGGTGAGGCAGGTAGTGAACTGGTGGGTGGTGAGGCAGGTAGTGAACTGGTGGGTGGTGAGGCAGGTAGTGAACTTGTGAGTGGTGAGGCAGGTAGTGAACTGGTGGGTGGTGAGGCAGGTAGTGAACTGGTGAGTGGTGAGGCAGGTAGTGAACTGGTGGGTGGTGAGGCAGGTAGTGAACTTGTGAGTGGTGAGGCAGGTAGTGAACCGGTGGGTGGTGAGGCAGGTAGTGAACTGGTGGGTGGTGAGGCAGGTAGTGAACTTGTGAGTGGTGAGGCAGGTAGTGAACTGGTGGGTGGTGAGGCAGGTAGTGAACTGGTGAGTGTTGAGGCAGGTAGTGAACTGGTGGGTGGTGAGGCAGGTAGTGAACTGGTGAGTGGTGAGGGAGGTAGTGAACTGGTGGGTGGTGAGGCAGGTAGTGAACTGGTGGGTGGTGAGGCAGGTAGTGAACTGGTGAGTGGTGAGGCAGGTAGTGAACTGGTGAGTTGTGAGGCAGGTATTGAACTGGTGAGTGGTGAGGCAGGTAGTGAACTGGTGGGTGGTGAGGCAGGTAGTGAACTGGTGAGTGGTGAGGCAGGTAGTGAACTGGTGAGTGGTGAGGCAGGTAGTGAACTGGTGAGTGGTGAGGCAGGTAGTGAACTGGTGAGTGGTGAGGCAGGTAGTGAACTGGTGAGTGGTGAGGCAGGTAGTGAACTGGTGGGTGGTGAGGCAGGTAGTGAACTTATGGGTGGTGAGGCAGGTAGTGAACTGGTGGGTGGTGAGGCAGGTAGTGAACTGGTGGGTAATAAGGGAGGTAGTGAACTGGTGAGTGGTGAAGCAGGTAGTGAACTGGTGAGTGGTGAAGCAGGTAGTGAACTGGTGAGTGGTCAGGCAGGGAGTGAACTGGTGAGTGGTGAGGCAGGTAGTGAACTGGTGAGTGGTGAGGGAGATAGTGAACTGGTGAGTGGTGAGGGAGATAGTGAACAGGTGAGTGGTGAGGCAGGGAGTGAACTGGTGAGTGGTGAGGGAGGTAGTGAACTTGTGAGTGGTTTGGCAGGTAGGGAACTGGTTAGTGGTGAGGCAGGTAGTGAACTGGTGGGTGGTGAGGCAGGTAGTGAGCTGGTGAGTGGTGAGGGAGGTAGTGAACTGGTGGGTGGTGAGGCAGGTAGTGAACTGGTGGGTGGTGAGGCAGGTAGTGAACTGGTGAGTGGTGAGGCAGGTAGTGAACTGGTGAGTGGTGAGGCAGGTAGTGAACTGGTGGGTGGTGAGGCAGGTAGTGAACTGGTGAGTGGTGAGGCAGGTAGTGAACTGGTGAGTTGTGAGGCAGGTAGTGAACTGGTGAGTGGTGAGGCAGGTAGTGAACTGGTGAGTGGTGAGGCAGGTAGTGAACTGGTGAGTGGTGAGGCAGGTAGTGAACTGGTGGGTGGTGAGGCAGGTAGTGAACTGGTGGGTGGTGAGGCAGGTAGTGAACTGGTGGGTGGTGAGGCAGGTAGTGAACTGGTGGGTAATAAGGGAGGTAGTGAACTGGTGAGTGGTGAGGCAGATAGGGAACTGGTGAGTGGTGAGGCAGGTAGTGAACTGGTGACTGGTGAGGCAGGTAGTGAACTGGTGAGTGGTGAGGCAGGTAGTGAACTGGTGAGTGGTGAGGCAGGTAGTGAACTGGTGAGTGGTGAGGCAGGTAGTGAACTGGTGAGTGGTGAGGCAGGTAGTGAACTGGTGAGTGGTGAGGCAGGTAGTGAACTGGTGAGTGGTGAGGCAAGTAGTAAACTGGTGGGTGGTGAGGCAGGTAGTGAACTGGTGAGTGGTGAGGCAGGTAGTGAACTGGTGAGTGGTGAGGCAGGTAGTGAACTGGTGAGTGGTGAGGCAGGTAGTGAACTGGTGGGTGGTGAGGCAGGTAGTGAACTGGTGAGTGTTGAGGCATGTAGTGAACTGGCGAGTGGCGAGGCAGGTAGTGAACTGGTGGGTGGTGAGGCAGGTAGTGAACTGGAGGGTGGTTATGCAGGTAGTGAACTGGTATTACAACCCAGGATTCCAAATGGCCTGTTATCCCGGGTGTAATGGGAGCAAAATAAACACAGCAGAAAAAGTTTACTTATATTATCCTTCACCAATTTAGAACAGCAATATGTACACTATGTACAATGATAAGTATAGTGCACTCCACGGTAAGCAAGGCAGAAATAGAAGCCACAAGATAGCAGACAGTGTTTCAACCAGCTCTAGAATGGGAATGACATGGGCAGACAGGAGAGTGGTACCCACATAACCTCTGCGATTGCCAAAACCGTCTTCTTATTGGCTAGAACCTGGTCACTAGTTTAACGACAGGGCCCCATCATCAACTCTTAGCAACCTGGTTCGCTGGTTGGGGGAGATAGCCTGTAAATGAGGGTGTGTACATGCGCCGAATAAAGGTTACGTACTCTTTGCATGCCACACCCCCACCCCGAGAAGGCTCAGGATTAGGCTGCCACCTCCCAGTGGTAACCGTGCCGCCATGGCACAAAATAATTGGACCGCCTTTCTTCTCCACCATCCAACTCTTAGATAGAGCTCGGCTTTTCTCGTGACAAAAAGCCAAACCCTAAACTCAGAGTGAGACAGCAGTCAGACAGGCTAGCATAGGTCCAAGATACAGGCGGACGGTAGCCCGCATCCCCTCACTAAAAAAAAAACCCACACCAGGGGATAAAAAAAAAAAAGAGCGTGAAAAGGGGTTACCACAAATAATATAACATCCTAACCTAAATAAATAAAAATATTAGACTTTAGATAAAGAGTCCGCCAACACATTCTCTTTGCCGGCAATATATTTAATTCTGAGTGAGTATGGTTGCAGTCTTAGCGTCCAGCGCATGAGCCTTGTGTAGTGGTTCTTCATGGCTTGGAGATATACTAGAGGATTGTGATCACTGTAGACTGTGACCACCTGCGATGTCTGGCCCACATAAACATCGAAATGCTCCAAAGCCAGTACCAGCGCGAGGGCTTCTTTTTCAATGGTAGAGTAAGCCCTCTGATGTGGCTGGAACTTGGCTGAAAAGTATGCTACAGGCTGCAACTCCTCATTCTCGTTTTGTAATAGTACTGCCCCAACCCCAGACTCACAAGCATCAACCTGTAATGAAAAAGGTTTGGAGAAGTCTGGAGACAAGAGAATGGGTGCAGTACACAATATTCTTTTTGCTTTGTCAAAAGAAGTTTGACAATCTGGGGTCCAATTAAAGGGAACTTTGTGACTGGTTAGAGAAGTAAGAGGGGCTACAATATCTGAGAAATTCTTACAGAATCTTCTGTAAAATCCTATCATGCCTAGGAAACGTTGAAGAGATTTCCTATCATGAGGAGCTGGATAGTCTTTAATAGCAAGAACTTTAGCAAGTTTAGGTGCAACTTTACCACTACCTACTTCATGGCCTAGAAAAGTGACAGTGGCCTGGCCAAAGGAAGATTTAGATAAATTAATTGTTAAATGGGAACTCTGAAAGGTCTCAAAAAGAGCATGTAATGTAATGGGAGTAAAATAAACACAGCAGAAAAAGTTTACTTATATTATCCTTCACCAATTTAGAACAGCAATATGTACACTATGTACAATGATAAGTATAGTGCACTCCACGGTAAGCAAGGCAGAAATAGAAGCCACAAGATAGCAGACCGTGCTTCAACCAGCTCTAGAATGGGAATGACATGGGCAGACAGGAGAGTGGTACCCACATAACCTCTGCGATTGCCAAAACCATCTTCTTATTGGCTAGAACCTGGTCACTAGTTGAACGACGGGGCCCCATCATCAACTCTTAGCAACCTGGTTCGCTGGTTGGGGGAGATAGCCTGTAAATGAGGGTGTGTACATGCGCCGAATAAAGGTTACGTACTCTTTGCATGCCACAACTGGTGAGTGGTGAGGCAGGTAGTGAACTGGTGAGTGGTGAGGCAGGTAGTGAACTGGTGAGTGGTGAGGCAGGTAGTAAACTGGTGAGTGGTGAGGCAGGTAGTAAACTGGTGAGTGGTGAGGGAGGTAGTGAACTGGTGAGAGATGAGGCAGGTAGTGAACTGGTGAGTGATGAGGCAGGTAGTGAACTGGTGAGTGTGAGGCAGGTAGTGAACTGGTGAGTGGTGAGGCAGGTAGTGAACTAGTGAGTGGTGAGGCAGGTAGTGAACTGGTGAGTGGTGAGGCAGGTAGTGAACTAGTGGGTGGTGAGGCAGGTAGTGAACTAGTGAGTGGTGAGGCAGGTAGTGAACTGGTGAGTGGTGAGGCAGGTAGTGAACTGGTGAGTGGTGAGACAGGTAGTGAACTGGTGGGTGGTGAGGCAGGTAGTGAACTGGTGAGTGGTGAGGCAGGTAGTGAACTGGTGAGTGTTGAGGCAGGTAGTGAACTGGTGGGTGGTGAGGCAGGTAGTGAACTGGTGAGTGGTGAGGCAAGTAGTGAACTGGTGAGTGGTGAGGCAGGTAGTGAACTCGTGAGTGGTGAGGCAGGTAGTGAACTGGTGAGTGGTGAGGCAGGTAGTGAACTGGTGAGTGGTGAGGCAGGGAATGAACTGGTGAGTGGTGAGGCAGGAAGTGAACTGGTGAGTGGTGAGGAAGGTAGTGAACTTGTAATTGGTGAGGCAGGAAGTGAACTGGTGAGAGGTGAGGCACGTAGTGAACTGGTGAGTGGTGAGGCAGGTAGTGAACTGGTGGGTGGTGAGGCAGGTAGTGAACTGGTGAGTGGTGAGGCAGGTAGTGAACTGGTGAGTGGTGAGGCATGTAGTGAACTGGTGGGTGGTGAGGCAGGTAGTGAACTGGTGAGTGGTGAGGCAGGTAGTGAACTGGTGAGTGGTGAGGCAAGTAGTGAACTGGTGAGTGGGGAGGCAGGTAGTGAACTCGTGAGTGGTGAGGCAGGTAGTGAACTGGTGAGTGGTGAGGCAGGTAGCGAACTGGTGAGTGGTGAGGCAGGTAGTGAACTGGTGGATGGTGAGGCAGGTAGTGAACTGGTGGGTGGTGAGGCAGGTAGTGAACTGGTGAGTGGTGAGGCAGGTAATGAACTGGTGAGTGGTGAGGCAGGTAGTGAACTGGTGAGTGGTGAGGCAGGTAGTGAGTGGTGAGGGAGGTAGTGAACTGGTGGGTAGTGAGGCAGGTAGTGAACTGGTGGGTGGTGAGGCAGGTAGTGAATTGGTGAGTGGTGAGGGAGGTAGTGAACTGGTGGGTGGTGAGGCAGGTAGTGAACTGGTGAGTGGTGAGGCAGGTAGTGAACTGGTGAGCGGTGAGGCAGGTATGAACTGGTGAGTGGTGAGGCAGGTAGTGAACTGCTGAGTGGTGAGGCAGATAGTGAACTAGTGAGTGGTGAGGCAGGTAGTGAACTGGTGAGTGATGAGGCAGGTAGTGAACTGGTGAGTGGTGAAGCAGGTAGTGAACTGGTGAGTGGTCAGGCAGGGAGTGAACTGGTGAGTGGTGAGGGAGGTAGTGAACTGGTGAGTGGTGAGGGAGGTAGTGAACTGGTGAGTGGTGAAGCAGGTAGTGAACTGGTGAGTGGTCAGGCAGGGAGTGAACTGGTGAGTGGTGAGGGAGGTAGTGAACTGGTGAGTGGTGAGGGAGATAGTGAACTGGTGAGTGGTGAGGGAGATAGTGAACTGGTGAGTGGTGAGGCAGGGAGTGAACTGGTGAGTGGTGAGGGAGGTAGTGAACTTGTGAGTGGTTTGGCAGGTAGGGAACTGGTTAGTGGTGAGGCAGGTAGTGAACTGGTGGGTGGTGAGGCAGGTAGTGAACTGGTGAGTGGTGAGGGAGGTAGTGAACTGGTGGGTGGTGAGGCAGGTAGTGAACTGGTGGGTGGTGAGGCAGGTAGTGAACTGGTGAGTGGTGAGGCAGGTAGTGAACTGGTGAGTGGTGAGGCAGGTAGTGAACTGGTGAGTGGTGAGGCAGGTAGTGAACTGGTGGGTGGTGAGGCAGGTAGTGAACTGGTGAGTGGTGAGGCAGGTAGTGAACTGGTGAGTGGTGAGGCAGGTAGTGAACTGGTGAGTGGTGAGGCAGGTAGTGAACTGGTGAGTGGTGAGGCAGGTAGTGAACTGGTGGGTGGTGAGGCAGGTAGTGAACTGGTGGGTGGTGAGGCAGGTAGTGAACTGGTGGGTAATAAGGGAGGTAGTGAACTGGTGAGTGGCGAGGCAGATAGGGAACTGGTGAGTGGTGAGGCAGGTAGTGAACTGGTGACTGGTGAAGCAGGTAGTGAACTGGTGAGTGGTGAGGCAGGTAGTGAACTGGTGAGTGGTGAGGCAGGTAGTGAACTGGTGAGTGGTGAGGCAAGTAGTAAACTGGTGGGTGGTGAGGCAGGTAGTGAACTGGTGAGTGGTGAGGCAGGTAGTGAACTGGTGAGTGGTGAGGCAGGTAGTGAACTGGTGGGTGGTGAGGCAGGTAGTGAACCGGTGAGTGGCGAGGCAGGTAGTGAACTGGTGGGTGGTGAGGCAGGTAGCGAACTGGTGAGTGGCGAGGCAGGTAGTGAACTGGTGAGTGGTGAGGCAGGTAGTGAACTGGTGGGTGGTGAGGCAGGTAGTGAACTGGTGAGTGGTGAGGCAAGTAGTGAACTGGTGAGTGGTGAGGCAGGTAGTGAACTGGTGAGTGGTGAGGCAGGTAGTGGACTGGTGGGTGGTGAGGGAGGGAATGGACTGGTGGTTGGTGAGGGAGACAGTGGACTGGTGGTTGGTGAGGCAGGTAGTGAACTGGTGGATGGTGAAGGAGAGTTATCCAGGCCCACTCACCTTGGGGTGTACATCACTAGTTTGAAACTCGAACGTGAAAACGTATGTTGAGAAACTGGAGGATATGCAACTGAACTATGAGAGAGGGAAAGGATATTTAAGAGGTGAAAACCAGGTACTCCAGCACACAGCTGGAAGTTCAGCACACAGGCGAGCCGCAAGGATGTCAGTGTGAGAGTGGTCGGGAAGTGGTGAAGGCATTTTCCATAGATAGTTTTAAGAGTAGGCATGATAGGCCCCATGTGGCTAGAAGGAATTGAATCAGGAAAGTGGCAAGCTAAGATATGGGGCAAAGTAATCAGACTCGATCCCTGTAACCACAAATAGATATGTACATACATAGACACATACACAAAAAGAGACAAGTGCCTTGGACAGTCTTCAACCAACTAGCTAATCAATAATTTGACTGCCCAGCGTCATAGATCCTTCACACTTGGCGTTGGTGTATTTTGAGATATTGGTCTTTGTGCAATAACTAGAAAATGTCTTACCTGATTAACTCTGAACTTTAAAAACTAAAATAAAATTGTTTTTGGGCTGTGTAGGTGCCAATTTGCCATTTTTTTAAAGACTATAAATTAGTTTTCATACAATAACTTGAGTGCCTCTTCTGACTATCACATCTTCAGTGGTGATATTTAACTCCGTTAGAAACCAATTCAACAATCTGAACTATTTCGTATATGTACATTGATCAAGTAGAGAGGGTTGGGCATATGAGATACAAGGATATCTTTTTTTCACATGCGCAACCACTGATACAAATCGAGTTGTTGCATCCCTGATAGAGATTCTTTCCTCATCTATCATGTCAATACTCCTAAATATATTGTCGGAATCATATCCCTTATTATTCTTTGTTCTTTCACTGGTATAAGGCTCATTTTTTCTTAGTTAAATCCTCTCTCTTGTCTTGTAATTTTCTTGAGGTTTTATTATGTAGGGGCTTCACACTGGAGCTGAATACTCAAAAATGGGTTAACACTTATGAGGTGCAGAGTGTTACGGAGTATTATTTGTTTAGGTTCTTAATGATACTGTTATGCTTGCGAGCTTAGGCAGAAGTGCTAATGTTTTGTATTCTCCTTGCGTGCGAATCAGGAGACAGGTTCGAGGTTCTGATTATTCCCAGGGTTTTTTCTTTAACAGTTTCTATGAGTTTATTCTCCTTACAGATGGTACTCTTGTCTTGAGTCTTCTTGTCTCACGCCTTTATAAGTTTGCTTCACTCGAGATAAATTTCAAAAGTGGACCATTTTTTAAGACCAAGTTTTCTTGCTGTCTTCTTTCGCTGTATTTGTTTTGCATTATCTTTAGCTCTTTTGTATTATCGTTAAAAAGCGAAATATATTAGTACATGTTGTCAGGTCATTAAAAGTGACCAGAAACAATATGGGGCCCATAATATCCTTATGGAACACCACCAGTTACTCTATTTTTTCCCGACCCGAGGTTAGTAGTGGCTACTTACTAAAGTCATCATCACATTTTCCACAGCCTTGATTCCTTATGAAAGTTTGTAGAGGTTGATTCACTACCGTGATATCCAAGTCAGCATGTCAGAGTCTTTGTATACTATTAATCTTAAGCTACTTGTAACACACAGCAACACCGTAGAATCATAGTTCATGATTTCCTGTCATTAGTTAGTCCCGCCCACTGGTGATGACACCATCAAATTCAAATTCAAATTCAAATTCAAATTCAAATTCAAATTCAAAGTTTATTCTCTATAAGGATTACAATGCTGAGTTTACAGAATTTGGTTATTGTGTGGTTTACATGTAGTAAAATAATGATTACAGAGTGTACCACTAGAACACCTAGCATGGCTAGGCATTTCGGGAAGACTTAGTTTAAATCTTAATTTTAAAATATTACAAATTATGAGGTAAGTTGGTATTATGGCTAAGTGACTAAATACTAGTTTGTGAGTTTAGCAATGTGAATGCTTTTGTTTTGGCACAGTACATAGTTTCAGTATTGGAGTATCACAGGATTCATTATTTTAAGATTGAGATTAATATTTCTGTTTATGGCCAAATGGGTGAGTGTAAGTGTGAACCACCAGGTGGTATTCGTGTAGTTAGTTGACGGGGTGTATCAGGGAGCTAAGATGTTTTTGTAATGGTACTTTTGAAGGTGATGAATGTGTCTGCAGTTCTAGAGTTCTCAGGTAGGGTGTTCCAGATTTTAGGGCCTTTGACATACATTGAATTTTTGTAAAGGTTTAGTCGGACACGGGGAATGTCGTAGAGATGTTTGTGTCTGGTGTTATGCCTGTGGGTTCTGTCACAACTATCAAGAATGCGTTTTAGGTCAAGGTTGATATTGGAGTTTAAGGTCCTGTAGATGCAGATTGCACAGTAGTAAGTGTGGATGTACTGAACAGGGAGTAAGTTTAGATCTATGAAGAGTGGGGGGGTGTGTTGCCAGGGATGGGATTTAGTGATTATTCTTACTGCAGCTTTTTGTTGGGTTATTATTGGCTTTAGGTGTGTTGCTGCAGTTGATCCCCAAGCACAAATAGCATAGGTGAGGTATGGATAAATAAGTGAGTGGTATAGTGTGAGAAGGGCATTTTGCGGCACGTAGTATCGTATCTTGGAGAGGATCCCAACCGTTTTGGATACTTTTTTGGTTATGTGTTGGATATGGGTGCTGAAATTCAGGTTGCTGTCAAGTCATCTGTCTCGTATATAAGTGTCCATCACCCTGCCTATGCTTGAGATTCATCAAGACTGAGGTGGTAAACATCTAGGCTGAGGGACTGATTATCTCGTCTTCCATTCTCTCCAGTTTCAGCTCCTTCAAATGTCCTCTGTATTAAACTGCTAAAGCCACTGGTGTTGACCATGTGGATTATTCATCAATAAAGGAGTATTGTGTTAATTAATTAACATAAAGTACATCTTTTACCCTTGATGATGGCTGATATTCCTGTAGCTTCTACACAGTCACTCCCTCAGATTTTCAGAGTAAACAAGGCGTCAAAAACATAAGATACATTGATACAAGTGTGTAAATATTGAGTCAGCTTTATCTGCGTTGTATCAGTCGTACGATGTCGCGCGTGGGAGGCTCCAGCCAATCACAGCTGGGGACACCACTGCCACCACTCACATTCTTACTTACTCCTAGTGATTTTATTAAAGAAATATTTAGCCAACTTTGGAGGGAAAGTTTTTGACATTGATCAAAAAATGACCGGACAATAGAAGGATGACTGGACAATAGAAGGGTGACTGGACAATAGAAGGATGATCGAACAATAGAAGGATGACTGGACAGTAAATGACTGAACAATAAAAGTTTTTGTTGTTGGTTATTCGCCAGTACACGGCCTTCAACGGACCTTAATCAAGGTGATCCATCAGTGGCGCAGCATGTAAACTGCAGGCAGAGTTGTAGCAGGAGTCCGTGGTCGCAGCTGCACTGACGTGAGCACTTCATCTCAACTTGCCATTAGCTCTACAGAATGTAACTCTCTGGATCTCGCAGTCGCTTTGACAACTCCCACATTGTAATAAAGTTGGTAGAATTACCGACAACATAACTGCTACTTCCTTCGAGCCCCGCGAGGGAGGGTAAGTAGCAGCACAGCTGTGAGTTAGACAATACTCACACCAGAGTACACAACTGAATTTAGACTCCACTGCAAGCAATGTGGGAGTTAATTAAAGGACACAAGTGCAACTAATGTGACATTTATTGTGGCAACGTTTCGCTCTCCAGGAGCTTTATCAAGCTTTATCAATGGCTTGATAAAGCTCCTGGAGAGCGAAACGTTGCCACAATAAATGTCACATTAGTTGCACTTGTGTCCTTTAATTAACTCCCACATTGCTTGCAGTGGAGTCTAAATTCAGTTGTGTACTCTGGTGTGAGTATTGTCTAACTCACAGCTGTGCTGCTACTTACCCTCCCTCGCGGGGCTCGAAGGAAGTAGCAGTTATGTGGCAACAAACGATGTTAGGAAGTGCAAAGGTACCAAGCACTACAGGGTCCTGTTGGAGCCACAACTCACCTTCGGGCCGCAGCCCGAGCGCTGGGAAAGCTCAGGAAATCCTCTTGCTGTACCTTGACTGTTGCTTCTTGTTGACAGTAGAAGGATAACTGAGCAACAGAAACATGACTGGACAATAGAAGGATGACTAAACAATGACTGTACAACAGATGATGACTGGACAACAGAAGGATGACTGGACAACAGAAAAATGACTAGAAATAAGACGGGTGACTGGACACTAGAAGAATGAGTTGACACTAGAAGAATGAGTTGACACTAGAAGAATGACTGGACAACAAAAAGATGAGTGGACAGCATTAGAATGACTGGACAATAGGAGGATGACTGGACAGTAGAAGAATGACTGGACAATAAAATAATGACTAGAAAATAGAACTGCCTTAGTCATCCACAACTAAGATATAAATACATATATGCAAACTTTTGTTTTTCTTAAACATTATGTTGATATTATCATACCTGTACATCTAGCAATGTTAAAATTAACCCACCTATACATCTAACAATGTTAATATTAACATACCTTTACATTTAGCAATGAGTCAAAAGTACCACCATTAATACTGAATATCCACTTAATTGATTTTGCAAAACGTTGCTGTATGTGTGACACGTACGTTTAACTTTATCAAAGCAGATTAAACTAAAAGAGATCTCATCAAAATAAAGTTTCTCTTGCATCTTGGCATACCTCAAGGTGGAGAACTTGGCTCCTCTCTTATCAACGATGTAAGTCAAGGATTCTTAACCCAGGGGTAGCCATTTCCCTTAGGGGTGTGGTAACCAAATAATGGGGGAATGGTAACCAAATAATGGGGGTATGGTAGCCAATAGTGGGGGTATGGTAACCAAATAATGGGAGTATGGTAACCAAATAATGGGATTATGGTAACTAAATAATGGGGATATGGTAACCAGTAATGGGGGAATGGTAACCAAATAATGGGGGTATGGTAACCAATAATGGGGGTATGGCAATCAAATAATGGGGGTATGGTAACCAAATAATGGGGGCATGGTAACCAAATAATAGGGGTGTAATAACCAAATAATGGGGGAATGGTAACCATATATTCGGGGTATGGTAACCAAACAATGGGGATTTTTTTTTATTATCACACTGGCCGATTCCCACCAAGGCAGGGTGGCCCGAAAAAGAAAAACTTTCACCATCATTCACTCCATCACTGTCTTGCCAGAAGGGTGCTTTACACTACAGTTTTTAAACTGCAACATTAACACCTCTCCTTCAGGGGGGATATGGTAACCAAATAAGGGGGTATAGTAATCAAATAATCGGGGTATGGTAACCAAATAATAGGGGTGTGGGATCCAAATAATGGGGGTATAAGAACTAAATAATAGGGGTATGAGAGCTAAATAATGGGGGTATGAGATATAAATAATGGGGATGTGAGACTCGATCTAGCTATCCATATGTAAAGTAAAAGTAATGGTGAAGAGGGTATGTGGGCACACATGGGCAATCCATTGAGAGACTGTAATTGTAAATAGGTTAAGAACCCCTGATCTAAGGAATAAATTTACTAATGTCTGGCATACCCAGATATACAGGTATAAAAATAATAGCGCTCTGTTAAGTAGACGTCTGTGTGTCCTCCCTGATAACTGCAAACACTGAATACTCTCACTTGTCTACCACAAACAAGATGCATTTTATTAATCTTGCGATTTTTTTTTTTTATTTAAAAAACACAATACACATCATACATGTATGCTATACTTAGGTTACATAAACAAAGAAACGTGATCCATTAAATAATAAAAACAACTTCACATTCCTTATCCCAGCACTAAACTTATACATAAGAAAAACACGTTCAACTGTAAATGCTGGATTCCCCCTCCAAAGTGCCCAACCAGCACACACAACATACATGTAACTAAACACAGCCCACACCTGTACATACAGGTGGGTTTTTTATATCCATAAACTACAACCAGTATCTTATAACACAAAAGACAAAATAATCCAAAGAATGTCACACTTATTTACGTTATATATGAAACTTTATAAACAAAGACATTCTCGTATAATCCAATTCGTTGCTCACTCATTAATATTGTATATTAAACTTTATACACAAAGACATAATACTAAACACCTCAAAAATTACAATATAATAAAGGTGACAAAATAGCCATTTCCACACCTTACCACAGAGAAACTAAACACACTATTAAAATAACAAAGATACACACTCATGTTACATAGCACATTATTATTAGTGTGTTAACAATGCTTTGAGTGTTCCTTCTTGTAGTTGTCTCACTGACAAAGATCATTTACCTTATTAAAACTATGATCATCAATGACCTCTTGTCTTTCAACACATGCTTAAACTAAAACATTCACACACAAGAAAACTCTCCAGTTACACCACATCTAACATGTCATCCCTCCCATACAACTCTCATGACAATCCTACCACATTTACATATCCTTCATTATGGTCATAACTCGCTCTAGAAAAGGAAAATGGTCCCTTAGTACTTAAGTAGCCAAATTACTGAGTCCCCTTACCGTTATATTTCTATATGCCTCCGGGAACGCAGTCGCCCACCTGTTACCATAAATGAGTTTATTTCTGCATACCGTGCGATAAATTCCTGCCGCAATTGCCCTTACCCTAATCCCCCCACCTTTTTCCTTCAAGCCCCAGGAATAAAACAAGAAATCTGTCACAATGTACAGAATGGCTCTTTTTACAACCTCAGACACCCCCCTTACCTCTAAAGTTAGGGCACGCAGGAGCTCTACATTGCCCCCACCCATTAACTTGAAGACTCTGGCCAGCCACACCCGTACCTGCCCCAACTCCCTACAAAAATATACGGCATGAAAAGCTGTTTCCGATTCCTCACAATGTTCGCATTTCGCCTCCTTTACCAAACCCATCACACACAAAGCCTGCTTTGACGCTAAAATCCCCATTACAAACCTATAAACTAACTCCCTTACCCTAGGCATTAATCTAAGTTTCTGGAAATCATGCCAAATCGTACCCCAATCATACAAAGGGTATACCGCCACCCCTTGCATCACTTCTGGTTTCCTACTCATCTCTACTAACCTTCCCACCTTGAGCTTTTTTACCTCACCTATTACTAACATAACCCTTAGCATATTCTCACATTCCATCAAGTCCTTTCCTCCCCACCATCGTCGTACATCCCTCATCACCCTCCCAACCCTCACCCCTTTTACCCCCCCTCCCTTACGTACTTTTGTTTAACATACATGGCCTTTACCCTCGGCCCTAGCAACAAAAGCCCTACTCCCCCTCGGCGCACATTCGTCATAACCACCTCTTTACTTAGCCATGCTCGTCCAAAACCCCATATATAACGAAGCACCCTTCTCTGTATCTCCTTTATCTCCTGTTCCCGTAAAGGATACACCACTGCCACGTTCCACACTTTACTATAAACCAATGAATTTATTATTATTGCCCTTTGCATTAGAGTAACATCCTTCGCTCTTAGGTTCCTAATCCGTTGTACAACTTTCTCTCCCACCAATTCCGAATTCCTCCGCCTAGCCTCTTGCTCATCTGCCATATAGAAAATCCCACAAATTTTCAGCTGTTCAGTCACATCCCATCCAAACTCCACCCCCATTCTACCCCCCACCCAATCTCCTATCTCTAATAATTTCGATTTAGCTCTGTTGACACGCATGCCTGACGCCTCTCCAAAAAACCTCATTACTCTCTCCACCTTTCGCAAACCTTCGACATCATTGATCAGTATTGTTGTGTCATCTACATAACCAACTACCTCTGTGAACCCCTTACCCTCCTCCTGTAACGTTGTTGCTTCCTCAACCATTCCATAAAACGGGTGTTGCATACATGCAAACAGAATTTGAGACATAGGACACCCCTGTCTCAAACCTTTCTCCATTTTCAACACGCTACCCAACCTACCATTAATTTTTTTTTTTTATATTTTATTTAAATACAGCACAACATATAAATAATTAAAATAACACATGAATTAGCCATTTGCAAATACAATGGCCTACCATCAACCCCATTACATATCCTGAATGTTTTGTTCATTTTTTTTACTAAAGGATATTCCATCACCTAACGGAATGAAAAGAGCAAGATGGCTCCTGCACAGAAAATTACATTAACAAAGTCAAAACCTCACAATTCATGCTTGTGCAAACACAACCCCACCAAAACACTGTACAATAAGACCCCTTGCAAAGTAAACAAAATATAATACAGCATTCAAAGATAAAGTTATATATTACAATAACTTAAACAAAAGGCTGACCTAAGCCGACAATAAACAGTGCAATGACACATACCACAATAAAACTTCCCGCCTAAACAATGAGCAGTAAACACCTAACAGAATGAAAAAAAAAAAAAAAAAAAAAAAAAAAAAAAAAGATAGCTCCTGCACAGAAAATAACATTAACAAAACCAAAACCTCACAATTTATGCCTGTGCATACACAAAACCCCCCACAGCTCTGTACAATAAAACCCCTTGCACAAAATACACAGAAATTATAATACAGCATACAAAAAAGATATAATTATACATTACATTAGCTTAAACAGTAGGCAAACCAAGCCTACAATAAACAGTGCAATAACACATACCACAAACAAAAATTGAGCAGGAAACACCCGCAAGTAAAAGACATAACATTATACATACAATAACAACCCAACGTTTCTGTAACTTGAATTTTTTTTTTTTTTTTATTTAAAATTCTATTACAAGATGCAATATAAACATACCATGAAATGGTACATGTAATGACAGAACATTCAACACTCGTACTACAACGGTCCACTGAGTGAACATACATACAAAATTACCGTAGATAACCTAACTCAACCTACAATCTACCTAGAAACACAGTGTTACATAATCACAAAGATCTTCATAATACACTGATGTAAACATTAACATCCAACACTTCCACTATCCCCACCCGCCGCTCTACAGGTTGAAACCCTAGCCATTCTCACGTGGTTAAACACGATAACAATATGTAACATTAAAAAGTTACCATTGCCAATCTCACGTTATTATACACATTGTCAATGTTAAACGTTAAACAAGTTAATATTATAGCTACTCTCATGTGGGTAAAAACAATATCTATATTAAACATTAAAAAAGTTATCATAGCCACTCTCGTGTGGTTAAACACTTTATCAAAATTAAACAATAAAACAAGTTAACATCATAGCCACTCTCGTGTGGTTAAACACTTTATCAAAATTAAACAATAAAACAAGTTAACATCATAGCCACTCTCGTGTGGTTAAACACATTATCAAAATTAAACAATAAAACAAGTTAACATCATAGCCACTCTCGTGTGGTTAAACACATTATCAAAATTAAACAATAAAACAAGTTAACATCATAGCCACTCTCGTGTGGTTAAACACATTATCAAAATTAAACAATAAACAGGTTAACATCATAGCCACTCTCGTGTGGTTAAACACATTATCAAAAGTAACAAGAAACAAGTTAACATCATAGCCACTCTCGTGTGGTTAAACACATTATCAAAATTAAACAATAAACAAGTTAACATCATAGCCACTCTCGTGTGGTTAAACACATTATCAAAAGTAACAAGAAACAAGTTAACATCATAGCCACTCTCGTGTGGTTATACACATTATCAAATTTTTTTTTTTTTTTTTTTTAAATTCCAAGGTTTAGTCATCGTGGTTTTAAGATTATCCTGTATGCAGTGAACATAACCATAGATTCCAAAATCATCATTCATCTCCCTTCCACTCTATTCATAACCCTCCCACCATCCACACAACAAAGAAGCCTAAACCAACCCACCCTCATGCATCCCCCGGTAGGAGACCAACCCTTTGCCCGCCCCCTGGGTTCATGAGGAGGAGGCCCCACACAGTGAGATTCCGGTAACCCTCCGAAAAGCTAACTACCCACCTCCCCCCATAGACGTGCCTATTCCTACACATAGTTCTATAAAATCTCGCTGCTAACGCTTTTATCCTCAACTCTCCCCTAACCTCCCTCATCCCCCAAGATATATGTAAATAATCCGTCATAACATACATTAAGGCTCTACCCACATCACCCGGCACCCCATTTACATCCAACATTAAGGCCCTTAGGAACGGCCATTTCCCCCCCCCCCCAAAAAAAAATCTGATAACTCTCACCATCCATAACCTCACCCCCTCCAAAGAGGGACAAAAATATACCGCATGAAAAGCCGTTTCGATGTCCCCACAATGCAAGCATGAGTCCTCTCTCACAAGACCCATTCTACACAACACATCCCTAGAGGCCAATATTCCCATCAGAAAACGATATAACTTGACTTAAGAAATCGTAATGACACGATTGCATGTTGACGGCAGTGAAGGGACTTGAGCTAGAGTTCGTCACGGCCACGCTAGCTGGAGATTCGTCTGTAAAAACTTGCATTTGTGGTCACAGAGGTGCCTGTGCTAACTTTCCTATGGTGTAGAAATATACCTAGTTGGATGAATCTTATTGTGGCTAGCTGGTCTAGTGGCTAACGCGACGGGCTGGAGTTTTGAGACTCTATGACCGCGGGTTCAATTCCGGCCGGTGGTATGGTTTGGTGAAAACGATATACTAACTCACGTACCCTCGCTGGTATTCTAAGCAAGCCAAACTTCCTCCATATGCTTATCCAGTCGTATGTTGGATATACAGCAAGCCCCTGTAAGACACCCTTGCCCACCACAGCACTCACCATTCGTTTGACCTTTAAAGTGGACACCTGTTTTACATGTAATAAAACCCTCAACATGTCCTCACAATACCTCAAATCCCTTCCACACCACCATTTCCGTGCATCCTCCATTACCCTACCTACCCTGACTCCTCTGTTCCCCCCAGTCCGAATATATCTTTGTTTAATATATAAAGCCATTACTCTATGTCCCAATGACATCAGGCCAAGACCCCCACGTCTCCCCTCCGTCATCACCACGTCCTTGCTCAACCATGCCCTCCCAAACCCCCACACATACCTTAGAACCTTCCTCTGGATTTCTGCAATATCCTCTGCTCTTAAAGGGAACACCTCAGCCACTCCCCACACCTTACTGTAAACCAGAGAGTTGACAACTAAAACTCTCTGCTGTAATGTTACGTCCCTAGCCCTTAAGCCTCCTAGCCTACCCAAAACCCTGCTCGTAACTAATTCCGAATTTATCTTCCTACTCTCCTGCACTTCCGCCATGTACCATATTCCACAAACCTTAATTCTGTCCACTACTGACCATCCCAACCCCTCCCCCAATCTCCCTCCCACCCAATCCCCCACCTCTAATAGTCTCGACTTCATTAAATTAACTCTCATCCCCGTAGTGTCCCCAAAAATCTGAATGATTCCACCAACTTTCCTTAGATCTTCCTCATGCCTTACCAGCACAGTAGTATCATCTACGTACCCCACAATCCCCCCCCGCCCACCCCCCCTAATCCCGTGTTCATTCATCACCTCATCCACCAGCCCATAAAACGGATTCTGTACGCAGGCAAACAATAACTGAGAGAGTGGACAGCCCTGCCTCAAACCTCTCTCCATCAGTACTGGGTCCCCCAACTTACCATTAATTAACCTGTACCCTAATAACTGCTCCCTCATACAAGGTTTGCACCCATCTCACCACCTTCTCCCCCAAACCCAACTGTTCCAAACAAACTTTTAAGAAATCCCTATTCACACAATCATACGCATTAGCCCAATCTAAACCAAGTATTCCCCCTCCGGTGCAGTCCTCAATAAAACCCCTTATGTGACTATGCCCGTCCGTCATACTTCTTCCCGGAATGCCAAACTGTCCCCCATGTACCACTGATCCTAGAACCTTCTTCAGTCTATTGCCCAGAATTTTAGCATAAATTTTATAATCTGCACACATTAAGGATATTGCTCTATAATCATTCAATACTTTCCCATCCTTCTTCTTCAGCACCAACACAACGATCCCTGTTTTCTGGGTCTTCCCCATCCTCCCACTGCTCCACATATGATTCAAGACTTCCACTAACCCATACCTAATGCATTCCCAATAAACTCTATAAAAATCATTCGGTATTCCATCAATGCCCGGCGTCTTACCCTGACTCATCCCGTAAACCGCCTCCCCCACCTCCTCCTCACTAATACTACCCTCCAGTATTTCCCGTTCCTCTTGTCCCAATACAATAGTATTCTGCATAACCCCAACTACCTCCTCACTGACAACTTCCTTGTTTCTCCTCCATTTCTCCCTAAATCAATAATCAGCATAACCACTAATATCATCTGTATCGGTAAGACCTTGACCCACCACATAACCCCCCCCCCATCAGCAACCACTAGATTCGCTATGGTAGTCACCATCTGCCTTTCCCTAAATTTTCTCAGGACATAACCTGATGGTCGATGACCCTTTAACACCTCCTCTAATCCTGCCCTAACTCTAATCGACATTGTTCGCATCGCTATTGTGCCGTGCGGACAGGCTGCGCAGTGGCTCCTGATACAACTGGTTTACTGCGCAGTTTTCCCTGTTTTGTGCATACAACATGGCGGATCGCATTGGACGCCGGGTGAGCACTGTTTGCGTGGAATTGGTGCGTGGCACGCTTACAGGAACAACCATGCACGTGTTACTGCATGCCATCATCAGTGAGGTATATGGAATACCGACCGAAGAATTATATGGAGTAGCAGTCAATGGTGTGTCGAGAATTTTCATCAAGTTTAAAGACGCAGGATTCTACACAAGCATAGTCAACAAATATCAAGAGAAGAGGCTGGCAGTGAACACTATGGTGGAAGTCTGCTTACATGATGTGTCCAGCTATGTGACGTGGGTGAAAGTACGAAACGTGCCTTTTGAGGCGACGGAGCATGATGTGACGGCGGTGTTTAGCAGCTATGGGAAAATCCACTCAGCAGTGATGGGGGTGTGGCAAAATGGACCTTATGAGGGGCTACCTGAAGGATCATTTACGCCGAAAATGACGTTGAGGCAGTCAATTCCATCATACGTATTTATGGAGGTCTTCCGAACGCAGGTCTACGTGTACTACTCAGGGCAGCAGAAGACTTGCAGATTATGTGGTTCTTTTGAACATATGGCGGCCCAATGCTATAAAAAAGCTGGACGGAGGGAACAGGAACCAGTGATCTTACATCAGAGGAATGCTCTGGAGGTGTCGGAGGAAGGAGTAAGGCCAAACAAGATTCCTTGCCGATGGAGTGACGAAGTGGACAGGGCTGAGGCGACTATGGAAGAAAGTGTAACACTATCAGTTGATAAGGGACAGACGACATCGACGTCTGATGAGGAGGGTACGGGCCAACAGGATGGCTTGCTGGAGGAAGTACTTAGTTCCTTTTTGCATGACGTTGAAGAGGGACAGGTGGATGAAGGGTGTAACCTGGTGCAGGCAACTGTGCAGCAAGATCAGGAGGTTAGGAATACTGTGTGCACTAATGTTAATGTGCACAACGTTGTGGCAGAGGTCCATAGGGCAGAAAAGACAGGTGACGAGGTGTGTGGGGAGGGGAGTTCTCGTAAGAGAACTGCAGGAACGTCTGAGATGGACGATGTTCTTACTCCAGGACAAAGAACAGGAGTAAAATCTTGGAGAAAGGATGTATGTCATAAGGGGAAAGAGGGAAGGGGTAATGTAGGGTTTAATGGTTCTAGGGATAATGAAGGGATAGGGGGGGTGAATAAGCAAGCTGTCAAGAAAGATGCCATACACCAGGACGGTATAGGAGGGTGTGTGCCAAGAAGAAAGGGTAAACCACCACTTTTAAAATAATTCACGATAGTAACTGTAAATGTAAATGGATTGAAGAATGAAGTGAAACGAGTATGGATGGAATGGTTTTTGAGGAGATATAATGTGGATGTATGCTTTATACAAGAACATAATTATAAGATAGGCTGTGCTTTGGCATTAAAGGGTTATAAATTGTATGTAAGTGGGTCTGTTAGGTTAAAAGGGGGAGTGGCAGTGGCTGTGAAGGAAAATAGTCCCTTACGTATTATAAAGTGGGAAGAAGGGGGGGGGGAGGGTAGTGAGGGTGGATGGTGAGTGGGGAGCATCTAGAGTATGTTTCATTGCGGTTTATATGCCAGCAGAGAATATAATCAAAGTAAAAGAGGATTTTGTGAGACGTTTTAGTGTATTTTTTAAGGGGTTTACCTCTAGTAACTGTAATTGGGGGGGACTGGAACTGTGTTATAAGGGGGGGGGACGTGGAGCCAAGGGGGGCGGGTTGTGTATTACGGTCGTTACGCAATGTTTTACAGGATGCAGGGGTGAGGGACGTGGAGGGGAGTGGGGCTTGGAGAGTGGATTACACTTTTGTTAGGAGAAATTATTCAGCGAGGTTAGATAGGATTTATATAACGGAGGCAGTTAGGGTAGGAGGGGTAAAAACAGTGGACGTAGGGTTTTCGGATCATAGGGCAGTTTTGGTAGAACTGGATTGGGAGGGAGTGGTAAAGGTATATTCAAGTTTCTGGAAGTTAAATGCGAGGTTGGTGAGGAGTGAGGTGGTGAACGCAGAGTTTAGAGACTGGTGGGGACAATTGTGGAGGGCAAGGGATGGGGTAGGGAGTATTTTGGATTGGTGGGAAAATAGGGCTAAACCTGGTATCGCGGGGTTTTATAAATATAAAGGAAGGGAGGAGGCGAGGTGGAGGTACGGTTTACAGAATTATTTGGAACAGCAGCTCAATGAGTGTTACGCAAGAGATGAGGCGAAGTCTTTTGAAGAAATATCAGGGCTAAGAGGGAGACTAAGGGACATACATAATGAAAGATTTGATGAATTAAGGGTAAGGGCAGGTATGGATGCCGTGCTATGGGGAGATAAACCATCGGGTAGTGTGTTAAGAAGTTTTCGCATTAGACAACAGGAGTCCACTATAATACTTTTAGAGGTTAGTGACGATTTGGAAGGTTATACTAAGGGGCAAATGTTGGTGACAACTGAGGGGATAAGTAATTATGCGGACTATTGGTTTAAAAGGAAATGGGAAAAAGGTAATTTGGAGATAGTTAATAAAGAAAGAGGAGGGGTGAAGGTCTTGGGGAAAGGTGGGGAGGACAGGGGGGGATTGGAGGGAATAATAAGTATGGAAGAAGTGAAAGAGGCAGTGTTCAATTTAAGTAAGGGGAAAGCACCGGGAATTGATGGGCTTTCCAATGATTTTTACAGAGTGCATTGGGAAACCATAAATGTTTGTTTGGTTCAGATATTGAATTGTATGCTGAAGGAAGGGAAATTGGGAACGTCACAGAGGACGGGTGTGGTCGTGCTTGTAAAGAAAAAAAGTGAGGGGAGAACACTGAGCACGTACAGGGCCATATCTTTAATGTGTACGGATTATAAGATTTTTGCGAAGATTTTAGGGAACAGGATGAAGAAGGTAATAGGTGGTATGGTGCACAAGGGTCAGTTGGGAATTCCGGGTCGTAGTATGAGGGATGGACATAGTCGTATTAGGGAATTTTTGCAGGGTTGTAAGGGAGGTGGAATTTTGGGCATTGATTGGGAGAATGCTTATGACGGTGTGAATAGAGAGTACATGGTTGACACTTTAAGGCTTATGGGTTTTGGGGAGGGAATAGTAAAATGGGTGAAGACCTTGTATGCAGAAGCTACGATTCAGGTGCAAATTAATGGTAGGTTGGGTAGCGTGTTGAAAATGGAGAAAGGTTTGAGACAAGGGTGTCCTATGTCTCAAATTCTGTTTGCATGTATGCAACACCCGTTTTATGGAATGGTTGAGGAAGCAACAACGTTACAGGAGGAGGGGTCGGGGATCACAGAGGTAGTTGGTTATGTAGATGACACAACAATACTGATCAATGATGTCGAAGGTTTGCGAAAGGTGGAGAGAGTAATGAGGTTTTTTGGAGAGGCGTCAGGCATGCGTGTCAACAGGGCTAAATCGAAATTATTAGAGATAGGAGATTGGGTGGGGGGTAGAATGGGGGTGGAGTTTGGATGGGATGTGACTGAACAGCTGAAAATTTGTGGGATTATCTATATGGCAGATGAGCAAGAGGCTAGACGGAGGAATTCAGAATTGGTGGGAGAGAAAGTTGTACAACGGATTAGGAACCTAAGAGCGAAGGATGTTACTCTAATGCAAAGGGCAATAATAATAAATTCATTGGTTTATAGTAAAGTGTGGAACGTGGCAGTGGTGTATCCTTTACGGGAACAGGAGATAAAGGAGATACAGAGAAGGGTGCTTCGTTATATATGGGGTTTTGGACGAGCATGGCTAAGTAAAGAGGTGGTTATGACGAATGTGCGCCGAGGGGGAGTAGGGCTTTTGATGCTAGGGACGAGGGTAAAGGCCATGTATGTTAAACAAAAGTACGTAAGGGAGGGGGGGGTATAAGGGGTGAGGGTTGGGAGGGTGATGAGGGATGTACGACGATGGTGGGGAGGAAAGGACTTGATGGAATGTGAGAATATGCTAAGGGTTATGTTAGTAATAGGTGAGGTAAAAAAGCTCAAGGTGGGAAGGTTAGTAGAGATGAGTAGGAAACCAGAAGTGATGCAAGGGGTGGCGGTATACCCTTTGTATGATTGGGGTACGATTTGGCATGATTTCCAGAAACTTAGATTAATGCCTAGGGTAAGGGAGTTAGTTTATAGGTTTGTAATGGGGATTTTAGCGTCAAAGCAGGCTTTGTGTGTGATGGGTTTGGTAAAGGAAGCGAAATGCGAACATTGTGAGGAATCGGAAACAGCTTTTCATGCCGTATATTTTTGTAGGGAGTTGGGGCAAGTACGGGTGTGGCTGGCTAGAGTCTTCAAGTTAATGGGTGGGGGCAATGTAGAGATCCTGCGTGCCCTAACTTTAGAGGTAAGGGGGGTGTCTGAGGTTGTAAAGAGAGCCATTCTGTACATTGTGACAGATTTCTTGTTTTATTCCTGGGGCTTGAAGGAAAAAGGCGGGGGGATTAGGGTAAGGGCTATTGCGGCAGGAATTTATCGCACGGTATGCAGAAATAAACTCATTTATGGTAACAGGTGGGAAACTGCGTTCCCGGAGGCATATAGAAATATAACGGTAAGGGGACTCAGTAATTTGGCTACTTAAGTACTAAGGGACCATTTTCCTTTTCTAGAGCGAGTTATGACCATAATGAAGGATATGTAAATGTGGTAGGATTGTCATGAGAGTTGTATGGGAGGGGATGACATGTCAGATGTGGTATAATTGTAGAGTTTTCTTGTGTGTGAATGTTTTAGTTTAACCATGTGTTGAAAGACAAGAGGTCATTGATGATCATAGTTTTAATAAGGTAAATGATCTTTGTCAGTGAGACAACTACAAGAAGGAACACTCAAAGCATTGTTAACACACTAATAATAATGTGCTATGTAACATGAGTGTGTATCTTTGTTATTTTAAGTGTGTTTAGTTTCTCTGTGGTAAGGTGTGGAAATGGCTATTTTGTCACCTTTATTATATTGTAATTTTTGAGGTGTTTAGTATTATGTCTTTGTGTATAAAGTTTAATATACAATATTAATGAGTGTACAACGAATTGGATTATACGAGAATGTCTTTGTTTATAAAGTTTCATATATAACGTAAATAAGTGTGACATTCTTTGGATTATTTTGTCTTTTGTGTTATAAGATACTGGTTGTAGTTTATGGATATAAAAAACCCACCTGTATGTACAGGTGTGGGCTGTGTTTAGTTACATGTATGTTGTGTGTGCTGGTTGGGCACTTTGGAGGGGGAATCCAGCATTTACAGTTGAACGTGTTTTTCTTATGTATAAGTTTAGTGCTGGGATAAGGAATGTGAAGTTGTTTTTATTATTTAATGGATTATGTTTCTTTGTTTATGTAACCTAAATATAGCACAAATGTATGATGTGTATTTTGTTTTTTAAATAAAAAAAAAAAAAAAAAAAAAAACTCTAATCGCGTTAAACCTTTCATTATGTAATCCTTCAATCCTACTCCTTAAGCCATCCACCTCACCTCGCACATCTGCCCTGCCCCCCCCCCCCCCCGTCGTAAACAGCATTCAGCTGTCCCTCCAGGTAGTTTTGCAAACCATATCTCCACCGTGCCTGTTCCTTTCCACGTTTCCTAAAAAACTCTGCTATACCTGTCTTTGCCCGCATCTCCCACCAGTCAAGCAAATCCATCCCACCATCCCTACCCTCCCAGCAATGTCTCCACCATTCCTCAAAGGATGAGCCCTCATCCCCCTCATGCAGAAGCCTCACATTCAGTTTCCAATACCCAGCATATATGCGTACTATACCATCCACCCGCAGATCAGCTATCACCGCCCTGTGATCCGAAAAACCGACATCAAAAGCCCTCACTCTCTCCACACCAATCCCCTGCATCACATATATCCTATCTAACCTCGCCCCATAATTCCCACGAATGAACGTGTGCTCCACCCCATACTCCCCCCTACCCACCACATCTACAACTCCTACATCCCTTAACACATCCCTTAGCGTACCCAAAACACATCCTGCCCCCCTCGGCGACACATCATCATACCTAATCACACAGTTCCAATCACCTCCAATTACAGTTATGGAAGGTAAACCCCGCAAATAATACAGTAAAACATCACGAACAAAATCAACTTTGACTCCAACATTGTTACATGCCGGCATATATACACTAATGAAACATACTCTCCTCACCCCCCACCCTGCCTCGGTGGGAGACGGCCGACTTGTTGAAAAAAAAAAAAAAATCTTCAGGTTACGATGTGACGACCAGTGTCAAGCTTAGAACTTTGTGATATATTCCTTATGCCAGGGAGTTACTCAGTGAAAGTGTTAATTCTCAATATATGTACTTACACACAAGTAATGTTACTATTGAGGAAGCAGTAATATTCCTCTGATCATTATCAAGTGTAGTGACCATATTGACAGTCACCAGAGGAGGTCTATGATGTACATTCTATTTAAGAATTTTCTTGTGTGAAGGAAAGTTTCTGACAGTGATATTTAATAGATATTTATGAATATCTAAAGTATTTAAACTTTTAAATAAAAAGAAACTTGAAAAGACTGAGTAACTATTATTTGTGCCTTACATTTCTAAGTTTGGAACCATATCCTCTCATTCTGTGAAGTGTGTTGTTACGGAGTGCACTAACCTGGCTAAAGATTAAGATTCGAACCATAACAAAGAGGTATGATAAAGCTCACGGAACAGGGAGGGAGTAAACTAGTAGGGATATACAGGCTGGAATAACAGAAACATACTCCGGTGGATCAAAGTGTATCTTAGGTGAAAGAAGTAAAGAGTGACCTGTCAGGAAAGAGACGTGAGAATGGTAACTAGCGGAGTTCCGCAGGGGACCCCACTAGTTACTCTTATGTGAATGGTATTCCAGATGGAATTCATTCAAACGTATCCCTGGTTGCTTGAATTCAATCCCAGCAAATGCAACTTAATAAAGGTAGGAGAAGGAACAAGAAGACTGGAACTTGGATATTAGATTAGAGAGACAGAGGCTGCAGACTTGACACAGCGAGAAAGACCTACGGGTGAACATAGTGCCCAGTATAACGCCAAAGGCTTACATCAGGCAAGTAACCTCTGCAGTCAATGTTCCTTAAGCAAATCTAAGAGTATCCCTCAGGAAACTTAAAAAGACATTCTGAGCCCTTTATACAACATATGTTAGGCCCATCTTGGAGTATGCAGCACCAGTACGGAAGTCGCACCTGAAAATACATGCTAATAAACCAGAGGAAGTGCAGAAGTATACAGTGAGGTTTTTTCCTGAGGTAAGGGGTATAAGCTACGAGGAGAAGCTAACGGAATTGGACCTAACGACGTTGGAGAACAGAATAACCAGGGCAGACATGATAGCAACATACAAAATACTAAGGGAATTAATACGGTAGAAAGGGGCAGACTGAGAGGTGAGCAACGGGAACTCGGGGACACAGCTGGAAGTTAAGATACAGCTGAGAGGGATCTGGACAGGCTGCAGGCCTGGTCCAGCAACTGGCCCCTGGAGTTCAACCCCACCAAATGCAAAGTCATGAAGATTAGGGAAGGGCAAAGAAGACCGCAGACGGAGTACAGTCTAGGAAAGGGATCTTGTGAGTTTTAACACCGGGCACATCTGAGGCGCACATCAACCGAATAACTGCTGCAGCATATGGGCGCCTACCAAACCTAGGAATAGTATTCCGACATTTTAAGAAGAAATCGTTCAGGACCCTGTACACCGTGTACGTTAGGCCCATATTGGAGTATGCAGAACCAGTTTGGAACCCACACCTAGCCAAGCATGTAAGGAAGCTAGAGAAAGTGCAAAAGTTTGCACGAGGAGAGGTTAAGGGAAATCGACCTGACAACACTGGAAGACAGGAGAAAGAGGGGGGATATGATAACGACATATAAAATACTGAGAGGAATCAACAAGGTGGACAGAGGCAGGATATTCCTATGATGGGACACAGCAACAAGGAGTCACAGTTGGAAATTGAAGACTCGGATGAATCACAAGGATGTTAAGAAGTATTTCTTCAGTCAGAGTTGTCAGGAAGTGGAATAGTCTGGGAATTGATGTAGTGGAGGCAGGATCCATACATAGCTTTAAGAAGAGGTGTGATAAAACTCTTGAAGCAGGAAGAGTGACCTAATAACGACCAGTGAAGAGGCGGGCGCAGGAGCAGCTGTGATTCGACCCCTGCAACCACAACTAGGCGAGTACAGGTCGTCGACAACTTGACGCCTCACACTAAAGCACCACGAGTGGGTAACATTTTCTGTGACGTGTTTAGTCCTCTCATTAACAGAACATGATAAACCACACTAACACCGAGGCTACGACAGTAAGCCTATCATCACATTGTGGTGGGGGGGGGGATAGTAGTTGCTTGTTGGTAATGTTGGTTGTTTGTAGGTGGTGGTGGTTGATGGGTGGTTGTTTGTTGGTGATGTTAGTGGTGGTGGTGGTGTGCAGATGGTGGTGGTTACATGTGGGTGAGAGTTGGTTGTTTATGTGGGTGACGAACTGTTTGTTTACTATCTTCTCTGGGATAAAATTTCCCTTGTGTCTTGGACTCCCCTTTGGTCTACTCCCATGAAATATAAACGGAAAATGCCACATGTTCCCGTTGTGTCTACCATCAGTTATTGATCGTTAGAATAGATAAAAATAGAATAGATAAATATACACAGGGAACTTTTATTTAGACAAGGTTCACTGACCTGATAAGCTCTGCTCAGTCAAGGCTTCATCAGGCTGTTCCTTGATGAAGAATCATGTGCAACATCTGGGTATCCTTTTTTTGGACGTCTCCTCATAGGCTTCAGTACTGCAAGATGAGGACTTAGACACATGTGCAACATCTGGCTATCTTTATTGTGGACGTCTCGCCATCCAGTGGCATTATCAATACCAATTCAAGACAGTAGAACTATATACAAAAGATGAAGTAATCAGTCCCTCAACCTCAGTGTTGGTGAAGATCACCGTAGTCTTGAAGAGTCTGCAGTACAGGCATGAAGACTGGAGCTTGTGTAAGTGCCAGTCTTCATGCCTGTGCTGCAGACTCTTCAAGACTACGGTGATCTTCACCAACACTGAGGTTGAGGGACTGATTACCTCATCTTTTGTATATAGTTCTACTGTCTTGAACTGGTATTGATAATGCCACTGGATGGCGAGACGTCCACAATAAAGTTAGCCAGATGTTGCACATGTGTCTAAGTCTTCATCTTGCAGTACTGTATACCATACATGTGCAGGCTGTACTTTACTGGCTGAGCCTCGCTACCACTGAAGCCTATGAGGATGTAATTAGCCTTCTCGTTAAGGTCGTAAACAAAATATCACGTGAGTAGCCACGCTGGTCTTGAAAACACTGCGGTACCGGCAAGTGTATTAAACTCATTATTTTACTAACTCGTTCATACACTCCAAAAAAATCATCGCTGATGATGGGAAGCTGGAACACCTGAAAGACGGAAACAATGGCGACTGATATACCATTCGCAGTTGGTAGACGATGTAGTAATAGTGAATAATGAATAAGATAAGGTGCCAACAGTAGGTTGCTGGGGAAGACAATATGAGGCTTGGGAAGAGACAGGACCTCGTCAGAAGGCAGGTGGCCAGAGACGAGGTGGTACTAACCAAGGTGTGTGCGTGTGTGCACAAGCTGCGCCATAGCTCCTGGTTCAGCTGTTACCTCACAATGGCCACCTGGAACATGTTTTACTCGTGTTTCTTTGTGTTTATTATCTATTCACTGGCGGAAGGAAAGGGAACAAAATATATCCCTCCAGTTGTGTTAAGTAAGTATCGTATGTTTGTGTGTCCTCGTTATAATTTATCATTTTTTTTTTTTTGAGATTGTATTCCTTACTGTCAGTGAACAACAACTATGAGGGATCTGCAGAATATGAAATGACTATTTCTTTTTAGAGATGTAACAACATTCAGTCACGTCTGGCAAAAACCCAGTGTGACCATACCACTCTCTGACCGCGGGTTCAAACCCCACCCGTGGTATAGTTTGTTTGCAATAGTGTCATTACGATTTCGTGAGTCAATCCAGTGTGACCTTTGTAATCGTGTTTTGTTTTGCACTAACGCTCACATGATGAGCTGTGCGTGCACAATAAACTAGCCATACCACGGGAGGGAATAGAACCCGCGATTAGTCATAAAACTCTAGACCAATACCCTAGCCACTGGGCCAGCTGACTACAACAAGATTCATCCAGCTAGGTATATTTATACACCATAGGAAGGTTAGCATGGGCACCACTGTGACCACAAATGCAAGTTTTTACAGATGAATCCCCAAAGATTCCTCTGTAATAACTTGCAATTGTGGTCACAGTGGTGCCTATGTTAACCTTCCTATGGTGTATAAATATACCTAGCTGGATGAATCTTGTCGTAGCCAGCTGGCCCAGTGGCTAGGGCGTCGGTCTGGAGTTTTACGGCTCTCTGATCAATGGTTCTATTCCCTCCCGTTGCATAGTTTGTTTGCAGTCGGTGTCATTACGATTTCGTGAGGCACAATAAACTAGCCGCTCAAGCGGCGCAACTAAATACGCAGTGTTACACTGTGTTTAGTGTCCACCAGGAACACAGACGGTAATGAAATACACACATGTGCAACACTTGGGTGACCTTAATATAAAGACGCTTCGCCAAACAGCGGCCTTTTCAACTCATTACAGAGATTACAAACTGGTGACAATGGAGGACAAAGAAATTAGTCTCAACCTTGACAGATGGTGTCAAGTCCCTTTGATTATCAAGGATAAGGAACTAAAACACCTTTTAACGAGACATGGTGAGGGATTGACTACCTCATCATCCAGTGTCTCCACTATGACACGAAATCGTAATAACACTATTGCAAGCCAATCGCAGGATGGATGGGGCCCGAACCCAGTGGCTGACCAGTAGCTAACACACTGGTCAGCCAGTTTTATAACTCTCCTTCCATGGATTTGAACCCCATGTTTTTTTGTGATTTGTCTTCAGCTCAACACTCTTCATTGATGAAAGTCTTGACAACACAGACACCCAGGTGTTGTATGTGTGTCTTAGTTATCAACTAATTCGTAATGCAGTAGTTAGTACTAATATTAATATTTATTTACTACAAGTACAAGGTATACAGGCATACTACTACATAGAAAGCCGCTTGTTACGCAGAGCATTCCTCGCAAATCAGGTTAATTTCGTCCCAGGATGCGACCCACACCAGCCGACCAACACCCAGGTACCTATTTTACGGATAGGTGAACATGGACAGCAGGTGTCTTAAGGAAACACATCGTAATCTTTCCACCCGTACCGGGGATCGACCCCCCCGGACCTCAGTGTGAGAGCTGAGTGCACTAGCGCTCGAGCAGAAATAAAAAATATCATAAATGTGAAATTAAGATTACAATTATCTTCAGCGATTGGAAAGCTTATGGATTTTACAGTTCAGATAAGAAGCTTTGACTTAACTGATAAACGTGATCATTGTCGTTTAGATTTGATCACGAAAAACATTAGTTATATGGTATATCACATAGTAACTACCAAATCTGTACCTGGACCAGTGGTCAAGCTTTCTAACACCCGCTACATCTGTACCTGGACCAGTGGTCAAGCTTTCTAACACCCGCTACATCTGTACCTGGACCAGTGGTCAAGCTTTCTAACACCCGCTACATCTGTACCTGGACCAGTGGTCAAGCTTTCTAACACCCGCTACATCTGTACCTGGACCAGTGGTCAAGCTTTCTAACACCCGCTACATCTGTACCTGGACCAGTGGTCAAGCTTTCTAACACCCACTGCCACTACATCTGTACCTGGACCAGTGGTTAAGCTTTCTAACACCCACTGCCACTACATCTGTACCTGGACCAGTGGTCAAGCTTTCTAACACCCGCTGCCACTACATCTGTACCTGGACCAGTGGTCAAGCTTTCTAACACCCGCTGCCACTACATCTGTACCTGGACCAGTGGTCAAGCTTTCTAACACCCACTACATCTGTACCTGGACCAGTGGTCAAGCTTTCTAACACCCACTACACCTGTACATGGACCAGTGGTCAAGCTTTCTAACACCCACTACATCTGTACCTGGACCAGTGGTCAAGCTTTCTAAAACCCACTACATCTGTACCTGGACCAGTGGTCAAGCTTTCTAACACCCACTACACCTGTACCTGGACCAGTGGTCAAGCTTTCTAACACCCACTACATCTGTACCTGGACCAGTGGTCAAGCTTTCTAACACCCACTGCCACTACATCTGTACCTGGACCAGTGGTTAAGCTTTCTAACACCCACTGCCACTACATCTGTACCTGGACCAGTGGTTAAGCTTTCTAACACCCACTGCCACTACATCTGTACCTGGACCAGAGGTCAAGCTTTCTAACACCCACTACATCTGTACCTGGACCAGTGGTCAAGCTTTCTAACACCCGCTGCCACTACATCTGTACCTGGACCAGTGGTTAAGCTTTCTTACACCCACTACATCTGTACCTGGACAAGTGGTCAAGCTTTCTAACACCCAATACATCTGTACCTGGACCAGTGGTTAAACTTTCTAACACCCACTACATCTGTACCTGGACCAGTGGTCAAGCTTTCTAACACCCACTACATCTGTACCTGGACCAGTGGTCAAGCTTTCTAACACCCACTACATCTGTACCTGGACCAGTGGTCAAGCTTTCTAACACCCACTACATCTGTACCTGGACCAGTGGTTAAGCTTTCTAACACCCACTACATCTGTACCTGGACCAGTGGTCAAGCTTTCTAACACCCACTGCCACTACATCTGTACCTGGACTAGTGGTCAAGCTTTCTAACACCCGCTGATACTACATCTGTACCTGGACCAGTGGTCAAGCTTTCTAACACCCGCTGAAACTACATCTGTACCTGGACCAGTGGTTAAGCTTTCTAACACCCACTACATCTGTACCTGGACTACTGGTCAAGCTTTCTAACACCCGCTGATACATCTGCACCTGGACCAGTGGTCAAGCTTTCTAACACCCACTGCCACTACATCTGTACCAGGACCAGTGGTTAAGCTTTCTAACACCCGCTGCCACTACATCTGTACCTGGACCAGTGGTCAAGCTTTCTAACACCCACTACATCTGTACCTGGACCAGTGGTCAAGCTTTCTAACACCCGCTGCCACTACATCCGTACCTGGACCAGTGGTCAAGCTTTCTAACACCCACTACATCTGTACCTGGACCAGTGGTCAAGCTTTCTAACACCCGCTGCCACTACATCTGTACCTTGACCAGTGGTCAAGCTTCCTAACACCCACTACATCTGTACCTGGACCAGTTGTCAAGCTTTCTAACACCCGCTGCCACTACATCTGTACCTGGACCAGTGGTCAAGCTTTCTAACACCTTTCTACATACGCTGGACACTGCATATATTACATTTACATACGCTGGACACTGCGTATTTGCTGCTTTCGGCACAACGAGGTGCTGTCATCAGTAGGGAACAATCTTTCTTGTATCCACACAAAGTTTAATAGGTGTATTTTGCACCCAGCACCCAGCCTGTGGGCAGTAGTCACCCCATGCCCAGCCTGTGGGCGGTAGTCACCTCACACCCAGGCTGTGGGCGGTGGTCACACCACACCCAGGCTGTGGGCGGTGGTCACCCCACACCCAGCCTGTGGGCGGTGGTCACCCCACACCCAGCCTGCGGGCGGCAGCCACCCCACACCCAGCCCGTAGGGGGTGGTCACCCCACGCCCTGCCTGTGGGCGGTAGTCGCCCCACATCCAACCTGTGGGCGGTAGTCACCCCACGCCCAGCCTGTGGGCGGTAGTCATCCCACGCCCAGCCTGTGAGCGGTAGCCACCCCACGCCCAACCTGTGGGCGGTAGTCACTCCATGACAAGCCTGTGGGCGGTAACCACCTCACGCCCAGCCTGTGGGCGGTAGCCACCCCACGCCCAGCTTGTGGGCGGTAGTCACCCAATACCCATCCTGTGGGTTGGTAGTCACCCAATACCCATCCTATGGGTTGGTAGTCACCCCATACCCATCCTGTGGGTTGGTAGTCACCCCATACCCATCCTGTGGGTTGGTAGTCACCTCATACCCATCCTGCGGATTGGTAGTCAACCCATACCCATCCTGCAGATTAGTAGTCACCCCATACCCATCCTGCGGATTGGTAGTCACCCCATACCCATCCTGCGGATTGGTAGTCACCCCATACCCATCCTGCGGATTGGTAGTCACCCCATACCCATCCTGCGGATTGGTAGTCACCCCATACCCATCCTGCGGATTGGTAGTCACCCCATACCCATCCTGTGGGTTGGTAGTCACCCCATACCCATCCTGTGGGTTGGTAGTCACCCCATATCCATCCTGTGGGTTGGTAGCCACCACATACCCATCCTGTGGGTTGGTAGTCATCCCATACCCATCCTGTGAGTTGGTAGTCACCCCATACCCATCCTGTGGATTGGTAGCCACCACATACCCATCCTGTGGGTTGGTAGACACCACATACCCATCCTGTGGGTTGGTAGTCCCCCCATACCCATCCTGTGGGTTGGTAGTCAATACGGTCACTGTGATGGGTAAACAGATACAATCCATGTTTCTCATGAATTAAACTCACTTATCTCAGTGAGTAACATAATACGCCAGATTATGTGCCGTTCTCGAGGGCATATAAGGTCAGGTTCTGCGGTTATCTGGTAAGATAAGATAAGATTTTATTTGTATTTTTAACCCTGGTGGGTTAGCCACCCTGGGTATCCCAAGAAAGTCAGTACGTTATCAAGGGACAGTACGTTATCAAGGGACTGTCTCTTATTTCCATTGTGATCCTTCAACCCCTCAAGGAAGGCTCCTTGATGTTGGTGAGGGGCTCTTGATTTAGGGAATTGGATCTGTGCTCCAGTTCCCCGAATTAAGCCTGAATGCCTTCCACATCCCCCCCCAGGCGCTGTATAATCCTCCGGGTTTAGCGCTTCCCCCTTGATTATAATAATAATGTGATCCTTCAATCTTGTCCCCTAGGATGCGACCCACACTACTCGACAAACACCCAGGTACCTACTTGCTAGGACAACGGGACAACAAGCGTAAGAAAGCAAGCCCAGTGTTTTCACCCATGCCGGGGATCGAACCCTGGGCACTCGGTATGTTAGGCGAGAGCTTTACCTACCAGGTCACCAAGTGCTGGTGTCCCGTGATGTTTTCACTTTCTGGGGTCACCTGGTGTGGTCAGGTTCTGGGATCACCTGGTGTAGTCAGGTTCTGGGGTCACCTGGTGTAGTCAGGTTCTGGGGTCGCCTGGTGTAGTCAGGTTCTGGGGTCACCTGGTGTAGTCAGGTTCTGGGGTCGCCTGGTGTAGTCAGGTTCTGGGATCACCTGGTGTAGGCAGGTTCTGGGGTCACCTGGTGTAGTCAGGTTCTGGGGTCGCCTGGTGTAGTCAGGTTCTGGGGTCACCTGGTGTAGTCAGGTTCTGGGGTCACCTGGTGTAGTCAGGTTCTGGGGTCACCTGGTGTAGTCAGGTTCTGGGGTCACCTGGTGTAGTCAGGTTCTGGGGTCACCTGGTGTAGTCAGGTTCTGGGGTCACCTGGTGTAGTCAGGTTCTGGGGTCACCTGGTGTATCAGGTTCTGGGGTCACCTGGTGTAGTCAGGTTCTGGGGTCACCTGGTGTAGTCAGGTTCTGGGGTCACCTGGTGTAGTCAGGTTCTGGGGTCACCTGGTGTAGTCAGGTTCTGGGGTCACCTGGTGTAGTCAGGTTCTGGGGTCACCTGGTGTAGTCAGGTTCTGGGGTCACCTGGTGTAGTCAGGTTCTGGGGTCACCTGGTGTAGTCAGGTTCTGGGGTCACCTGGTGTAGTCAGGTTCTGGGGTCACCTGGTGTAGTCAGGTTCTAGGGTCACCTGGTGTAGTCAGGTTCTAGGGTCACCTGGTGTAGTCAGGTTCTAGGGTCACCTGGTGTAGTCAGGTTCTAGGGTCACCTGGTGTAGTCAGGTTCTAGGGTCACCTGGTGTAGTCAGGTTCTAGGGTCACCTGGTGTAGTCAGGTTCTAGGGTCACCTTGTGTAGTCAGGTTCTAGGGTTACCTGGTGTAGTCAGGTTCTAGGGTTACCTGGTGTAGTCAGGTTCTAGGGTCACCTGGTGTAGTCAGGTTCTAGGGTCACCTGGTGTAGTCAGGTTCTAGGGTCACCTGGTGTAGTCAGGTTCTAGGGTCACCTGGTGTAATCAGGTTCTAGGGTCACCTGGTGTAGTCAGGTTCTAGGGTCACCTGGTGTAGTCAGGTTCTAGGGTCACCTGGTGTAGTCAGGTTCTAGGGTCACCTGGTGTAGTCAGGTTCTAGGGTCACCTGGTGTAGTCAGGTTCTAGGGTCACCTGGTGAAGTCAGGTTCTAGGGTCACCTGGTGAAGTCAGGTTCTAGGGTCACCTGGTGTAGTCAGGTTCTAGGGTCACCTGGTGTAGTCAGGTTCTAGGGTCACCTTGTGTAGTCAGGTTCTAGGGTCACCTTGTGTAGTCAGGTTCTAGGGTCACCTTGTGTAGTCAGGTTCTAGGGTCACCTTGTGTAGTCAGGTTCTAGGGTCACCTGGTGTAGTCAGGTTCTAGGGTCACCTGGTGTAGTCAGGTTCTAGGGTCACCTGGTGTAGTCAGGTTCTAGGGTCACCTGGTGTAGTCAGGTTCTAGGGTCACCTGGTGTAGTCAGGTTCTAGGGTCACCTGGTGTAATCAGGTTCTAGGGTCACCTGGTGTAGTCAGGTTCTAGGGTCACCTGGTGTAGTCAGGTTCTAGGGTCACCTGGTGTAGTCAGGTTCTAGGGTCACCTGGTGTAATCAGGTTCTAAGGTCACCTGGTGTAGTCAGGTTCTAGGGTCATCTGGTGTAGTCAGGTTCTAGGGTCACCTGGTGTAATCAGGTTCTAGGGTCACCTGGTGTAGTCAGGTTCTAGGGTCACCTGGTGTAGTCAGGTTCTAGGGTCACCTGGTGTAGTCAGGTTCTAGGGTCACCTGGTGTAATCAGGTTCTAGGGTCACCTGGTGTAGTCAGGTTCTAGGGTCACCTGGTGTAATCAGGTTCTAGGGTCACCTGGTGTAGTCAGGTTCTAGGGTCACCTGGTGTAATCAGGTTCTAGGGTCACCTGGTGTAGTCAGGTTCTAGGGTCACCTGGTGTAGTCAGGTTCTAGGGTCACCTGGTGTAGTCAGGTTCTAGGGTCACCTGGTGTAGTCAGGTTCTAGGGTCACCTGGTGTAGTCAGGTTCTAGGGTCACCTGGTGTAGTCAGGTTCTAGGGTCACCTGGTGTAGTCAGGTTCTAAGCTCACCTGGCGCAGTCTCAGGTTCTAGGGTCACCTGGTGTAGTCAGGTTCTAAGGTCACCTGGTGTAGTCAGGTTCTAGGGTCACCTGGTGTAGTCAGGTTCTAGGGTCACCTGGTGTAGTCAGGTTCTAGGGTCACCTGGTGTAGTCAGGTTCTAAGGTCACCTGGTGTAGTCAGGTTCTAGGGTCACCTGGTGTAGTCAGGTTCTAGGGTCACCTGGTGTAGTCAGGTTCTAGGGTCACCTGGTGTAGTCAGGTTCTAAGCTCACCTGGCGCAGTCAGGTTCTAGGGTCACCTGGTGTAGTCAGGTTCTAGGGTCACCTGGCGCAGTCAGGTTCTAGGGTCACCTCGTGTAGTTAGGTTCTAAGGTCACCTGCTGTAGTTAGGTTCTAAGGTCACCTGCTGTAGTTAGGTTCTAAGGTCACCTGGTGTAGTTAGGTTCTAAGGTCACCTGCTGTAGTTAGGTTCTAAGGTCACCTGGTGTAGTTAGGTTCTAAGGTCACCTGGTGTAGTTAGGTTCTAAGTTCACCTGGTGTAGTTAGGTTCTAAGGTCACCTGGTGTAGTTAGGTTCTAAGGTCACCTGGTGTAGTTAGGTTCTAAGGTCACCTGGTGTAGTTAGGTTCTAAGGTCACCTGGTGTAGTTAGGTTCTAAGGTCACCTGGTGTAGTTAGGTTCTAAGGTCACCTGCTGTAGTTAGGACTCAAGATAAGCTGTATTCAGTGTAAACAAGGGTCTTAATTATAGACTTAAACATAGACTTAATTTATAAGTAAATAGACAAGTCCTTTTTATTAATTAAGATTCATTTTTGTTAAGGAAAATATCTTATTATCGCATTTTATTTAAAAAAAATTATTGTCGTATAGATTTGAGAAGGACCTGCCTGTTATGGGCCAGTGGGCCCTCTGCAGTGCTCGTCCATTCTTCTGGTTAGGTTAGGTAAGATTCATCAGGAAGCAGGACAAGTATTTCCTGACGCGGGTCTTATATGATGACCCGCCACTGGAGCCTTTGGTCATCTGATAGAGACCTTCAGCTGGCTTACCGGTACCCCCCTCCCCTTTTAAAATTAGGCCATTTCTTATGTATGAGGAATGTGTTATGTTGCAGTACCTGGTTGTGGAGGGTCACAGTTGGAGGCCAAGATTGACACACCTGCCTCAGTACGCGTCGTCTGCAACAGTAGAACCAATGAATGGTTCACTATGTGGCTTAACATCGACCTCATCATCCCTTCCTATATCGACTGCTTTGTAAGTTACTGCTTCTCTTTTTGACACTCTGTGTTTTATTTTGAATAACAGGACACAACACAGCGACTGGAATATACAAATAACCCTCAGTTTCGGTCCGACTTAGACCATTAGTCACACCTAATTAATGGTGTTACTGGTTAATGGTGCAAGTCAGACCAAAACGTCGTCATATGTTTCATTCACTTATGTGTGGGTTGTTTGTGTATTGTTCCAGTCACGGTATTGGGCCTTTTCATTTCTTAAGACGATGTTTCGGTTGTTTGTACATTTTTCTCACTTTACTCTGACGTATAAATGGTAGAATGTTAGTGATAATCGCCTCGTGTAAAGCTCTGGAAAAAAATACTTGTATTAAATAACGTATGCTGCAGAACAAACTACGAGACTGGATTCAAACCTACTGCTATTGTCAATACTGAAGAAAAGACACACAAGCTTTCATTGTCAAGCTCTACACAGAGCGAAACGCTGCCCCAGTTGAAGCTTGTTCTGCAACGTGTGTTTTTTAACCGGTCTGGAGATTTATAACTCTCTGATCGCGGGTTCTAACCCCACCCGTTGTATGGTTTGATTTGTTAAGCTCTACTGAGTTTAATACTGGTCAAAATTTCCTGAAAACTTAAAACTTTTCAGCTAAAATATGCCTATATATAAGGTACTTCAAAAAAATCGCCTACTTTCCGCAGAAAATTCAATTGCAGAAGCAATTTTGATTAGAATTAACTGTATCAGCAAATGAATGAAATAGTTGAGATTAAGAAATGAAGCACCATCACCTAGACAGCAGAATGGAGTGTGAAACAGTAATGGAAGACAAAATATAAGGAGGGAGAGAGAGTATTAGGTGCAAACCACGAAGTGAGTGGGGCTTAAATCAATGACAATTATTTTATTACTATTTCGAAGGGGTAAAACAGGTGGAATTGATGGGATAAAGACAGAAATGTTAAAAGCATGTGAGAATATAGTGTTGGAGTGGTTAGTGCTTTTGTTTAATAAATGTATGGAAGAGGGGAAGGTACCTGGGGAATGGCAGAAAGGATACATAGTTCCTTTGTATAAAGACAAAGGGACAAAAGAGTGTAAAAATTATTGGGGAATAAGTCTGTTGAGTATACCTGGTAAAGTGTATGGTAGTTATTACTGAAAGAATTAAGAGTAAGATGGAGAGCAGGATTCCAGATGAACAAGGAGGCTTTAGGAAGGGTAGGGGGTGTGTAGACCAAGTGTTTACAGTGAAACATACAGGTGAACAGTATTTAGATAAGAGTAAAGAAGTTTTTTGTTGCATTTATGGATTTGGAAAAGGCGTATGATAGGGTGGATGGGGGGCAATTTGGCAAATTTTGTAAATGAATGGAATAGGTGGCAGGTTACTGAAGGCAGTAAAGAGTTTCTTTTCGAGGATAGTGAGGCTCAAGTTAGAGTATGTAGGAGAAAGGGAGATTATTTCCCAGTAAGAGTAGACATTAGATAGGAATGCGTGATGTCACCGTGGTTGTTCAATATATTTATAGATAGGGTTGTAAACAAAGTGAATGATCGGGTGTTGGCAAGAGGTGTGGGATTAAAAGATAAAGAATCTAACACAAAGTGGGAGTTGTCACAGATGCTTTTTGCTGATGACACTGTTCTTTTTGGAGATTCTGAAGAGAGGTTGAAGAGGTTGGTGGAAGAGTTTGGTAGGATATATAAAAGAAGGAAATTAAAAGTGAACATAGGAAAAAGTAAGGTGATGAGGATAAAAAAAACTGGGAAATGAAAGACTGGATATTAGACTGGAGGGAAGGAGTATGGAGTAGGTGATTGTATTCAGATATTTGGGAGTGGACTTGTCAGCAGATGAGTCTATGAAGGACGAGATGAACCATAGAATTGATGAGGGGGAGAAAGGCGAGTGGTGCACTGAGTAGTCTGTGGAGACAACGTTATCTATATGAGTGAAGCATGGGTGATGAGTGTTGTAACAAGAAGGCTGGAGGCAGTGGAGATGTCGTGTCTGAGGGCAATGTGTGGTGTGAATATTATGCAGAGAATCCATAGTTTAGATATTAGAAAGAGGTGCGGAGTTACTAAAAGTATTATCCAGAGGACCGAGGAGGGGTTGTTGAGGTGGGTCAGACATTTAAAGAGGTGGAATGAAATGGAATGACTTACAGAGTTTATAAATCTGTAGTGAAAGGAGGGCAGGGTAGGAGTCGGCCCAGGAAAGGTTAGAGGAAGGAGGGGTAAAGGAAATTTTGTATGGAAGGGGCCTGGACTTACAGCAAGCATGCATGAGTATGTTAGATAAGAGTGATTGGAGACAAATTGATTTTATGACTTGACATGCTATTGGAGTGTGAGTAAAGTAACATTTATGAAGGGATTCAGGGAAACTGGTTAGCCGGACATGTGTCCTGGAGATGGGAAGTACAGTGTCTGCACTCTGCAGGGTGTTGATATATGCAGTTATTTAACTACAGGGTAGGCACTCATCTGACAAGATCGTGATGGAGTGAATGATGATGAAAGTGTTTCTTCTTTTTTCGGGTCACCCTGCCATGGTGGGAAACGGCCGATGTGTTGATAAAAAAGTTATATAACTGCTTTTTCAGAATCTTCTCAGCATCATTTTCAGAACTGGTGCCATTGAAAAATATTCTGGAATGTTTATAGTGTGTTTCTGTGACGTCCATCTTAGCTGCATTATCCGTGATCTTGTGAAGTTTGTTATGTTATTTAGCTGCATTGTCTCGAAGTTTGTGTATTCTTTTTCAAACACCCACAACTTTAACACAATGTGTTAATTCAGTGATTAGTTCAAAGTTTGTTTCAAAATTTGCATAAACTTTCTGTCGACCTGAATTGCGTGATGGTTCTCGTGTTTAGTCGGGAGCGACTAGCCTTTCTATTTTTTTTTTTTTTTTTTTTTGAGTATTTATTCATACGTGAATTTAGGTCATGTTGACTGCATATGTTATTTCTACACAGATTAATTTATCTCCAGGTTGCACACATGAAACTGGAATATGACAACGTAACACGGACCACCAGAAACGCAGCTGGGGTGGAGACTAGAATCCCTGGCTTTGGTAACTCCTCAACAGTTGAGTGGTTGAACCCCGGGGATGTCTACTTGCTGGGGTACTTCAACAATCTTGTCAGTGGTATTCTTCCCTTGGGGTACGAAAGAGGCGTCACGCTCAGGGGAGCACCTTATGACTTCCGCAAGGCACCAAGTAAGTGTACTCGCATCGACAGCTATTTGACCAAGGAAAGACACACGAAATAGCGAGGTTTTACTAAATCAACGTTTCGTTCTGAGTAGAACTTTATCAAGTCACGGATCGCCTTGATACAGCTCTACAAAGAGAGAAACGTCGTCCCAACAAAACCTTAGTCCTAAACGTGTGTCTTCTTCACGATGATCTTCAGTGAGACACTTGGGACCGGGTGAAGCCAACGTTAAGGAAGATATAACACGGGGTAGAAAAAATCCGTATATCTCTGAGTCCATGAAAGAGACTCGTCAAAACAATGAGGAGGATCTGCTGAAGAGAGGCTCTGACTGAGGCCGAGATATGTATGTCTTCTTTCATCTCAGTGTTTTATTTTATTTCCACGTGGGAGTGGCCTGTTTATTGATAAGTGTTAGTGACACTTGTACTTGCAATGAAACCAGTCTATGGTGGCAATAAAGCAGAAGATACGATGAATACTATGGTAGTAATAGTAAAAGCAGTAGTAGTTGTAGTAGTAATAGTAGTAGCAGTAGTAGTATAGTATTGTCTACCCGTGGATTTGTATTCTCTCACAATTTATTTGCCATTCTAGATGAACTTGGAGAGTACTTCCTGAACCTGCGTGATCTGATTGAGTCTACACGTGTTGAGACAGGACATAAGGTAGTGTTGGTGGCCCACAGCATGGGTGCTCCCCTCGTACATTACTTCCTCAACTACCAACCTCAGTCATGGAAGGACCAGTACATAGAAACTCTCGTCACCCTCTCCGGTGCCTGGGCTGGATCAGTCAAAGCCGTCCATATTTATGCTACAGGTAGGGAACATTATTATTTTTTTTGTGCCATTTATGGATTTGGAAAAGGTGTATGACAGGGTGGATAGGGGGCACTATGGCAGATGTTGCAAATGTAGGGAATGGGAAGTAGGTTATTGAAAGCAGTGAAAAGTTTTTACGAGGATAGTGAGGCTAAGGTTAGAGTATGTAGAAGAGAGGGAGATTATTTCCCAGTAAAAGTAAGCCTTAGACAAGGATGTGTGAAGTCACCATGGTTATTCAATATATTTATAGATGGGGTTGTAAGAATCTAACACAAAATGAGAGTTGTCACAGTTGCTCTTTGCTGATGACACTGTGCTTTTGCGAGATTCTGAAGAGAAGTTGCAGAGGTTGGTGGATGAGTTTAGTAGGATATGTAAAAGAAGAAAATTAAAAGTGAATATAGGAAAGAGTAAGGTGATGAGGATAATAAAAAAAATTAGGTGATGAAAGATTGGATATCAGATTGGAGGGAGAGAGGATGGAGAAGGTGAATGTATTCAGATATTTAGGAGTGGACGTGTCAACAGATGGGTCTGTGAAGGATGAGGTGAATCATGGAATTGATGAGGGGAAAAAGGTGAGTGGTGCACTTAGGAGTCTGTGGAGACAAAGAACTTTGTCCATGGAAGCAAAGAGGGGAATGCATGAGAGTATAGTCATACTAGTGCTCTTATATGGATGTGAAATGGGTGGTGAATGTTGCAACAAGGAGAAGGCTGGAGGCAGTGAAAATGACATGTTTGAGAGCAATGTGTGGTGTGAATATAATGCAGATAATTCATAGTTTGATAATTAGGAGTAGGTATGGGATCAAAACTATTATCGAGAGGGCTGAGGAGGGGTTGTTGAGGTGGTTTGGACATATAGAGAGGATGGAACAAAATAGAATGACATCGAGAGTGTATAAATCTGCAGTGGAGGGAAGGTGGGGTTGAGGTCGGCCTAGGAAAAGTTGGAAGGAGGGGGTAAAGGAGGTTGTGTGCGAGGGGCTTGGACTTCCAGCAAGCATGTATGAGCGTGTTTGATGGGAGTGAATGGAGACAGATGATATTTAGTACTTGACGTGCTGTTGGAGTGTAAGCAATGTAACATTCATAAAGGGATTTAGGGAAACCGTTAGCACGCCTCAGGCAGGACAGTGATGGAGTGATGAAAGTTTTTCTTTTTCGGGCCACCCTGCCTTGGTGGGAGATGGCCGGTGTTTTAATATAACATAAAATGTATTATTATTATTATTATTATTATTATTAATGGAAGAAGGCATAATGATAGACAATATGGATTAAAGAATACAAGTACATGCACTGTAGGACAAATTTTCAGATTATAATGGATGTGTCGGTCCAGAACATTGGTCACTTCAGAGAACGAGAAAACATTGTATGTATTATATATATATATATATATATATATATATATATATATATATATATATATATATATATATATATATATATATATATATATATGCAATAAGATCACAGTAAACAGGTGATTTCAGAATATGCAAAACAACCACTCTGAAAGAATAGAGAAATTCCAAGCGCTTTCGTGACTACTCACATTATCAAGTTCCTTGATAATGTGAGTAGTCACGAAAGCGCTTGGAATTTCTCTATTCTTTCAGAGTGGTTGTTTTGTATATATATATATATATATATATATATATATATATATATATATATATATATATATATATATATATATATATATATATATATATATATATATATATATATATATATATGCATATATATATAGTGGAGAATGCAAGTGACAGGCAAGTCAAGTTACTTGTGATCACCTAATTGCCGTATCACGTGAGCCGAGAAACACCACCACCTGGCAGTAGTAGTATCATGTGTGCGAGAGTTTTGGAAATGCATTGGTTACCAGCCTCTTTTGCTCTATGGCGTTGAAAATGTTCCAGTTGGGTTCTTAGTAGACCATTCCAGCATCATTCCAGTACGTGTATGGCACAAGAGCTGCTCGTGTTGTCTGGGTTACAGGCATTGCATGTTGTATTCTCCACATGGCTACCATGACCACATCTATCAGAAACTTAATGGTAATATAGATCTGTAGACCTTCATACGTAAGAGCTTAAGCAAGAGTTCCAACCACTCGCTGCGTCATCAAAATCTGATGTAGACGCCGCTGAAGTTATTCTGTCGATGTGGCCGATGGGTTGGTTTATACTTAAGGCCTATCGAATAAATGAGTCATTTACCCAGCTATACACCACCAGGCAACCATACTTGTATACCATACATATATAAACTGCCAGGAACGCATACCTCGGTGAATATACACAGAGAGCTACGTACCTCTCCGGGCATATACACGAATGACAGACTTATATACGAATATTCTAAGCACAGTAATGAGCTTTTCTTTAACCTCTTCTTCCAGGAGACAACTTGGGCATACCTTTCCTTAAAGCAAGCAAAGCAAGGATAGAACAAGTAACCTTACCTAGTCTGTCCTTCCTGCTACCCTCGTCCCAAGTCTGGGGTCCTGAAGAAGTTTTAATTCAGACGAAGCAAAGGAACTATTCTACTGGAAACTTCAAGGAATTATTTGAGTGAGTTAGACACTATTTCAACCTTTACCACTGTTTCAGTAGTAATTATAAGAAACAGTGGGGGCTTTATCCCCCACAGTGGAGGCTCTTTCACCCACAGTGGGTGAAACGTTGAAATATGTAGGTTACTAATCATGTTACTGTGAGTTACTACTCGTTGGTTCACACGAGTTAGATATAATGAATCAAAAATACGTTTTTTCGTTACTATCTCAATCAGGCTGATGTATTAGTCAGGATTAAGTTATATTATTTAAATTATATTAGTCATGGTTAGGTAGTATTAGTCAAAAATAAGCAATATTAGCCATTATTAAGTAATAAATTAGAGGCTAATACATCTGGAGTAGCTTCGTGTATGGGAAGAAGGGAAACTAGTTGAACAAATATTCATTTGGACAACGTTTCGCCCTGTGTAGAGCTTCATCAAGCCGTGATCTGTTGAAGCTCTACAGAGCGCGAGACATTGTGAAGATACAATGACGAGCTTAGAGGGATCATTATATAAATTTATATTGCAAACCTCTATCTAACTTATCTGATATTTTTTTTTAGATTAGATTTTGCCGCTGAAGTGGCTAGTTTATTGTGCATCCCATATCCATGTTGAAAATTACATAAAATGCCGACAAACAGAAGATTAAGACACATTGTGCAACAGTTGGGTATTTTTATTGTTGAAATGTTTCACCTACACAGTAGGTGTCTTCCGTCAAATAGAGAGGCAGCTGGAATTTGACTGAAGAAGCCTACTATGTAGGCGAAACGTTTCATCAACAAAGATACCCAACTGCTGCACATCTTTATCCCATATTCATCCTGTGGATGGTGGCACAAGAGCATATGGATACGCAAAAGACCTAGGAACTAGGCCTCAAAAAGGGTTTACAAGAGTACATGTGGATTTATATCCACAGTTCACTTATGATTTAGGAAATTTGCTTAATATATCTAGTATCTTATTTTTATTAATATCTTAGCATATCATATAGGTTATTATACTATCTCCATATTCCTCAACAAGTGGGCAATAAAGAGCATAGTGTTCAAGACAGTGACCATATCGCTGGCCACATTTGGTTTGATCATCTGTGTCTCCCTAACTGCCAGAAGTACTTGTAACCAAGCCTAATCCTGGCTACTACAACATCAGTCAGTACTTGTAACCAAGCCTAATCCTGGCTACTACAACATCAGTCAGTAGTTGTAACCAAGCCTAATCCTGGCTACTACAATATCAGTCAGTACTTGTAACCAAGCCTAATCCTGGCTACTACAATATCAGTCAGTACTTGTAACCAAGCCTAAGCCTGGCTACTACAACATCAGTCAGTACTTGTAACCAAGCCTAAGCCTGGCTACTACAACATCAGTCAGTCTGTTCACATTGCAAGTTGCTCCACAAACGTAATTATCAACGTTCATGACATCATACTGGGTAACTGCTGTAACTCCTATAACATTCAGTTTCACTATTTACTTCTCTCCTAATATTATTCCTAATGCTAGACACAGATACGCCAAAGTTATATTCTACATTTTCCTTCAGGGTACTTTTCTTGGTGAACGTATCAAGCAGTAATCCAGTGTGTGATGGAATCCATAACAACTGTACATAAATTCCTTTTTCCCGGATTTTTTAGTATACCTGGCTTCTCCAGTAAGCTTGTTGTTAATCTGTATGTGAGTCAAGAGCCTTCAGTGATGACATAGAATCAGTAATAATCATAGGCAAGTTCAGTGTTATAATTTATCTTTAGCGCCATTAGAATGCAGTATAGACGCCCAGTTGTTAATTCTTCTCCTGAACTCAACATACTTCCTATAATCATCTGTGGAGGTGACAACAAGAGCAAATGCAGCCCTGCCAGTAGACTCTTGTTTAGATCCATCAGTGTATATAACTTGTGATAAATTATTACAAACAGTTAGGCGAGAAATTTCTTCTTGGGCAGTTTCTTTTACAAGTGATTTAAGGAAGGGATTACTAGCAATGAGCTTCTTGGGAGGCACTTGCAGGTATGTGATATTAAATGAACACATCTTCTTTGGAGGGGTGAAATACTCTTGTTGTCTACAGTGATACAGTTCGTGCAAAAATTTAATATAATTGCATGTTTTCACAGTCCATTTAGATCCGTGTATTTACTGCTAGATTCATAGTGACAGTGATTGGTTCATTTCTTAACATTCTAATACCGAGTACAGTGTTAATCTCAACAATCCTATCACTGATACTAGAGACACCAAGTACTTTCCTCATAATAAGAACATTAGTGGTACACTATCACTGATATTTGGACATAAAGCAACTTCCTCATATTAAGAACCTTGGTAGATTTGGGACATCCAAGAATAATTCCGAGGGCTTCATTTTGCATTAACTCTAAGAGCAGGAGAAAACTCCATAGCTAATATCAACATGGGCATAACATAATTAATATAATCTATGTACATCACATAATCTATGTACTATCACATTAGCATCGTAGTTGGGGTTGTAGACAGCAACAGCTTTGAAAACATTTCTTATTAGTTGCGGTGTGATAAATTTATGGAAGAATACATCTACACTAAGATATCTGTAAGACTGAACGCAGCCGATTTTTTCACCCTACAAACAGATGGGTGGGGGATGTTTCGTTTTAGATGAAGATATGATGAGGCCTAATCGATTTCAAATTATTTGAACTTTGTTGAGAATGGTTCTCTTATGCCCTGTTGTATGGATCGTGATGTAATCAGCATAGCTTAGGTGAGGTAGGTAGAGCATTCAAGAGAGCATTAATTAGAACATTAAATAGCATAGGACTGAGAGCTCCTCCTAGGGACATTTCTTTAGACTCACTTCTGTAGCTTTGGTAGAGGACAGAAGATACTCTATTTGACATAACCTAATATCCAATTATGTAGGCTACCATCAATATTCATTTTGGCTAGTTCATAAAGGATGTGTTTGCGATATCAAATGCAGATCTTTAAATCAAGAAATATGGTGAAAACTTATCTGATTGTATTTCACCTTATCTTATTAATAAATGATAACAGTAAGGTGGGATATTACTATGTAGTGGCTTTTATTTTTGTTTGTAAACGAGGCGAGAAGCCAGCTCCTTGGTTAATAGGGATTAAAGTAAACTCCCAGCGTATACACTGAGAGATATACACCTCTCACTGTACATTATCCTGCGCTAGCTTGTGTATGTCCTGTTTCCTGCTTATACAAAGCTCTAGCCTAATAGAGAAGCTAATTCATCTGTTATTGCAGTTAATGTTATTTACTGATGTTCATAATTTTGAAGTTCATCTATTGTTTCCTGTTGTTGTAGACACTGTTATTTACTGATATTACCTTTTCCTGAAGGAATCTGAAATTGCCTGACGCCTACGACATGTATCTAGACACCAAGAATCTTCTCCATTTGTCGACAGCTCCAGGAGTAGAGATACACTGTATTCATGGTGAAGGCGTCGCCACTGTGGAAAAGTAAGGATTTTTATTGCTTTCTTACTTCACAATCTTATCTTCTAAGGTTTCACGAGTATTCGCTGTATTTGCGGTCACATTTTATCCTGTGTACTGCCACGAATATTGTTATACGTTAACTGTGTTAACTGTGTTCTGACATCTCTAAACATTTGCAAATAGTGATAACCACCCACAGGATGGGTATGAGGTGACTACCACCCACAGGATGGGTATGTGGTGAATACCACCCACAGGATGGGCATGAGGTGACTACCACCCACAGGATAGGTATGTGGTGACTACCACCCACATGATGGGTATGAGGTAACTACCACCCACAGGATGGGTATGTGGTGACTACCACCCACAGGATGGGTATGTGGTGACTACCACCCACAGGATGGGTATGAGGTGACTACCACCCACAGGATGGGTATGTGGTGACTACCACCCACATGATGGGTATGAGGTAACTACCACCCACAGGATGGGTATGTGGTGACTACCACCCACAGGATGGGTATTAGGTGACTACCACCCACAGGATGGGTATATGGTGACTACCACCCACAGGATGGGTATGAGGTGACTACCACCCACAGGATGGGTATGTGGTGAATACCACCCACAGGATGGGTATGAGGTGACTACCACCCACAGGATGGGTATGAGGTGACTACCACCCACAGGATGGGTATGTGGTGAATACCACCCACAGGATGGGTATTAGGTGACTACCACCCACAGGATGGGTATGTGGTGACTACCACCCACAGGATGGGTATGAGGTGACTACCACCCACAGGATGGGTATGTGGTGAATACCACCCACAGGATGGGTATGAGGTGACTACCACCCACAGGATGGGTATGAGGTGACTACCACCCACAGGATGGGTATGTGGTGAATACCACCCACAGGATGGGTATGAGGTGACTACCACCCACAGGATGGGTATGAGGTGACTACCACCCACAGGATGGGTATGAGGTGACTACCACCCACAGGATGGGTATGAGGTGACTACCACCCACAGGATGGGTATGAGGTGACTACCATCCAGAGGATGGGTATGAGGTGACAACTACCCACAGGATGGGTATGAGGTGACTACCACCCACAGGATGGGTATGAGGTGACTACCACCCACAGGATGGGTATGAGGTGACTACCACCCACAGGATGGGTATGAGGTGACTACTATCCAGAGGATGGGTA
>NC_091335.1:27184392-27186892 GCF_038502225.1 Cherax quadricarinatus | reverse complement strand
CACTCTTGAAGTCATTCTGTTTCGCTCCATTCTCTCTACATGTCCGAACCACCTCAACAACCCTTCCTCAGCCCTCTGGACAACAGTTTTGGTAATCCCGCACCTCCTCCTAACTTCCAAACTACGAATTCTCTGCATTATATTCACACCACACATTGCCCTCAGACATGACATCTCCACTGCCTCCAGCCTTCTCCTCGCTGCAACATTCATCACCCACGCTTCACACCCATATAAGAGCGTTGGTAAAACTATACTCTCATACATTCCCCTCTTTGCCTCCAAGGACAAAGTTCTTTGTCTCCACAGACTCCTAAGTGCACCACTCACTCTTTTTCCCTCATCAATTCTATGATTCACCTCATCTTTCATAGACCCATCCGCTGACACGTCCACTCCCAAATATCTGAATACGTTCACCTCCTCCATACTCTCTCCCTCCAATCTGATATTCAATCTTTCATCACCTAATCTTTTTGTTATCCTCATAACCTTACTCTTTCCTGTATTCACCTTTAATTTTCTTCTTTTGCACACCCTACCAAATTCATCCACCAATCTCTGCAACTTCTCTTCAGAATCTCCCAAGAGCACAGTGTCATCAGCAAAGAGCAGCTGTGACAACTCCCACTTTGTGTGTGATTCTTTATCTTTTAACTCCACGCCTCTTGCCAAGACCCTCGCATTTACTTCTCTTACAACCCCATCTATAAATATATTAAACAACCACGGTGACATCACACATCCTTGTCTAAGGCCTACTTTTACTGGGAAAAAATTTCCCTCTTTCCTACATACTCTAACTTGAGCCTCACTATCCTCGTAAAAACTCTTCACTGCTTTCAGTAACCTACCTCCTACACCATACACTTGCAACATCTGCCACATTGCCCCCCTATCCACCCTGTCATACGCCTTTTCCAAATCCATAAATGCCACAAAGACCTCTTTAGCCTTATCTAAATACTGTTCACTTATATGTTTCACTGTAAACACCTGGTCCACACACCCCCTACCTTTCCTAAAGCCTCCTTGTTCATCTGCTATCCTATTCTCCGTCTTACTCTTAATTCTTTCAATTATAACTCTACCATACACTTTACCAGGTACACTCAACAGACTTATCCCCCTATAATTTTTGCACTCTCTTTTATCCCCTTTGCCTTTATACAAAGGAACTATGCATGCTCTCTGCCAATCCCTAGGTACCTTACCCTCTTCCATACATTTATTAAATAATTGCACCAACCACTCCAAAACTATATCCCCACCTGCTTTTAACATTTCTATCTTTATCCCATCAATCCCGGCTGCCTTACCCCCTTTCATTTTACCTACTGCCTCACGAACTTCCCCCACACTCACAACTGGCTCTTCCTCACTCCTACAAGATGTTATTCCTCCTTGCCCTATACACGAAATCACAGCTTCCCTATCTTCATCAACATTTAACAATTCCTCAAAATATTCCTTCCATCTTCCCAATACCTCTAACTCTCCATTTAATAACTCTCCTCTCCTATTTTTAACTGACAAATCCATTTGTTCTCTAGGCTTTCTTAACTTGTTAATCTCACTCCAAAACTTTTTCTTATTTTCAACAAAATTTGTTGATAACATCTCACCCACTCTCTCATTTGCTCTCTTTTTACATTGCTTCACCACTCTCTTAACTTCTCTCTTTTTATCCATATACTCTTCCCTCCTTGCATCACTTCTACTTTGTAAAAACTTCTCATATGCTAACTTTTTCTCCCTTACTACTCTCTTTACATCATCATTCCACCAATCGCTCCTCTTCCCTCCTGCACCCACTTTCCTGTAACCACAAACTTCTGCTGAACACTCTAACACTACATTTTTAAACCTACCCCATACCTCTTCGACCCCATTGCCTATGCTCTCATTAGCCCATCTATCCTCCAATAGCTGTTTATATCTTACCCTAACTGCCTTCTCTTTTAGTTTATAAACCTTCACCTCTCTCTTCCCTGATGCTTCTATTCTCCTTGTATCCCATCTACCTTTTACTCTCAGTATAGCTACAACTAGAAAGTGATCTGATATATCTGTGGCCCCTCTATAAACATGTACATCCTGAAGTCTACTCAACAGTCTTTTATCTACCAATACATAATCCAACAAACTACTGTCATTTCGCCCTACATCATATCGTGTATACTTATTTATCCTCTTTTTCTTAAAATATGTATTACCTATAACTAAACCCCTTTCTATACAAAGTTCAATCAAAGGGCTCCCATTATCATTTACACCTGGCACCCCAAACTTACCTACCACACCCTCTCTAAAAGTTTCTCCTACTTTAGCATTCAAGTCCCCTACCACAATTACTCTCTCACTTGGTTCAAAGGCTCCTATACATTCACTTAACATCTCCCAAAATCTCTCTCTCTCCTCTGCATTCCTCTCTTCTCCAGGTGCATACACGCTTATTATGACCCACTTCTCGCATCCAACCTTTACTTTATTCCACATA
>NC_091335.1:27094392-27176892 GCF_038502225.1 Cherax quadricarinatus | reverse complement strand
CAATATACAAAAGAGGATGTAGCTAGGATGAGTAATGATAAATAATAATATCTTTATTTCTACAAGTACATGTACAAGGTATACAGGCCTAGCAGACATCATTGACATACTGCTATATAGTGAGCTCCTTGTTATGCAAAGCACTTCGGGCGAATTAGGTCAGTTATGTCTCAGGATGCGACCCTATTTTGATCTCGTCGTCAGTCGGTGACGTCCAACCAGGATTCAGAGATGGATGTAACTGCTGCCCTAGTTCTGTTAGCTAGAATCCTAATCTGACATCTTGGGTAAGAGTGACCTCGCGTTGACATGGATAAAGTGAAGGCGTGTTTTCAATATTTGGCATGGCGTTATTTGTGTTAAAAACGTTAGGTAACTGAATTTCAGCACTACTGAAATATAATTGGGTTAGAGTGCATTTGTCACAAACATTAATATGACCAAATATACAACTATAATGTACCCATCCCTTACACGTTTTACATGTGTGTTTACTGTTCTTCTTTCGTGTCTTAGTACAGTGTAAACATTTGTCAGGTGTTAGTTGAGGTAATTGTGCTGTTTGTGGTCTCAGGCTGACCTATGCATGTATCTCAGACAGTTAAGGTTGGCATTCCTAGCTACTAGACCATTGTATATTCTTCTTTCAACAAACCGGCTGTATCCCACCGAGGCAGGGTGGCCCAAAAAGAAAAACGAAAGTCTCTCTTTTTAAATTTAGTAATTTATACAGGAGAAGGGGTTACTAGCTCCTTGCTCCTGGCATTTTAGTCGCCTCTTACAACACGCATAGCTTACGGAGGAAGAATTCTGTTCCACTTCCGTGGACCTTAGTATGTGCACCCACTCTTCATATCAGTTTATCGCCCGACTGCGGCTGCCGACACCTTTACCACAATGATTACAGGAACACCTAATTTGCCTGATTTGCACCTGTACATTAGTTTGAGGTCCTGGATTAGTCTGTCACCACATGAAAGTGCCACAAAAAGGGCTGTGCGCCATTGTTTTGTTTTTGTGGGTATGCGTTGTGCCATACCTTGCAGCGATAGTGACATTTACGTTACTGACAGGATGGCATTTGTGGGGCTGTCACTGTCCAGGGTGCCATTACTCCAGTCGCCTTTTCCAGACGCCATGACTGATTTCCGCCAATTTCAGAATCACTATAAATATAATTATGTAACTCCTTTATAAAGATGAACTTGTCTTGGTGGTAAACTGACACTTTTTTTTTTCAATCCGTAGCTCCCCAGAGCTAAAATGTCCATCCCGTCCAATTAGCAACCACACCCATCAGTACCTAACCTTACTGAGCACTAGCACTGTAGGTGAAGTTCTCACTTGAATATAATCATTGAAGATTGCACTTTCCATCACGAACATTTTTATGGCAATATCGGCAAAAAAAAAATCATCTAGTTCTTTTTTTTTTTGTAAGGTTTTATTTAAAGAGACATGGGAGTGTTGGAAGTTAAAATTTCATCACTAAACACTTTCGTATATTTACTGGTACTGTCCTCTGTAATACTTTAGCAGACAGGTGGTCTTAACAGCCCAAGACAATCCACGGGGGAGACATCGAAATTTTCAGCGCAAGATCTTTCACTTGAGGAGGAACAGGTCGGCATCAACACGCTACCCTGCCTCTGAGTAAACTTCCTTTCAGTCTACTTGTTGCTACTCTTGCAACACTGCATAGCTCCTGATGACGCACGGAGACGTGAAAGATCTTAAGTCGAAAATTTCCATCCTCCATGTCTTGTTTTGTATAATTATATATATATATATATATATATATATATATATATATATATATATATATATATTATTTGTATTTATTTGCTTCAGTTTGCGAAGAAGCAAGAACAGAAGATATACCACCATGTGTTGAACAAGGTGGATCACATGGGTGTTCTCTACAACAGTGAGAGTATCACTTACCTGACCAACTTACTAGCAAACATCAGCAGGAAGAACGAGCAACACGCACTCATGATGAAGAACTTGATCCAAGCTGAAAAGGGAAAGGAAAAGCAATTTGTTTGGAAATATCCAGGCATGGAAGAGGCTGATGAAATCAAAGTGAGAGCAGGACTAATAAAATAATGGAATAAATTTAAGAAACGCCTTAAATTTATGAATTATTATTTTAAGTAGACATTTTATGGCCCACAACAGCCTACCTCACTTTAAAATGATTTCGATATTTTATAATTTCTCAAAATATTTTCAGTGTTTTATACTCATTTTGTAATTATTCTGATATATTCCCAAGTGTTTCTGTATTTGTAAACAAGGTCACGCCTAATATATATATATATATATATATATATATATATATATATATATATATATATATATATATATATATATATATATATATATATATATATATATATATATACCATTTTTCCTTCTACAGCACCCCTCGAGGGTCCTTGATGCTGGTGAAGGGCTCTTGATCTAGGGAATTGGATCTGTGCTCCAGTTCCCTGAATTAAGCCTGAATATCTTCCACATCCCCCCACAGGCGCTGTATAATCCGTCGGGTTTACCGCTTCCCCCCTTGATTATAATAATCCTTCTACAACATCCAGACTCATCTGTATATCAAGTATTTAAGTTAGGCTGGAAACAGTGTGATGCGTCTGTTCACTTACTGTTATTGACTAATGTGTAGTTGAGGGCCACCATATGGCATGTTCATGTGCCTTCCACTCTATAGTGTTGCTGATACGTTGCTTAAGTCCGTTTTTGATGCTGGTTATAGCTGACCATAATTTTTAAAGGGGTAGATAGGTAAGCCAGCGGAAGGCCTCGGTCAGATGACCAAAAGCTCCAACGGCGGGTCATCTGACTAAGACCCGCGTCAGGAAACACTTAAACTCTTTCCTGACGAACCTGACCTAACCTAACCTAAGTCAGTTTTTGGGTTAGGAAAAGTGAGGTTGGATTAGGTTGGGCTACCACACGTCAGCTTGGTTCCACCAGTCATTAAGTATTTTTAAATATTTCTTCTCGATACAAAAAAAAATACCCAAAATTAACATTTTTTTTAAATTATCCAAAATAATACCATCTACCATACACAAATCAATCAACAATACACACTTATTAAAAAAATTCTCGAAAGTCAACATAGTCCCCCATAGTCAGTATTTACACCATTATTCATCACTCAGGTCGGTCATTTGAAAAACAAATGATTTTTAATATATAAAAAATATAGCTACCTACTATATATTAAATATATAATATTCCTTTTTTGCAATGTGTATTGTATAATCTGTTAGTTTTCATACATGTATCTTATATTCTGTAATAAATTCTTTTAATATTTATTTAAAGCCTTTATATTCACAACATTTATGTACGAGTATTGAAAAATATTATTGGAACGATAATGTGAGACACTGGTATTACTGCAGTGTTATGTATCAGTGTTACTGTAGTGTTATGTATCAGTGTTACTGCAGTGTTATATATCAGTGTTACTGTAGTGTTACATATCAGTGTTACTGCAGTGTTATGTATCACAATATTACTCTAGTGTTATATATCAGTGTTGTTACTGCAGTGTTGCTGCAGTGTTACATAGTGTTACTGCAGTGTTATATAGCAGTGTTACTGCAGTGTTGCATAGCAGTGTGTTACTGCAGTGTTACATATCAGTGTTACTGCAGTGTTGCATATCAGTGTTACTGCAGTGTTATGTATCACAATGTTACTACATGAAGTCTGCCTGGAGGATATTCCGGGGATCAACGCCCCCCCGCAGCCCCGTGCATGACCAGGCCTCCCATTGGATCAGGGCCTGATCAACTAGGCTGTTACTGCTGGCCACACGTAGTCCAACGTGCGAACCACAGTCCAGCTGATCCGGCACTGACTTTAGGTATCTGTCGAGCTTCCTCTTGAAGACAACCAGAGACCTATTGGCAATTCCCCTTATGGCTGGTGGGAGGCTGTTGAACAGTCTTGGGGCCCCGGACACTTAGTGTTTTCTTAGTACTAGTGGCGCCCCTACTTTTTACTGTGGGTATTTTGCACCACCTTGGCTGGCGGTGTAACAGGGAGTGATTTCTGTGTGCAGATGAGGGACCAGTCCCTCTAGGATTTTCCAGGTGTAGATTATAATGTATCTCCCTAGTCTGCGCTGCAGTGAGTACAAGTCAAGTGCTTCCAAGCGTTTCCCGTAGTTAAGGTGTTTGACGGAACATATATGGAGATGTTAATGTACAGCAGTATTCCAGCCTAGAGAGAACAAGTGATTTAAAAGGGATCATCATAGGCTTGGCATCTCTTGTCTTGAATGTTCTCATTATCCATCCTATCAGTTTCCTCGCAAATGTGATAGTGGCATTGCTGTGGTCCTTGATGGTGAGAGCTTCAGACATTACCACTCCCATGTCGTTCACATTACTTTTCCGCTCTGTTGTGTGATTAGAATTTGTAGTATACTCAGTTCTAGTTACTATTTCCTCCAGTTTTCCATAACGGAGTAGTTGGAATTTGTCTTCATTGAACATCATATTATTCTTCGTTGCCCATTGGAAAACTTGGTTTATATCTTGTAGAAGATTAACCTTGTCCTAAGTGGATGATAGCCTCATGGAGATCCTAGTATCGTCTGCAAAGGATTATACAGTGCTATGGTTTACATCTCTCTGATATGAGGATGAGGGACAGCTTTTCACTATGGCAGCTTCCGATTTAACTCTGTTGACCACTACTCTTTGTGTTCGATTGGTTAGAAAGTTGAAGATCCACGTATTTTGTGCACTATTACACCATGATCACATTTGTCAAAAGTTTTTGCAAAGTCTGTGTATATTGCATCTGCATTCTGTCTTCCAGTGCATCCAAGACCATATCATAGTGATCCAGTAGTTGTGAGAGGCAGGAGCGACGTGCTCTAAACCCATGTTGCCGTGGATTGTGCAACTGCTGGGAATCCAAGTGGTTTTCAATCCTGCTGCTTGGTACTCTTTCAAAGATTTTTATGATGTGGGACGTCAGAGCTATTGGTCTATAGTTCTTAGCCACTGCTTTGCTGCCACGTTTATGGAGTGGGGTTATATCCGTTGCTTTTAGTGACTGTGGAATCTCACCTGTGTCTAAACTCCTACTCCATAGCATACTTAGGGCCCGTGAGAGGGGTTTCTTGCAGTTCTTAATGAACACAGAGTTCCACGAGTCTGGGCCTGGGGCTGAATGCATGGGCAGTTGTCAGTGGCTGTAGTGTTATATATCACAGTGGTCTTACTACAGTGTTATATATCACAGTGGATATACCCCTGTTCACCACCTGAGTATATCTTCCTAGCTGTACCCAGTATATACCATGTTAACCATTTAAGGATATCTCCCCTGGATATCCTCTTCAAGGGGGGCTCCTTGGCATGGTGAAGAGGCTCTTGGTCTGTGGAATTAGACCTGTTGGTCTCCTTCCTCAGACCAAACCTAATTACCCCCCAATCCCCCCTTCCCTATCCCATCCTCCCCATCCTCCCTTTTTCCTTTCCTCCTCTTCCCCCCCCATCCCTCCTCCTCCCCCCCATCCCTCCCTTATTCCCTTCCTCTTTTTGGCCTTTGGGATTCTTCCAACAGGCCTACTGGTTCCTAGGTAAGGGGAAGGGTACCGAGGTCAATCCCATTCCATTCTTGGCGGTGGTGTAGTTTGCCATGGAATCTGGATCGCCTGGGGATATCCTGTTCCCTCTCCGGTCTTCCGGGGGGGCTTTGGGTGTCTTTCGGGCGACGGGTGTGTCTCTGGAGGCCGCCTTTTGGATTCCGTGGGTGGTGGCCAAAGGAGGTATGCTTTATGGCAGATATCCGGCCGCCCTCTCTTTTGTCCACTGAGGTAGCTCTGCAGATGTGAGGTTGCTATCCTGGATTGCTGGTTTACTAGCATGAAGGGTAAGGTATAGCACGAGTTCCATGCCGCATCTGCACTATTTGTGGTGTTGAGGTCCTCTTGGGTGCGGAGGGTGATTTCTGGCCCTTTCATTCCTCCTGGGAACTATTCCTCCCCGTTGCCCCTTTTCTTTTTTTTGTTTTTATTTTCTTTTCTTTCTTTTTTTCTTAAAAACAAAAAAGAAGTAACCTAACCATGGAAGCCCTAGTCCATGAACCTGCTACCCCCAGGCCCCTTACTGATACCGCACCTCGTTCTGACCCTGCCTCATTTTTTGACCACTCTTTGGATACTCCTGATGCATCTGTACCTCTTGCTGGTGCTGTTTCATCACCAGCTTCAGGTACTGGGGTCTCGAATGACTCCTCCGATTTGTCTGACCTCCGCCCTCCTTTGACTATGCTTCCGGCCTCTCCCTCTATGGTGCGGCAATTTTCGAATTGCCAGCCTGTCTCACGTCGGACCAACTCTGATCCCACTTCTAAAAGCCAACGACAATCTCCTGATGATGTTACTTCATTACCTTCCCATTCTACTCGGAAAAGACCAACACGGCTCACGGCTCAGGGAGAGTGACCTAGTAGCGATCAGTGAAGAGGCGGGGCCAGGAGCTCGGACTCGACCCCCGCAACCTCAACTAGGTGAGTACAACTAGGTGAGTACAACGTCATGCACTCCCTCTCCACGCTCAGTTTCGGACCACACAATGACTAAATTCTTTACTTTACGACCGACTTCTTCTATTGCCTATCTTTCTGACCATAGTATTGGCAAAGCACTCCTATGCCATGTTGGTAGAGATATTTCATTTCATGCTCTGAAGAGTGGTATGTGCATCGTCACTGTCCAGAATGCTACCCAAGCTCATGATCTTTCTCTCCTTCCACATATCGATACTATTCCTATCACTATTGAAAAAACATCACTCTCTCAATTCTTGTAGTGGTACTGTCATTCTGCCCCATACCATAGACCAATAGAATTTTCAGACATGTGGTAATGACATTCTTGAACAGCTGGAACTCCAGGATCTCCCAATCCTCAAAGTAGACACTTATATCCTTCCTGCCCACGGGTGGAGACGATACTCTTGCAATGTGGCTCGATTAACTTTCGACAGCCGTGAACTCCCGTCCTCTGTTTGTCGCAAGACATTGGTTACAAGTTTGAAAAGTGATCCCTACACTGCAACAGTGTAGAAATTGCTGGCGATTTGGTCACCCAGTAAAATATTGCGGATCTATAGCCGAATGCCCAGTCTGTGGTGCCGACGACCATTCTAATACATCTTGCAGGAGACCTCCCTCTTGCCTTAATTGTCATGAGGCTCACCCTTTGTACTCTGGCCGTTACCAGGTCTACTTAAATGAGCGTGAAATCCGTTGCCTCAAAGAAGCAGAAAGTTTCCTTTATGCTATGGCAGTTTCTCATCTCTGCCTCCAAGGGAGACTACCCCATGTTTCTTATTCTCGTGTTTCAAAACGTCCCCCCACTTCTGGGGTCCCATCTTCTGCAGCCTCCTCTGTTGCTACCCCTTCCATAGTCACTCCTGTATCTAATTCTTTTACTGTCCTGGGCTCAGACGTCCCTACTTCAACATCTCATTCTATACCCCAAACCTCAGGCAGGCATTCTCAGAAGTGCGTGCCTTGGTGGTCTCCTGCTTATGCTCGTGCAGTACGTTTGAAATGCGCTGCATGGGACAGGTACCAGTACAATAGAACCAATGAGAGGCTTCTTGATTTTAAGCAGAAGCCTGCGGTCGCTCGCCGTGTCATCCGTGATGCTAAACATGGGATTGTTTACACCATCACCTCTGCTTTCTCTATGAGTGCAGTCTGGAAAAAAGTGAGGAAATTAAGTGGTAAATACTCTCCTGACCCGGCTCCTGTTCTACTGGTCGCCGGTGTTGATATAGCAAACCCACTTGACGTTGTTATTGAAATTGGTACTCATCTGGTCTGTATTTCCCGGGGGCTCCATCTATGCCCCTCGTTTCTTTCCTCAAAGTCTGCCAGAGTTAGTACCCTTGGATTTTTCTTCTCTCAGAGAAGAACAGTATAATGTGCCTTTTACACTTTGGGAACTGGAGGCAACACTCTCAGCTTGCCGATCATCGGCAGCTGGGCCTGACGACATTCATATTCGGATGTTACAACATTTACATCAGTCAGCCCTTGTAGTCCTCTTACACCTCTTCAATCTTATTTGGTCACAAGGAGTTCTTCCCACAGCTGTGGAAATCTGCCATTGTTCTCCCTTTACGCAAGCCGGGTACTATGGGACATGATGCCTCCCACTATCTTCCCATTGCTCTTACTAGTGCAATTTGCAAAGTTATAGAACGTCTGGTAAATCGATGTTTAATGTGGTATTTAGAGACACACAACAGTCTCTCCACTAGTCAATATGGCTTTCATAAGGGCCGATCTACCATAGACCCTTTACTACGCTAGGATACTATGTTCGTAATGCCTTTGCAAATAACCACTCTGTTATTGCCATATTTTTTGACCTTGAGAAGGCATATGACACAACTTGGAGATATAATATTTTGGCCCAAGCCCACTCTTTAGGCCTCCGAGGCAATCTACCATCTTTCCTTAAGAACTTTTTAACTGACAGACATTTCCGTGTTTGAGTCAATAATGTGCTCTCCCCGGACTTTGCCTAAGCTGAAGGTGTCCCTCAGGGATGTGTTCTGAGCACAACACTTTTTCTCCTTGCTATAAATGATTTGGCCTCTGTTCTTCCATTCAATATTTGGTCATCACTCTATGTAGATGACTTCGTTATTGCTTGTGCAGGCGCTGACTGTCACCTCATTACAGTTTCTCTCCAGCATGCGGTCGACCGTGTTTCCAATTGGGCCACCATGCATGGGTTTAAATTTTCCAGTACCAAAACTCACCAAATTAGTTTCAATAGACGCTCTGTCATCTCCGATCATCCTTTGTACCTCTATGGCTCCCGTGTCCCTGAACATGATAGTCAGGTTTCTAGGTCTTCTCTTTGACCGTAGGTTATCCTGGAAACCCCACATTACCTCTCTGAAGGCAACTTGTCACAACCGGCTGAACCTTCTTAAAACCCTTGCTCATCTTTCATGGGGAGCTGATCGTCGAACTCTCCTTAGCCTACATTCAGCCCACATTTTATCGAAACTCGATTGTGGTGGCCAGATCTATTCAGCGGCCTCTCCTGCTACTCTCTCTAGCCTTAACCCCATCCATCACCAAGGATCATGTTTATGCCTTGGTGCTTTTTGCTCTTCCCCTGTTGAGAGCCTCTATGCAGAAGAGAATGTTCCATCTTTGTCTGATCGCCGTGATGATGCCCATTGCCTTCGCTACTATGTACGCTCTCACGATCTCCGCAATCCTTCCATTTATAGAATGGTCACTGATATTAGTAGACATTCTTTATTTGTTAGCAGCACCTGTTTGCTCCATCCCTTCTCTCTTTGCCTACATTCGCTCTTGACTTCCCTTCAGTTACCAACTTTATATGTTCATGTAGCATCTCAATTTTCCCTACCCCCCTGGGAAGTTCCAGCTGTTCGAGTCAGTTCTTTCTCACTCCCTTGCTCGAAAGCCCAACTGCCTACGGTGGCTTCCCACTCTCTTTTTCTTGACCACTTTCACTCTCATTCTCATGCCATCGCAGTGTACACAGATGGCTCTAAGTCTTTTGACGGCGTCGGATTCGCAGCAGTGTTTCCGGACAGCATCGTGCGAGGGCATTTACTATCCTCGGCTAGCATTTTTACTGCTGAATTGTATGCCATTCTTGCAGCACTTATTCGTATCGCATCTATGCCTGTGTCATCATTTGTGGTTGTCTCAGACTCCCTTAGTGCTCTACAGGCTATACGGAAATTTGATACACTTCACCCCCTAGTTCTCCGTATCCAACTTTGGCTACTCCATATCTCTACCAAGCATGAAGATATTGCTTTTTGTTGGGTCCCTGGTCATGTTGACGTACAGGGCAATGAACAGGCAGACACTGCTGCGCGGTCAGCAGTACATGACCTACCAATTTCATATAGAAGTGTTCCATTTCCAGACTATTTTGCTTCACACCCGTTGGCAACAACGTTGGTCAACTCTACTCGGTAACAAACTTCATTCTATTAAACCGAGCATAGGTTACTGGCCGTCTTCTTGTCATCAGTGTCAAGGTTGGGAAACTACTCTCTTCCATCTTCGCGTTGGCCACACTTGTCTTACTCATGGGTATGTCATGGAGAGGCTCCCTGTTCCTCTCTGTGAGAAGTGTCAAGTTCCAGTATCGATTAGCCACATTCTTTTAGACTGCCCTGACTATCAACGAACACGCAGAATTTACCTCCAACGTCGTCTCCGCTCTACTACTCTCTCTTTACCTTCCCTTCTTGCTGATTGACCCTCCTTTAATCCTACTCTCTCATTGACTTCTTGACAACGACTGATTTACTCCACAAACTCTGATGATGATACCTTTCGCACTCCCCTCAGCCCTTTCTACCTCAACCTCTTGTTGCCCTCTATCCTTTCACCATCCACTGCCCCGCTGCTCTCTATAACCTACTAATCATCCCTCTTCCTTTTGCCACCTGATACCCTTGCTTCCTTCCTGCCCTGCAGCGCTGTATAGCCCTTGTGGTTTAGCGCTTCTTTTTGATTATAATAATCCCCTGGATATACCTTGGATATATATACCCTAGATATACCTAGGATGCACACTGGATACACCCTGGATATACCTTGGATATATATACCCTAGATATACCTAGGATGCACACTGGATACACCCTGGATATACCTTGGATACACACTGGATATACCCTGGATATACCTTGGATATACCTTGGATATACCCTGGTAGTATTACTGAGTTAATAATTATCATCAAATCATCAGAATTCTGGAAATCTATTTTTTTCTTCCAAGATTTTCGTGTGATAACTTGGAAACGCCTCTACAGCTCGACTTCAACCTTGTCCACATTAACCCTCGGATTGTTATTTCGCTATGCGGGTGCCACCTCATCAGTTTTATAGCACAAAACACATTAATTTAAGTCCAATAACTTGGAAACGGTTCTTCTGATGGGCTTCAAACTTTAACACTGATGTTTCTTAACTTAGAGGAGAAGCTGGAATGATTTTGGAAAGTGTTCTAATTTTCTTTATTTAATTAATTTGGAAATTTTCACCGGTGTTATAAAGTGTTAATGCCTCTTCATATAGGCTTCAAACTTTTCTTTACAGTGGAGTGTCCTACATAGAGAATGAGTTGAATTTTTATCGGGTCTTATAGGCTCTAATTTGCCTATTTTATTTTGAAAAATTTGGGTACTATACATGTCTTAACTGCACAATAGATACGTATACGAAAAATAACTGACTCTTGGGATGGCAGAAATGACTACCTAAATGGCAGGAATTGATATATGATAGGAATGGTTATATAAATGGCTATTTAGATGGCAGGAATGGATATATGAATGGCTACATAAATGGCAGAAATGGCTACATAAATGGCAGAAATGGCTACATAAATGGCAGTAATGACTACATAAATGGCTGGAATGGCTATATAAATGGCAGGAATAGCTATATAAATGGTACCTCCAACGTCGTCTTCGCCCCGCTGCTCTCTTTTAACCTTCCCTTCTCGCTGATGGACCCACCTTTCATCCGGACTCTCTCATTGACTTTTTGATAACAACTCTGATGATACCTTCAGCCCTTTCTACTTCAGTCTCTTGCTACCCTCTACCCTGCACTATCCCCTGCCCCACTGTTTTCTGTAACCTACTGATCGCCCCTTCCCCCTTCTGCCGCCCGATACCCTCGCTTCCTTCCCTACCCTGCAGCACTGTATAGCCCTTGTGGCTTAGCGCTTCTTTTTGATTATAATAATAATAATAATATATAAATGGTAGGAATGGCTACATAAATGGCAGGAATGGCTATAAGGATGACAGGAATGGCCTTAGGGATGACAAGAATGGCTATAGGGATGATAGGAATGGCTATAGGGATGACAGGAATGGCTATAGGGATGACAAGAATGGCTATAGGGATGATAGGAATGGCTATAGGGATGGCAGAATAAGTGTAGGGTGACCTGTACATGTAAGGTTACCTATCATTGCTCCCAGAGGTCATCGCCCCGCGGCCCAGTCCCAGACCAGGCCTCCTGGTTGCTGGCCTGACCCAGCAAGCTATTTGGTGCCAGCTGCCCACAGTCAAACATACGCACCACAGCCCAGACTGGTCAGGAACTGTTTATCGTATTCCCTCTCTAAGACAGCAAGAGTTTTATTAATTCCCCTTATGCATAAAGATAGTATTGAAGAGTCGTGGTCCCTAAACATTTACTGAGTTCTGTCTCAGGTATCCTGTGCCGTTTGCCAAGCTTCTTGTCATCATGTGGAGTAATTTCGGTGTGCAGATTTGGGAGCAATCTCTCCAGTATATTACAGGTGTAGATTATTATGTATCTTTCAGGGTATACGTTTTAAGAAGCGTAGTTTGAGGGACTTCAAACGCGTCCAGTAATTTAATAATAATATTAATATCTTTATTTCTACCAGTACATGTACAAGGTATACAGACCATAGCTGACATCAATGACATACTACTATATAGAAAGCCCATTGTCATGCTGAGCATTTTCCGCAAATTAGGTCATTTTTTTCCTAGGATGCGACCCACACCAGTCGACTAACACCCAGGTAACACCCAGAGTCAACATAGACAACCGGTTTAAGGATTCACGCCCAATGTTTCAACCCTCGCTGGGACTCGAACTCGGACATCATCGTGTGAAGCGAGAGCTTTGCAGTGAAGGTCTCGGTTCTGCAGTTTCGCTACTTTCAAGGATGTAGTTAGCATACAGCAATATTGCAGAGACAACGAGTAACCTGAAGAGTGTTTTAATTATCACTGTATCTCTTGTTCTGCAACCTGTCAGTTTTTTGTAACTGTAATAATAATAACATACTTTCGCTTTATGAACGTGAGATCTGACATTATCTCTCCCAGGTCTCTCATACCGGATTTAAATCCTATGCAGTGATATTTATTTGCTCCATCTTTCCGGAAGGCAGTAAAGGAAATTTGTCCTCAGTGAACATCACATTGTTGTCGGTGTCCCACTGTTAGACTGGATTTATATCAGCTTGAAGGCTCACTGTGTCTTCTATGGTTGCCACTTTCATACAGATTCTAATATCGTCTGCAAAGGATGATCCAGTGATGCGATTTATGTCCGAGTCTGTCACGTGTACCGTAGCTTGATCGCTAGTGCACTCACCTCCCACACTGAGGTCCGGAGTTCGAATCTTCAGTACGGCTGGAAAACATTAGGGACGTGTTTCCAGAAGACACCTGATGTCCATGTTCACTCATCAGTATAAAATAGATACCTGGGTGTTAGTGGACAGGTGTGGGTCGCATCCTGCGACAAAATTGACCAAATTTTCCCGAAATGCTCAGCATAACAAGCAGATTTCTATATAGTAGTATGTCACTGATGTCAGCTATGGTCTGTATACCTTGTACATGTACTGGTAGAAATAAAGATATTATTATTATTATTATTATTATTATTATTATTATTATTATAAATAGAAAGGTAAGTGGGGCGAGTACAGTGTCTTGGGGAACAGAATGTGTCACTATAGCAGAGCTATATATTACTCTCTGTACTGTCTATTGTATTTGTTAAGAAGTTAAGCGTCCCCGTGTGAGTTGAATTCAGTGTAACATCTGTTTATTTAATTAAAATCACAGAAAAATTCAGTCTACCAAACAGGAATAATGATTTTTACAAATGGATTAAGGAATACTTAAAAAGTACATAATTTGTGAGTTTCTCTGATATTATGAAAAACAGAGAGAGAAAGAGAAAAACAGAAAGAGATATACAGACAGAGAGGGGGGGGGAGAGAGAGAGAGAGAGAGAGAGAGAGAGAGAGAGAGAGAGAGAGAGAGAAGAAGGGAGAGGGAGAGAGAGGGAGAGGGAGAGAGAGAAAGAGAAAAACAAAAAGACAGATATATATATATATATATATATATATATATATATATATATATATATATATATATATATATATATATATAGAGAGAGAGAGAGAGAGAGAGAGAGAGAGAGAGAGAGAGAGAGAGAGAGAGGGAGGGAGAGCGAGAGAGAGATAGAGGAAGAGAGAGAGAGAGAGAGAGAGAGAGAGAGAGAGAGAGAGAGAGAGAGAGAGAGAGAGAGAGAGAGCAAGAAAGCTTACTGCGTAAAAAAAATAGAAACTTTTAAAAGTGTCGTAGCTACGAGATGTTTATTTTAACACAGTGTAAACATTACTGTTCATGACGTGAGTCACAATCTTGTGTTTACTATCAGCTTCATAACTCCCTTAAGAAGGTCGTTTGTATAATGATATTAGAATATTAATCCAGAGGGATTAATAACCCGAGGGATTAATAACCCGAGGGATTAATAACCCGAGGGATTAATAACCCGAGGGATTAATAACCCGAGAGATTAATAACCCAGGATAACCCAGGATACCCAGTCGCTGTGGCTTTGCCCAGTGCCCCTCTCCCTCAGGATGGGATCCACAGCAGGTTAGGTTAGGTAAGGTCTTAGTCATATAATGACCAGCCATTGGAGCTTTTCGTCATCTGATCGAGGCCTTCCACTGGCTTACCAGCCCACCCCTTTAAAATTGTGATTACGATTATAAGCATTTTCTGTGACCCATAACAAAAAGCTGACACACAGGTAAGTAAGGTCATTTAGACACAGGTACACATAGGTACAATTATCATACCTAATAACAAAAAAGTCAGACAAAACGATATATTTCCATAGGTAACATAGTAAATTGAGTTATTTGCATTAATATTGAAGAGAGGAACAGCTTACAATATTAGATAGACGTATGTTACCTATACAAGCAATCACTCTCCTCCCTTTCTGTAGCTACATTCATTAAGTATCTTTTAGCTCTCTTTCTGAACTGGCTCATGCTAGGACAGGCTTTGACGGGTGAAGGCAATCTGTTCCACTCCTTTGTTGCTGTACAATAAAAAATGTTTGAAGCCTGACTACCTGTTGTAGGTACTACAAAATTGTGTTCACTTCCCCTAGTACCATACTAGCGTTAGTTCCCAGCCTTGACAAACTTGGCAGCAAGATATTCTGGACACTGCTTGTGAGAAATTTTATACACGTTGTTTTACTCTTGTCTTCATCATTCAGCATATCCAATTCTTGTAATTCATCCTGGCCTACATGCTCACTTGGACCCAGGCCCAGGATGAATCTCAAAATTATGTTCTGGGTGATTTGCAATTAGTCCATGAAGAACAAAATTAATCTATATAACATTGTATAAGAACTAGGCATAGGATCCTGCGAGCCCTAGTAGGTAAACACTGTGCTTGTCTGTAGAGGAACTGTAGTCTGGCATTCGCTTATTTTACTGCACTGTTCCTTATCAGTTCTCCTGACATGCTGGAGTCAAAGGAAATTCCCAGATATTTTACTGAAGATACTGAAGTGATGGGTTCCCCATTACACTGGGCATTAAAAGTATTTACCCGGAGGTGCAACGATAGTTTGTTCTTTACTAACCTAGTTCTAGTGATAGTACATTAGCTATATGGGACGTGACCTAACACTAACAGAGCACTGTCGTCTGCATACAACAGAAGCTTACACATAACACTGATGGGCATGTCATTTACATAACAAAGAAACATAAGGGATCCGGAATACTACCTTGGGGAACCCCACATGCTATCGGCAGGGGTTCTGATTCTGTATTGTTGATCTAATTAAACCAGTCTACAAAACCTAAGCCGACAGCTTGTAGTTTCTTACGTAATATATTAGGGTTGACCGTATCGAAGGCCCTTTGCAAGGGCTTTCGATACGGCCTGATATTTGAGTTCTCGGGTAGTCCATCTGATTAATTAGGGAGGTGTTGGCCGAGTAAGATCTGAAACTTCATTAGTAACAATGGAGAATGCTTTTGTCATTAAAATACTTAACTACTTGCTACTAAACCGCCTTCTGTAGAATTTTGGACATCACACTGAATATACTAGTAGGCCTATAGTTGCTGAAGTCAGACCTACTGTTTCTCTCGAAGACATGAGTAACTCTGGCTTCATTGAACCCCTCCGAAACAGTATAATAATAATAATAATAATAATAATAATAATAATAATAATAATAATAATAATATCTTTATTTCTACAAGTACATGTACAATGTATACAGACCTACCTGACATCAATGACATGCTATGTAGAAAGCCCTTAGTCATGCAGAGCATTTCGGGCAAATTAGGTTAATTCTGTCCTGAGGATGCGACCCACACAAGTCAGCTAACACCCAGGTACCAACTTATTGCTAAGTGAACAGAGACAGCAGGTCTCTTAAGGAAACACACTCCAACGTTTCCACCCATACCAGGGATCGACCCCCGGACCTCACTATGTGAGTTGAGCACTCTAGCAATCGAGCAGTTTCCGAGGCAAGATCATGTCATGCTGAGACTTGAAAATCCGTGGAAACAGTCGTAATATAAGTATCCGTCTGTATTAACTCTAAGCTGTGGTCTGTTACACTTAAAAGGAGACATGAGACAGGTGCACTGTTGAACGAGGCTTCGTCAGGGGTTCATCGTTAACCGGGGTTCATCGTTAACCGCGGACATAAACTAATAAATGTTCATAAGGGAACCTTAGTGAATGAGTGATGGTGAAGTCAACTGACGTTGAAACGAGTCAACAAGTGTGCTAAGTGACGCAGCGTGTACAGTGACTTAGAATGCAAGTGTATACAGTGAATTGCCACAGTATTCTAAAGACGGTGTTTAATGTTACTAAAGCGACGAACGGAAGTTGGGACGTCCCTGTGAATCATCGGGAAACAGACGTCATATCGTCAATCAAGCTATCGGATATCGGCGTCCATGACACAGCAGCGTCACAGCTCAAAGTTACACTACCTAAGGTAAGTCCAGTCTCTAGTCTGGAAAGTATAAGGGTGATGCAATAATTCGATTAGAGCCTATTATAAAATAATTACATACATAGAACACTTAATTCTGATATTAACCCTCCCCTCAAACATCTCCTTGCCAACCTCAACAGAACACATGACCATAACACAAGGCACAGATCACTCTTTGATGTTCCTCGTGTCCATCTCACGCTATGCAAAAACTCAATGCACATAAAAGGCCCTAAAATCTGGAATTCATTACCTGTAAATATAAAAGAAACACTGTCTGTTTATAAATTCAAGTCTCTTCTCAAAGATCACTTACTCACCCAAAACCAAATAAATACTGAATAACTGAACCTTATAAATTGTATATCTTAAACGTTTCTCATAATTATATCACATAAATGTTAAACCTAACACCCAATCTAACTTTGTTATTTTTTAAATACACTACCTAACAGAACACTCCATTCTACTGAATGTTTACCTGGAGTTTACCTGGAGAGAGTTCCGGGGGTCAACGCCCCCTCGGCCCGGTCTGTGACCAGGCCTCCTGGTGGATCAGAGCCTGATCAACCAGGCTGTTGCTGTTGGCTGCACGAAAACCAACGTACGAGCCACAGCCCGGCTGGTCAGGTACCGACTTTAGGTGCTTGTCCAGTGCCAGCTTGAAGACTGCCAGAGGTCTGTTGGTAATCCCCCTTATGTATGCTGGGAGGCAGTTGAACAGTCTCGGGCCCCTGACACTTATTGTATGGTCTCTTAACGTGCTAGTGACACCCCTGATTTTCATTGGGGGGATGTTGCATCGTCTGCCAAGTCTTTTGCTTTCGTAGTGAGTGATTTTCGTGTGCAGGTTCGGTACTAGTCCCTCTAGGATTTTCCAGGTGTATATAATCATGTATCTCTCCCGCCTGCGTTCCAGGGAATACAGGTTCAGGAACCTCAAGCACTCCCAGTAATTGAGGTGTTTTATCTCCGTTATGCGCACCGTGAAGGTTCTCTGTACATTTTCTAGGTCAGCAATTTCACCTGCCATGAAAGGTGCTGTTAGTGTGCAGCAATATTCCAGCCTAGATAGAACAAGTGACCTGAAGAGTGTCATCATGGGCTTGGCCTCCCTAGTTTTGAAGGTTCTCATTATCCATCCTGTCATTTTTCTATCAGATGCGATTGATACAATGTTATGGTCCTTGAAGGTGAGATCCTCCGACATGATCACTCCCAGGAGTAATTGAAATTTCTCATCGTTGAACTTCATATTGTTTTCTGCAGCCCTTTGAAAGATTTGGTTGATGTCCGCCTGGAGCCTTGCAGTGTCTGCAATGGAAGACACTGTCATGCAGATTCGGGTGTCATCTGCAAAGGAAGACACGGTGCTGTGGCTGACATCCTTGTCTATGTCAGATATGAGGATGAGGAACAAGATGGGAGCGAGTACTGTGCCTTGTGGAACAGAGCTTTTCACCGTAGCTGCAATGCATGCAACCATATGACCTGTCTTTGTAATACTCATTTGTGCTTTATTGTTATCTGTTTACAATAATGTTTTATCACTGATTACATCATTGCTTAGTTAATCTTAAGTTAATATTAAGCCTGCCCGTAATGCTATGCATACAAGTGGCTTTGGCATGCTGCTCTTACCTGTATTTCTTTGTACCTCTGTATGTTCAAATTATTAAATAAAAACAAAAAAAAATAAAAATAAAATGGACGCTACCATCGGGACACCCTGATCATATGATGTCAGGGCATGTGTTTAACCCTTGTCCCTTCCGCCCTATTCCAGCTACATGGGTTACAAGGACGCTGTGGGAAGGAAAAACTGACGGTGCAGCTGCTGTAATCTTCAGGTCGTCAACTTTTAAGATAAGTAGTACTTTTGGTTACTATCAGAGTCCACAAACCAGCCTTACGTCTTAAACAAAGTCATCACATTTGGTCCTTCGAAAAGGTCTAAATGAACTTATAAATAAATGTTCCTATATAAATTGTGCTAATTATAGCCAGAAATTAAGCTAAATACAAGACAAAACACAGTAATGTCTTACTGCCCTATATTACACACACACACACACACACACACACACACACACACACACACACACACACACACACACACACACACACACACACACACACACATACACACATACACTGGCTGGACAATCTGGACACGTGTTCCAGCAACTGGCTTCTTGAATTCAACCCTGCCAAATGCAAAGTCATGAAGATCGGAGAAGGGCAAAGAAGACCGCAGACAGAGTATAGTCTAGGTGGCCAAGGACTGCAAACCTCGCTCAAGGAGAAAGATCTTGGGGTGACCATAACACCGAGCATGTCTCCGGAAGCACACATCAACCAAATAACTGCTGCAGCATACGGGCGCCTGGCAAACCTGAGAATAGCATTCCGATACCTTAGTAAGGAATCGTTCAAGACACTGTACACTGTGTACATCAGGCCCATACTGGAGTATGCAGCACCAGTTTGGAACCCACACCTGGTCAAACACGTCAATAAATTAGAGAAAGTGCAAAGGTTTGCAACAAGGCTAGTCCTGGAGCTCAGGGGTATGTCCTACTAAGAAAGGTCGAGGGAAATCGGACTGACGACATTGGGGGACAGGCGGATCAGGGGAGACATGATAACGACATGCAAAATACTGCGTGGAATAGATGAGGTAGACAGAGACAGGTTGTTCCAGAGAGGGGACACAGAAAGAAGGGGTCAAAATTGGAAGCAGAAGACTTAGACGAGTCAAAGGGACGTTAGGAAGTATTTCTTCAGTCAAAGAGTCGTCAGGAAGTGGAATAGCCTAACAAGTGAAGTAGTGGAGGCGAGGTATGACAAAGTTCTGGAAGCAGAGAGAGGACCTAGTAGCGATCAGTGAAGAGGCGGGGCCAGGAGCTTAGTCTCGACCCCTGCAACCACATTTTAGGTGAGTACACACACACACACACACACATATATATATATATATATATATATATATATATATATATATATATATATATATATATATATATATATATATATATATATATATATATATATATAGTTCCTTGACAATGTGAGTAGTCACGAAAGCGCTTCGAATTTCACTACTCTTTCACAGTGGTTGTTTTGCATATGTATACATATATATATATATATATATATATATATATATATATATATATATATATATATATATATATATATATATATATATATATATATATATATATATATATATATATATATATATATATATATATATATATATATATATATATATATAAGATCACAGTACACAGGTAATATCAAAATATGCAAAACAACCACTGTGAAAGAATATTGAAATTCCAAGCGATTTCTTGACTTCTCACATTATCAAGGAACTATAAAAACAACACATTAAAGGAAGCCATATCAAGGGTGGAGACCACACCTCACCATCACATCCCACAACAAAGCAACACCTGATGCACGACCACACCTGACTCATAAGAAAGGAGGAACACTGCAGCAGGCCCATTCACTCAACCTGGCAGGTCCTTCAAGACATCCCACTAACAAAATATTTGCCCAACCCTAGTACTCTACCCAAGAATTAAGATTTATTATTTATTAATACTTTGGACAAATAATAAATCTTAATTCTTGGGTAGAGTACTAGGATTGGGCAAGTATTTTGTTAGTAGAATGTCGTGAAGGACCTGCCTAGTTAGGTCAATGGGCCTGCTGCAGTGTTCCTCATTTCTTATGAGTCGGGTGTCTTCGCGTATTAGGTGTTGCTTTGTTGTGGGTTGTGATGGTGAGGTGTAGTCTCGACCCTTTATATGCCTTCCTTTGATGTATTGTTTTTATAGTTCCTCGATAATGCGAGAAGTCACGAAAGCGCTTGGAATTTCAATATATATATATATATATATATATATATATATATATATATATATATATATATATATATATATATATATATATATAATGTGTGTGTGTGTGTGTATACTCACCTAATTGTGGTTGCAGGGGTCGAGACTCGGCTCCTGGTCCTGCCTCTTCACTGATCGCTACTAGGTTCTCTCTCTCCCTGCTCCATGAGCTTTATCATACCTCGTCATATACACTATATATATATATATATATATATATATATATATGTGTGTGTGTGTGTGTGTGTGTGTGTGTGTGTGTGTGTGTGTGTGTGTGTGTGTGTGTGTGTGTGTGTGTGTGTGTGTGTGTGTGTGTGTGTTATTCTCAGGTTTGCCAGGCGCCCACATGCTGCAGCAGTTATCTGATTGATGTGTACTTCCGGAGATGTGCTCGGTGTTATACTCACCCCAAGATCTTTCTCCTTGAGCTAAGTTTGCAGTCTTTGGCCACCTAGCCTATACTCTGTCTGCGGCCTCCTTTACCCTTCCCCGATCTTCATGACTTTGCATTTGGCGGGGTTAAATTCGAGAAGCCAGTTGCTGGACCAGGTGTCCAGTCTGTCCAGGTCTCTTTGAAGTCCTGCCTGATCCTCATCTGATTTAATTCTTCTCATTAACTTTACAGCATCTGCGAACAGGGACACTTCTGAGTCTATCCTTTCCATCATGTCATTCACATATACCAAAAATAGCACTGGTCCTAGGACTGACCCCTGTGGGACCCCGCTCGTCACAGGCGCCCACTGTGATACCTCATCACCTACCATGACTCGTTGTTGCCTCCCTGTCTGGTATTATCCGATCCTTTGCAGTGCCCTTCCTGTTATACGTGCCTGGTCCTCTAACTTCTGCACTAATCTCTTTTGAGGAACTGTGTCGAAGGCCTTGCAGTCCAAGAAATTGCAATCAACCCTCCCCTCTCTCTCGTATCTTACTTCTGTTACTTTATCATAAAACTCCAGAAGGTTTGTGACACAGGATTTGCCTTCCATGAATCTGTGCTGGATGTCGTTTATATTCTTGTTCCATTCCAGGTGCTCCACCACTCTCCTCCTGATAAACTTCTCCATGACTTTGCACACTATACACGTCAGTGAAACTGGTCTATAGTTTAGTGCCTCTTTTCTGACTCCTTATTTAAAAATGGGAACTACATTTGCCTTCTTCCATACCTCAAGTAGTTGCCAAGTTTCAAGGGATGTGTTGAAGATTGTGGTTGGTGGTACACACAGTATATCTGCTCCCTCTCTAAGGACCCACGGGGAGATGTTGTCCTGTCCCACTTGTACCTAGTTCAGCCATCAAAACTTTGGAGCCCGGTCCCTGGACCCATTGTGTACCTCTGTAATCTGTAAATACCTTTGTAACTTGTCATGATTGTGACTAGACCTACCTGGAGTTCATTACCTTTGTAAATTGTGAGTTCATTACCTTTGTAAATTGTGAATTCATTACCTCTGTAACTTGCTCAGCTATCAAAACTTTGAGGCCCAGTCCCTGGACCAATTATGTACCTCTGTAATCTTTTGACTACCGCCCACAGGATGGGTATGGGGTGCATAATAAACATATTAAACTAAAAAAAAAAAGGACAGGACAACACACACACACACACACACCTCCAGACCGGAGATGTGTGTGTGTGTGTGTGTCGTGCCGAACAGGTAAAACTGGTCAAATTAAGTCCTTTCTAAAATTTTCTTTTATACATTTAAAGACATTTTTTAATTATGTGTTGTACCAAAAGAACCTTAGAAAACTTACCTAACCTTATTATAACAATTGCAATTTATTTAGCCTAAACCATCTAAATGTATTTTAGATAAGTTTACAATAATTTAATAATAAACAAACACAATTAAATATATTTTTTCCTTTAGGTTCAAAATGATTTTTGCAAAATTATTACATACACAAATGTTTCCTTGCCCTGTTCGGCAAGAAGAGCATTGCTATTTAAGCCATAATCGCAGGTATATATATATGTATATATATATATATATATATATATATATATATATATATATATATATATATATATATATATATATATATATATATACATATATATATACCTGCGATTATATATATATATATATATAGGTAGTAGGTTGGTAGACAGCAACCACCCAGGGAAGTACTACCGTCCTGCCAGATGACTGTGAAACAAAAACCTGTAACTGTTTTGCATGATGGTAGGATTGCTGGTTTCTTTTTCTGTCTCATAAACACGTTAAGATAACAGGGATATCTTGCTACTCCTACTTACACTTTGGTCACACTTCATAGACACGCACATGCATATATATATATATACATACATCTAGGTTTTTCTCCTTTTTCTAAATAGCTCTTGTTCTTTTTATTTCTTCTATTGTCCATGGGGAAGTGGAAAAGAATCTTTCCTCCGTAAGCCATGCGTGTCGTATGAGGCGACTAAAATGCCGGGAGCAATGGGCTAGTAACCCCTTCTCCTGTATACAATTACTAAAAAAGAGAAGAAGAAAAACTTTATAAAACTGGGTTGCTTAAATGTGCGTGGATGTAGTGCGGATGACAAGAAACAGATGATTGCTGATGTTATGAATGAAAAGAAGTTGGATGTCCTGGCCCTAAGCGAAACAAAGCTGAAGGGGGTAGGAGAGTTTCAGTGGGGGGAAATAAATGGGATTAAATCTGGAGTATCTGAGAGAGTTAGAGCAAAGGAAGGGGTAGCAGTAATGTTAAATGATCAGTTATGGAAGGAGAAAAGAGAATATGAATGTGTAAATTCAAGAATTATGTGGATTAAAGTAAAGGTTGGATGCGAGAAGTGGGTCATAATAAGCGTGTATGCACCTGGAGAAGAGAGGAATGCAGAGGAGAGAGAGAGATTTTGGGAGATGTTAAGTGAATGTATAGGAGCCTTTGAACCAAGTGAGAGAGTAATTGTGGTAGGGGACTTGAATGCTAAAGTAGGAGAAACTTTTAGAGAGGGTGTGGTAGGTAAGTTTGGGGTGCCAGGTGTAAATGATAATGGGAGCCCTTTGATTGAACTTTGTATAGAAAGGGGTTTAGTTATAGGTAATACATATTTTAAGAAAAAGAGGATAAATAAGTATACACGATATGATGTAGGGCGAAATGACAGTAGTTTGTTGGATTATGTATTGGTAGATAAAAGACTGTTGAGTAGACTTCAGGATGTACATGTTTATAGAGGGGCCACAGATATATCAGATCACTTTCTAGTTGTAGCTACACTGAGAGTAAAAGGTAGATGGGATACAAGGAGAATAGAAGCATCAGGGAAGAGAGAGGTAAAGGTTTATAAACTAAAAGAGGAGGCAGTTAGGGTAAGATATAAACAGCTATTGGAGGATAGATGGGCTAATGAGAGCATAGGCAATGGGGTCGAAGAGGTATGGGGTAGGTTTAAAAATGTAGTGTTAGAGTGTTCAGCAGAAGTTTGTGGTTACAGGAAAGTGGGTGCAGGAGGGAAGAGGAGCGATTGGTGGAATGATGATGTAAAGAGAGTAGTAAGGGAGAAAAAGTTAGCATATGAGAAGTTTTTACAAAGTAGAAGTGATGCAAGGAGGGAAGAGTATATGGAGAAAAAGAGAGAAGTTAAGAGAGTGGTGAAGCAATGTAAAAAGAGAGCAAATGAGAGAGTGGGTGAGATGTTATCAACAAATTTTGTTGAAAATAAGAAAAAGTTTTGGAGTGAGATTAACAAGTTAAGAAAGCCTAGAGAACAAATGGATTTGTCAGTTAAAAATAGGAGAGGAGAGTTATTAAATGGAGAGTTAGAGGTATTGGGAAGATGGAAGGAATATTTTGAGGAATTGTTAAATGTTGATGAAGATAGGGAAGCTGTGATTTCGTGTATAGGGCAAGGAGGAATAACATCTTGTAGGAGTGAGGAAGAGTCAGTTGTGAGTGTGGGGGAAGTTCGTGAGGCAGTAGGTAAAATGAAAGGGGGTAAGGCAGCCGGGATTGATGGGATAAAGATAGAAATGTTAAAAGCAGGTGGGGATATAGTTTTGGAGTGGTTGGTGCAATTATTTAATAAATGTATGGAAGAGGGTAAGGTACCTAGGGATTGGCAGAGAGCATGCATAGTTCCTTTGTATAAAGGCAAAGGGGATAAAAGAGAGTGCAAAAATTATAGGGGGATAAGTCTGTTGAGTGTACCTGGTAAAGTGTATGGTAGAGTTATAATTGAAAGAATTAAGAGTAAGACGGAGAATAGGATAGCAGATGAACAAGGAGGCTTTAGGAAAGGTAGGGGGTGTGTGGACCAGGTGTTTACAGTGAAACATATAAGTGAACAGTATTTAGATAAGGCTAAAGAGGTCTTTGTGGCATTTATGGATTTGGAAAAGGCGTATGACAGGGTGGATAGGGGGGCAATGTGGCAGATGTTGCAAGTGTATGGTGTAGGAGGTAGGTTACTGAAAGCAGTGAAGAGTTTTTACGAGGATAGTGAGGCTCAAGTTAGAGTATGTAGGAAAGAGGGGAATTTTTTCCCAGTAAAAGTAGGCCTTAGACAAGGATGTGTGATGTCACCGTGGTTGTTTAATATATTTATAGATGGGGTTGTAAGAGAAGTAAATGCGAGGGTCTTGGCAAGAGGCGTGGAGTTAAAAGATAAAGAATCACACACAAAGTGGGAGTTGTCACAGCTGCTCTTTGCTGATGACACTGTGCTCTTGGGAGATTCTGAAGAGAAGTTGCAGAGATTGGTGGATGAATTTGGTAGGGTGTGCAAAAGAAGAAAATTAAAGGTGAATACAGGAAAGAGTAAGGTTATGAGGATAACAAAAAGATTAGGTGATGAAAGATTGAATATCAGATTGGAGGGAGAGAGTATGGAGGAGGTGAACGTATTCAGATATTTGGGAGTGGACGTGTCAGCGGATGGGTCTATGAAAGATGAGGTGAATCATAGAATTGATGAGGGAAAAAGAGTGAGTGGTGCACTTAGGAGTCTGTGGAGACAAAGAACTTTGTCCTTGGAGGCAAAGAGGGGAATGTATGAGAGTATAGTTTTACCAACGCTCTTATATGGGTGTGAAGCGTGGGTGATGAATGTTGCAGCGAGGAGAAGGCTGGAGGCAGTGGAGATGTCATGTCTGAGGGCAATGTGTGGTGTGAATATAATGCAGAGAATTCGTAGTTTGGAAGTTAGGAGGAGGTGCGGGATTACCAAAACTGTTGTCCAGAGGGCTGAGGAAGGGTTGTTGAGGTGGTTCGGACATGTAGAGAGAATGGAGCGAAACAGAATGACTTCAAGAGTGTATCAGTCTGTAGTGGAAGGAAGGCGGGGTAGGGGTCGGCCTAGGAAGGGTTGGAGGGAGGGGGTAAAGGAGGTTTTGTGTGCGAGGGGCTTGGACTTCCAGCAGGCATGCGTGAGCGTGTTTGATAGGAGTGAATGGAGACAAATGGTTTTTAATACTTGACGTGCTGTTGGAGTGTGAGCAAAGTAACATTTATGAAGGGATTCAGGGAAACCGGCAGGCCGGACTTGAGTCCTGGAGATGGGAAGTACAGTGCCTGCACTCTGAAGGAGGGGTGTTAATGTTGCAGTTTAAAAACTGTAGTGTAAAGCACCCTTCTGGCAAGACAGTGATGGAGTGAATGATGGTGAAAGTTTTTCTTTTTCGGGCCACCCTGCCTTGGTGGGAATCGGCCGGTGTGATAATAAAAAAAAAAAAAAATATATATATATATATATATATATATATATATAGTATTTATACATATATACATACATATATATATATATATACATTATATATATATATATATACATATATATATATATACATACATATATATATACATACATATATATATACATACATATATATATATATACATATATACATATATATATATATATATATAAATACATATATATATATATATATATACATATATATATACATACATATATATATATATATATATATATATATATATATATATATATACATACATATATATATATATATATATATATATACATACATATATATATACATACATATATATATATATATATATACATATATATATATACATACATACATATATATATATATATACATATATATATATATATATATATATATACATAAATATATATATATATATATATATATATATATATATATATATATATGTTGCGACTAGCCAACGACTCGAACCCATGTCATTTTGGCCTGCCTCATGGTGAGCGAAAATCACATGGCACTCTAACCCACAGGACCACCAAATATTACAAAAATCAAGTACCCAGCTTGATCCGAGGACATACGGGGGTGTGGGTGCCTCTGAGCTAATTTCATTCTACTCCCCGTTTGGTGTATTAGCCTCCACGAGCAGTACATATATTATTGTAACCAAGAACGAGTGATATTTAATCAATACCAACTCGAACCCATGGGTGTGTTTGCCCATCCAAAATGGCGCCTCAGAATATACAATTCAGCAGTATAGGCCATGGTAACAGCGAAAGGCATTACATGAGCCTGCAACCCAAGGTGCCAGGTCACAAGTCAAGATGCCCGGCAGTCCTGAGAAGTCACTTACTGGCCACCTCCTGCGTGCCATAGCACAGGCCATGGCACCACCATGGTGCCACATCCCTGAGCCACACTCATGAGTCACACTCGTGGTTGTCTCGTTCTCAAGGTCAGTGACTATGCTCAGTGTAAACAAGGTCAAGGTCCCAGGGTATGAGCCAGTGCCCTCACTGCTGACATCACACATACTCAGCCAGTCAGCTGACTTGCTGTGTTAACACAGATTGTTGGAATATATTCTTAGGAATCTCATTTAGTGTAACCTTAAAAGAGATAGCTAATCTTAAGAATCCATAAACCATGGCGTCTCTTACAGCGTATATGAAATATCTCCATACGAAAGAGGAAGATAAGAGAAGATAAGATAAGATAAGATTTCGTTCGGATTTTTAACCCCGGAGGGGTTAAAGTCCCAATATGACTCAGTTTTTAGCAAGCCGCTAACCAGACTGAGAGTCGAAGATCAAAATGAATTTTTTATGAGAGAGCCACAAAATTTGATTAACACAAGCCTATCCGATGTTATCCTGACGCCAAATGACTTCGAACAGGCGATAAATGACATGCCCATGCACTCTGCCCCAGGGCCAGACTCATGGAACTCTGTGTTCATCAAGAACTGCAAGAAGCCCCTATCACGAGCCTTTTCCATCCTATGGAGAGGGAGCATGGACACGGGGGTCGTCCCACAGTTACTAAAAACAACAGACATAGCCCCACTCCACAAAGGGGGCAGTAAAGCAACAGCAAAGAACTACAGACCAATAGCACTAACATCCCATATCATAAAAATCTTTGAAAGGGTCCTAAGAAGCAAGATCACCACGCATCTAGAAACCCATCAGTTACACAACCCAGGGCAACATGGGTTTAGAACAGGTCGCTCCTGTCTGTCTCAACTATTGGACCACTACGACAAGGTCTTAAATGCACTAGAAGACAAAAAGAATGCAGATGTAATATATACAGACTTTGCAAAAGCCTTCGACAAGTGTGACCATGGCGTAATAGCGCACAAAATGCGTGCTAAAGGAATAACAGGAAAAGTCGGTCGATGGATCTATAATTTCCTCACTAACAGAACACAGAGAGTGGTCGTCAACAGAGTAAAGTCCGAGGCAGCTACGGTGAAAAGCTCTGTTCCACAAGGCACAGTACTCGCTCCCATCTTGTTCCTCATCCTTATATCCGACATAGACAAGGATGTCAGCCACAGCACCGTGTCTTCCTTTGCAGATGACACCCGAATCTGCATGACAGTGTCTTCCATTGCAGATACTGCAAAGCTCCAGGCAGACATCAACCAAATCTTTCAGTGGGCTGCGGAAAACAATATGAAGTTCAACGATGAGAAATTTCAATTACTCAGATATGGTAAACATGAGGAAATTAAATCTTCATCAGAGTACAAAACAAATTCTGGCCACAAAATAGAGCGAAACACCAACGTCAAAGACCTGGGAGTGATCATGTCGGAGGATCTCACCTTCAAGGACCATAACATTGTATCAATCGCATCTGCTAGAAAAATGACAGGATGGATAATGAGAACCTTCAAAACTAGGGAGGCCAAGCCCATGATGACACTCTTCAGGTCACTTGTTCTATCTAGGCTGGAATATTGCTGCACACTAACAGCACCTTTCAAGGCAGGTGAAATTGCCGACCTAGAAAATGTACAGAGAACTTTCACGGCGCGCATAACGGAGATAAAACACCTCAATTATTGGGAGCGCTTGAGGTTCCTAAACCTGTATTCCCTGGAACGCAGGAGGGAGAGATACATGATTATATACACCTGGAAAATCCTAGAGGGACTAGTACCGAACTTGCACACGAAAATCACTCATTACGAAAGCAAAAGACTTGGCAGACGATGCACCATCCCCCCAATGAAAAGCAGGGGTGTCACTAGCACGTTAAGAGACCATACAATAAGTGTCAGGGGCCCGAGACTGTTCAACTGCCTCCCAGCACACATAAGGGGGATTACCAACAGACCCCTGGCAGTCTTCAAGCTGGCACTGGACAAGCACCTAAAGTCAGTTCCGGATCAGCCGGGCTGTGGCTCGTATGTTGGTTTGCGTGCAGCCAGCAGCAACAGCCTGGTTGATCAGGCTCTGATCCACCAGGAGGCCTGGTCTCAGACCGGGTCGCGGGGGCGTTGACCCCCGGAACTCTCTCCAGGTAAACTCCAGGAGGGTTAGCCACCCAGGATAACCCAAGAAAGTCAGTGCGTCATCGAGGACTGTCTAACTTATTTCCATTGGGGTCCTCAATCTTGTCCCCCAGGATGCGACCCACACCAGTCGACTAACACCCAGGTACCTATTTGCTGCTTGGTGAACAGGACAATAGACGTAAGGAAGCGTGTCGAAATGTTTCCACCCGCAGGGAATCGAACCCGGGCCCTCCGTGTGTGAAGCGGGAGCTTTAGCCACCAGGCCACCGGGCCAAATTAATAATCACCTGTAATATACTAGTAAATGAGACAACCCCAGATTATGATGCATTAGAAGTAAAGGTAGAATTGCTTTCAAAGCATCAAGAAATATATGAAATAACATTCATGTTGAATGCACCACTTCTCGTTCGATCACCGAAGTTAAGGGCCGGGTCAGACATCGATGGGTTTGGTTAGTACTTAGTACTTGGATGGGTGACCGCCTGGGAACACTAAATGCTGTTGGTATCCTTTTTGGTAAGTGACCCGTGGCTTGGCTGGCAATGCTCTCGCCTCACACTACTCTATGTACTGATGGGTCAGACAATGATGGGTTTGGTTAGTACTTAGTACTTGGATGGGTGACCGCCTGGGAACACTAAATGCTGTTGGTATCCTTTTTGGTAAGTGACCCGTGGATCGGCTGGCAATGCTCTCGCCTCACACTCCTCTATGTACTGACGGTCAAGTGGCACCCACAGAAAACGGAGCTGATCAAAGGATTGCAGGTTAGGTTAGGTAAGGTTTGTCAGGAAACAGGACAAGTGTTTCCTGACTTGGGTCTTAGTCAGATGATGACCCGCCGTCAGAGCTTTCGGTCATTTGACCGAGGCCTTCCGTTGGCTTATCGGTACACCCCTTTAAAAATTATGGTCGTAGAAATAACCATTTTGATAACAAGACGACATCCACAGCACTACTGATTGCCCAAGTTGAGTTCTCAAATAAATTACGTATGTCAGGTGTCATCACTATTTGACCAGGTTCACAAAATTTATGAGAAGGACAGTGTTGCAAAGACTGGGCAAACAGCCTCACGCCAAAATACAACTCGACAAAACTGAATTTTTCAAAAGTTCTGGTAACCAGACATGACCTAGGCAGATTTACTGTTCATCTAGGGAACAGAAGGAAAACGTTAGAAGCTGTCATGATGGATGACTTATCGTCCAGTGTACATATCAGAGGCTTACAGAAAACAGCAGCTGCTCTGAAAAGAGCCAAGGTAAAGCTGGCCTGTCCAGACATGCTGACAGTCAGTCAGCCCAATCGATTTAACTATCGGGAGTGATTACTACAACTATTTTCTTCAAAACATATTGAGTGAACATAATGTTCATTTGCTAATGACAGCTGGCGGTCGTATGATTTGTGATCCAATTCCTGACCCTCAGGATGGTACAGAAACTGATGTAAATACAGTGGAAAATGTGCTAGTTACTAGACACCACTGATCATGCCCCACAACAGAAATTTTCATTACTGAAAGAAATGAATGAACCAGCTGATAAACTGTGGAACCTAGATGCTATGGACACTGATGTAAATAAACCAAGCCTACAGAAGCTTCAGACTTATAACCAATATTCAGACACTTAAATTTGAAGATGGTCAGTATTGGGATAAGTTACCATAGAAATTAAACTAACCACATCTGCCTAACAACTATCGCATGGCTTTAGGACAAATGAAAGCACGAATACACGAGCTCAACAAGAATCCAGAGCTCCTGGTTGTGCATGACAAAATCACACAAGAACAGTTGGACAGCAATTTATTGAGGAAGTAGTCGAAGACAAGCTGAGGCAGCTCATCATCTCCTGCATCGTGGAGTCAGGAAAGATTCTGAAACTACACTGCTTCGTGCTGTGTACAATTGCAGCTCACATGCCAGAGCAGAAGTAACAAACTTGAGAAACTCTCTGATGACAGGACCCTCACTTACTGATAAACTTGAAGACGTGCTCATGAAACTACACACAAAACCCTATACCTACACCGTTAATAATTTCAATGGTTTTCAAGGAGTAGACCTACAAGACGTTGATAGAGATTACACTCGATTTCTGTAGCCAGAGGATCTGTATAACTTTTAAAGTCCTATGAAAACTGTGAGGGAAAAGTACAACAGATAGGAGTAGCGAGCGAGTATGTGGTAACGATAGTTTGATTGCCGGCTGCTTGTTAAGGTAGGGTCAGTCTAGCTCCCACTATTCCCCCCCCCCTTTTTTCCACGCCCCGAAAGGTGACGTGTGGGGCTCCGGTCAAACAGTAATCACTCGACTCACAGCTCTCAGCACAACTGTAAGTAAAAGCCTCTGCTCCTATTCTAGTGGATATTGGTTGAAAGCTTCACTTTTGACCAATAATGAACTTAGTCCTTTCAGTTTTAAGCTCCACATGAAACTTTTAGATAATCACCACCTTTTTTAAGTATCTTACACTTATCATGGAGAGTGATTTCTTAAGCAGTGGGTAACCTGTCTCTCTTTCCAGCTTGGAATGACAGCTCGGGTCACCTGCCAACCAACGAGAAGTGTTGAAGGAGATGGACTGAAACCGGTCTTGGGACGTCACTTTATGATCTACCTACCTGATTAATTGTACAGGACACTACCCCTCATCTTTGTAGTGGTAAAGAACCTGCGTTCCTGTCATCTGGACTGACTATTCAAGGCTCTAGACTCTGTGAAGAACTAGTCGTTGGGTTGTCACTAAACACCTGTGACCCCTCCCCCCCATCATCAGCAACGGCTACAATTTCTACAAGACGGTGTCAACCTCAACCAGACACCCCAGTATAACTGTATATATTAGCGTTGAATTCAAATGTCATTTTTCCATTTCATTTTTCATTTTTCTTTAAAGTAGGATACACCTTCATGTTTCAATGTTTTATCTTTGCATTACTAAATAATAAAGTGTTTATCTTTGAGAATTATTTCTTTTTCTATTCATTAATTTTCTTGAGGAGGAGCCAGCCTTGGTAATACTGTCTGAAGTTGTTACAGGGCTGAGTAAACCTTCACAAGTGGCGACCTTGCCAGGATCAACTCGACTGAATCAAGATTCAACTCCATCTCAAATCTACCATTGGAACTTCAGTGCTGCATACCACAGACAGTTACCACCAGCCATGAGTAATCATTCTCTATGGTAGGACTACAGTACAGGTATTTAAAAGATTTGGTGATTGTTATAGTCTCAATTTATTGTAAGTCAAGTCAGGCAGGATATACTAGTTAATTCTGTCATCTTTATTTTTGAACTTGAAACGATTTGGAGGAATAGACTATAGGGACCCGAGATTTTCCAGTGACAAGTTATTTCATTGAGCTCTATTTATTATATCAAGGGAACTGTCGTAGGACACTCTTGATTTGTTGCTGAGAAGATTGGATGTTCAAGGGACCCCATTCTACTTACTGTTTGCTCGGAGCCGGCATAGAACCCTCTGTTTTCATTCACACATACTGTTTAATCGAAGCAGGGATCGAACCCTCCGATTTATTTACAGTTTGAGCGGAGCAGGAATTGAACCCTCCATTTTCTTTGATATGTCCATTTCATTTTCCCCTGGTAGTTAAAGTTATTCTTGCAAGCATGGAGGAATCCCAGGTTTGGATGAACGCTGGGAGTAAGTTAGGAATAACAGGAAAAAAATTAGAAGCTTTCATTAGTGCCAAGATCCAGGAAAGTATGGAGAAGGACAGAACTGAGAGAGAAGAAAGACAGTTAGAAAGAGAAAGAGAGGAGAAAAAGGAGAGAGAATCGAAAGAGAAGACAAAAAGGAGCGTGATAGACTTGATCGTGAGGTGAGAGCTAAAGTACGTGAGGAACAAGTTAAATTAAGAGGAAAGAGCAAAGGATAGAGAAGTTGAGGAAAGAGCTAGAGAACATGAGTTAAGAGAGAGAAAAAGATCGCGAGCTAGAAAAATCTCGCCTTGAATTAGAGAATAAAAAGTTAACTTTAACACAACAACAATTAGAGGAAGGAGTAATTGAACATCATGCAGCTAGTGCACATATTCCAACACCTAATTTACCTCCCTTCACAGAGGGTGAAGGCATTACTTCATACATTATCAGGTTTGAAAATACTGCTACCCTCTGTGAGTGGCCAGCTGACACCTGGGCTACCAGGTTAGGTATGTTATTTTCTGGTGCAGCTTTGAATATCTATGCAACTTTGTTGCAGGATATCATATGTAATTATAACCTACTGAAGAAGGCAATCCTGAAAGCATATCAAAAAACCACAAATTCTTATAGGAAAGATTTCAGGTATGCCACCTTACATCATGGCCAAAACTTTCAGCAGTTACAGCTAGCTACAAGCAGTGTTAAAACAGGGAAGTGTTTTTGGGTATGCCCAAATGAGATAAATCTGTGGACTAAAATCACAAGGGTATTAAAAGAGGACAACATCAAAGCTGCTTTCATAGAAAACCTGAAAGCTTTCTACAACAGATGGGAACATAAAAAGTCTGGGCTGAATGGTACTGCCCTTGATACTGGCCATGTAGTCAGAAACTGTAAGGCTGGAGATGAAGTCCTGGTAGTCAGTAAATGTGGGGCTGATAGTGCTGTCCTGGGAGACAGTAATGGTGAAGCTGGAGGTGCTGTCCTGGGAGACAGTAATGGTGAAGCTGGAGGTGCTGTCCTGGGAGACAGTAATGGTGAAGCTGGAGATGCTGTCCTGGGAGACAGTAATGGTGAAGCTGGAGATTTTGTCCAGGTAGTCGGAAATTTTACGCAGGAAGGAATGCATATAAATGACCTCATAGGGGACAGGAGCCATAGTAGGGAAACAAGTGTAGTCAAAGATAAGATAAAACCAATATTGCAAACTAGAAATACCGCAGGAAATAGCAAACAAGAGGACTCCACTAGCAATAGTGAGGATATATTACCAAAAACAACTGGTGGGAGCTCCATTGTTGGTCCTAGGGAGGATAGAAGTAAGACAGGGAAACGTGCACCAACAGGGGATACAGTCACAGAAACCCAAGGCAAACATAAACCAAGCCTGTGCACATACTATGCACTTGGTATCTGCTGGCATGGGAAATCTGGAAAAGCAGATGGGACGTGCAACTATGACCACCCTAGAAAATGCCATGCCCATATGACAACAGGAAAATGCAAACTCCCTTCCTGTAAGCTTTTTCACCCTGAACTGTGTACCTCTTCAGTACAGTAAAGACTGTGCTGTAACTTAAATTGCCAGGCATACCATCTAAAGGGGACAAAAAGATACAAAACATCCAGGCCATGGGAAAACCTGGGTAGCCACAGCCACTCAAGAGGGAGAGGTTTTTTAGTGCCAGGAAGGAAAAAAAACTGGCAGGAAGTGGCAGAAATCGTACACCAAATCCAGTCATTCCTGGAGTGGAACCACAGTCGATGGCCTCCACTCCAAACCAACAGATACAGATACTAATGCCGGAAAAAAAATCCCCCCCCAGTACCAACAATACCACCAGTCCGATAACATTCTTCTTTGCAAATATACAGGGTCTAAAGCCAGCAACAAACAATAAAATACCTTTCATCCGTGGACTGCTTGCAGAGGCAAAGGCAATGTTCGCGGCTTTCACTGAGACCCACATAAAGAATCACTTGGAGAACGAAATATGGATCCCAGGTTACAACCTATACAGATGTGACAGAGTGAACAGGCAAAAGGGGGGGGTTGGCCTGTACATTGCAGAGTCACTTGTTTGCACAGAACTGCTTAATGCCACAAATGATGTAGTGGAAGTTTTAGCAGTAAAGGTCGAGAACCAAAACCTAGTCATTGTGGTAGTCTACAAGCCTCTGGATGCAACATCCCAGCAATTCCAGGAACAGCTGTTAAAAATTGACCACTGTCTGGAAAATCTTCCAGCTCCTGCACCCAACATCTTGCTCCTGGGGGATTTCAACTTAAGGCACCTAAAATGGAGGAATATAGCAAATAATATTGTTGCAGTAATAACACCAGGAGGCAGCTCTGATGAAAACTCACACTCACACGAGCTTTTAAATCTCTGCACAAAATTCAATTTAAACCAGCAAATAATAGAGCCTATTAGACTGGAGAATACACTAGACCTCATCTTCACTAACAATGATGATCTGATAAGAAATGTCACCATATCAAAAACAATATACTCAGATCACAACATAATTGAGGTTCAGACATGTATGCGTGGAGCCCCAGACCGACATAATGAGACTAGTCACGAGGGAGCATTCACCAAATTCAACTTCAATAACAAAAACATAAAGTGGGACCAAGTAAACCAAGTCCTAACCGATATAAGCTGGGAAGATATACTAAGCAACACAGACCCCAACTTATGCCTAGAACAGATTAACTCGGTGGCACTCGATGTATGCACAAGGCTTATTCCTCTAAGAAAAACGAGGAGTAGATGTAAAATAGAAAGAGACAGGCGGTCCCTTTACAGGCGACGGAAAAGAATAACAGAGAGGCTAAAAGAGGTCAATATATCTGAAATGCGTAGGGAGACACTGGTCAGAGAAATAGCAAGCATCGAACTTAAGCTAAAAGAATCCTTTAGGAGTCAGGAATCGCGGGAAGAACTAAAAGCCATAAATGAAATCGAACGAAACCCAAAGTATTTCTTCTCCTATGCCAAATCAAAATCGAGAACAACGTCCAGTATTGGGCCCCTACTTAAACAAGATGGGTCCTACACAGATGACAGCAAGGAAATGAGTGAGCTACTCAAGTCCCAATATGACTCAGTTTTTAGCAAGCCGCTAACCAGACTGAGAGTCGAAGATCAAAATGAATTTTTTATGAGAGAGCCACAAAACTTGATTAACACAAGCCTATCCGATGTTATCCTGACGCCAAATGACTTCGAACAGGCGATAAATGACATGCCCATGCACTCTGCCCAGGGCCAGACTCATGGAACTCTGTGTTCATCAAGAACTGCAAGAAGCCCCTATCACGAGCCTTTTCCATCCTATGGAGAGGGAGCATGGACACAGGGGTCGTCCCACAGTTACTAAAAACAACAGACATAGCCCCACTCCACAAAGGGGGCAGTAAAGCAACAGCAAAGAACTACAGACCAATAGCACTAACATCCCATATCATAAAAATCTTTGAAAGGGTCCTAAGAAGCAAGATCACCACCCATCTAGAAACCCATCCGTTACACAACCCAGGGCAACATGGGTTTAGAACAGGTCGCTCCTGTCTGTCTCAACTATTGGATCACTACGACAAGGTCCTAAATGCACTAGAAGACAAAAAGAATGCAGATGTAATATATACAGACTTTGCAAAAGCCTTCGACAAGTGTGACCATGGCGTAATAGCGCACAAAATACGTGCTAAAGGAATAACAGGAAAAGTCGGTCGATGGATCTATAATTTCCTCACTAACAGAACACAGAGAGTAGTCGTCAACAGAGTAAAGTCCGAGGCAGCTACGGTGAAAAGCTCTGTTCCACAAGGCACAGTACTCGCTCCCATCTTGTTCCTCATCCTCATATCCGACATAGACAAGGATGTCAGCCACAGCACCGTGTCTTCCTTTGCAGATGACACCCGAATCTGCATGACAGTGTCTTCCATTGCAGACACTGCAAGGCTCCAGGCGGACATCAGCCAAATCTTTCAGTGGGCTGCAGAAAACAATATGAAGTTCAACGATGAGAAATTTCAATTACTCAGATATGGTAAACATGAGGAAATTAAATCTTCATCAGAGTACAAAACAAATTCTGGCCACAAAATAGAGCGAAACACCAACGTCAAAGACATGGGAGTGATCATGTCGGAGGATCTCACCCTCAAGGACCATAACATTGTATCAATCGCATCTGCTAGAAAAATGACAGGATGGATAATGAGAACCTTCAAAACTAGGGAGGCCAAGCCCATGATGACACTCTTCAGGTCACTTGTTCTATCTAGGCTGGAATATTGCTGCACACTAACAGCACCTTTCAAGGCAGGTGAAATTGCCGACCTAGAAAATGTACAGAGAACTTTCACGGCGCGCATAACGGAGATAAAACACCTCAATTACTGGGAACGCTTGAGGTTCCTAAACCTGTATTCCCTGGAACGCAGGAGGGAGAGATACATGATTATATACACCTGGAAAATCCTAGAGGGACTAGTACCGAACTTGCACACGAAAATCACTCACTACGAAAGCAAAAGACTTGGCAGACGATGCAAAATCCCCCCAATGAAAAGCAGGGGTGTCACTAGCACGTTAAGAGACTATACAATAAGTGTCAGGGGCCCGAGACTGTTCAACTGCCTCCCAGCACACATAAGGGGGATTACCAACAGACCCCTGGCAGTCTTCAAGCTGGCACTGGACAAGCACCTAAAGTCAGTTCCTGATCAGCCGGGCTGTGGCTCGTACGTTGGTTTGCGTGCAGCCAGCAGCAACAGCCTGGTTGATCAGGCTCTGATCCACCAGGAGGCCTGGTCACAGACCGGGCCGAGGGGGCGTTGACCCCCGGAACTCTCTCCAGGTAAACTCCAGGTAAACTCTCTTTCGTTTGTTCAGCTTTTGGATAGAGAGTTCAGGAATTGATCACAGTTATGAATCTCTTAGAGACTTCATGGTTGCTGACCAGTTCCTGACAGCTCTTCCTCACCAAATACGAACATTCATTAGGGAACATAACCTGATTAAAGCTGAGGAAGTTGCTGAGGCCGCTGACTTGTATGCTGAGGCTCACAATTCCTATAAAGACCTAAAGGGATCGAACCCTAAGGGCAATGGTTCACCTGAACCAAATGTTAAGAAGCCTACAGTAGAAACAAAGTCACCAGCTATTATACCAACATGTCATCGGTGTGGTGGTATCGGACATAAACGTCCAGATTGTCCTTCCAAGAAAATAGAGAAAGTTGGTAGATGTTTTGTTGATGGTAATGACCAAGCACCCTTCTGTTCAGGAGCAGTTAATGGTATAAGAGTCTCAGACATATTACGTGACACTGGATGTACGTGCATCGTAATTTCGGACAAACTGTTCCTTTACTTTAAAACCTCTCGTGTGTCCTCTATTCTTTCAGATTACTTGGGTCGTGAAAATACTTTCCCTACAATACGTTGTTACTTGAAAACTAAATGGTTCGCCGGTTGGACTAATGCGGTACTAGCCCCAATTACTTGTTCTATAATAGTGGGTTACATTAAAGGTGCCGTTCTTCCTTCAGAGGCGGATCTTTCGTCACCACCCGTGGACCTAAGTTTCCCAGCTCCTCTTCCTTGCAAGTTAAATAAGCCCCTTAACAATTCCACACCGGAAGCTGCATTGTCTCGTACTGTTCATTTGGGGGTGGAAACAGATGATACTGCTCTCGATAGTGAGGTAGCAGGATCACCTGTCCTCTCGTCAGGTGGAAGTAAGGGTATTGCCTCCAGCACTCTCAATGTCTTGACTAGGGCTCAGACCAAAGCCCAGGCTTCTCCTACTGTCCACCCTTTGATTTTCCCAGATTTTATGTCCAAGGATGACTTTCTCAATTCACAGCGCGATTGCCCTTCACTTCGGGATTGTCATAATCAAGCTTTTAATAATTCGTCTCTCAACCCTTGAGTGGAGAGGACGTGTGCTGCTGCTGCCCCCTGGAGTTGTCTGGTGGCAGTATTATTTTCACCAACATGGCGCAGGCTCGCCGGCGCAGGGTAAATACAGTCTGCATTGTATTAACCAGTGGAGCTGTAACGGGGCCATCAATGGAGTTGCTTTTGCCTGCAATCATCAGAGATACCTACGGAATAGCCAAAGAGGAGATTTGTGGACTTGCATTGAACGGAACGAAGAGGATTTTTGTAAAATTTAGTTCGGCGACTGTGTATGAGGCAGTTGTGAATAAGTTTCAAGAGGTGGCCATACCAGTTAACCATGCTGTGACGGTGCGGCTGCATGATGTGTCCAGCTATTACACATGGGTTAAGATCAGGAATGTGCCGTTCGAGGCGGATGCATCTGACATCCGGTTCATTATGTGTAAATACGGCACAATACATACGATCACTGCAGGAAGGTGGTCAGTTGGCCAGTATATGGGGATACCTGAGGGTGCATTCTCTGTCAAGATGACGCTCAGACATCCAATTCCATCGTACGTGGTGATGGAAGATTTCAGGACTCAGGTTTTTGTAACATACGCTGGGCAGCGAAGCACTTGCCGTTTGTGCGGGTCGTATGATCACCTGGCTGCGCAATGTGAAAGAAGACGTGGTGATAGGGACCAGCAGCAACGACGAGATGTGGAGGAAAGGAGAGAGGATCAAGATCAACTGTTTTCGACTCTGCCTCAGCAGAGTTTGACATGGAGTGAGGAGGTTGAGAGGGCCGAAGAAAAGGAGATGGCGGGGGCTACGCGGGGGGACGACATCACTTCCCTGGACGTTGTACAAGTGCTTGATGAGGTCATCGCGGAAGCGAATGGTAGCGACGCGGAAACTACGATAGTGTCGACGTTTGAGAACATTTTGGATAATGAGAGTCCTTGTCCGGATGTTGGTACAGACCTGGATCATGGGTCTGCAGTTGAGGAGGGCGTGGTGACGCCAACCCAGACTGAAGTGTGTCGTAAGGATGCACAGTTGGTGAGAACTGTGGAGGTGGAGGTTCATCATGGCACTGAGCTGGATGACTTGATGCAGGTCGAGGGTACGACGCGAAAGCGCGCAGCAGTGCTTTCGGATTCCGACGACGTGCTTACGCCCGCACAAAGACCTGGGAAGAAAACATGGGCGGAAGCCATGCGGAGAGGTTCAAGTGGCGCCCAGGGGAAGGGGTTGGGTAAGGGTGGACAGAAAGGGGGGGGAGGGAAAAGGGTGCAATGAAACGATCAGGTGATAAGTCGGTAGTGTCAAGAGGGAAACCCCCTTTGTCGGTTTTAAGTGCCTGACATTGAACATCAATGGCTTGAGGTCTCAGAGAAAGTGTGAGTGGTTTAAGGAATATTTGGTGCGTCATGACGTTGACGTTGTGTTCTTGCAGGAACACAATTATAGACCGGGTTATGAGTTGAAGGTGGATGGGTATAATGTGTATGTTGAGCATGCAGTCAGATTGAAAGGAGGTGTGGCCATTTTGGTGAAAGAAACTAGCCCGTTGGTTGTCAGGCATAGTGAGGGGGGAGAGGGGAGGGTGATTCGCGTGGATGGGTTATGGGGTCAGGTACAGATGACGTTGGTGTGTGTGTATGGCCCAGCAGAGGGAGATGTGAGGATAAAGAATAAATTCGTAAGGGACGTTCTGGTATATTATTTGCGTGGATTGCCGGGGGTTGCTGTGATAGGAGGTGACTGGAACTGTGTGATAAGGAATAAGGATGTTGAACCGAGAGGGGCAGGGCATTGTTTGAGGATATTGGGAGAATTGTTATCCGTGATAGGATTGACAGATGTTGAGGGAGGTGAGGTGGTGGAGCACACATTTATTAAGCGTGGGTATGCGGCTAGGCTCGATCGATTATACGTTCCCAGGACAGTTGTAATACATAGTGTGAGGGTAATGGACGTAGTATTTTCTGATCACAGGGGTGTTTTGGTGGATATAGGTTGGGAGGGGTTGCCGAGAAGGTGTAAGGGGTTTTGGAAGTTGAATGTAAAGTTGTTGCAGCAAGAAGAGTATCAACAGTCATTTGTTCAATTGTGGGAGGAGTTGGTGGCGGAGGCGCCTGGGAATAGTGAATTGGTTAGTTGGTGGGACTCTGTGGCGAAATCTCGTATTAAGGAATTTTATATTCGTAGTGGGAGGGAATATAACAGGTTGAATTATGGGTACCAATCTTATCTTGAGGGACAGTTGAGAGCTTGCTAAGAGCGTGGGAGTGCTAGTCATCCGGTGGATGATATTGAGGGATTAAAGGAGCGTATCAGGGATTTGCAAAATGAAAGATTTGATGGCGCGCGAGTTTTGGGTGGGCTGGAAGAGGTGTTATGGGGTGACAGGCCTTCGGCATGCGTGTTGAGGAAACAGTGTAAGAGAAGAGTGGCGACGGAGATGATGGGATTAACTGTTCATGTGGGGATGGGAGGGTATAGAGAGGGGCAGGTATTAGTAACGACAGAGGGTATGAGTGGTTATCTAGATGCATGGTTTAGGTCATATGCACAAAACGGAGGTATTCGAGATGAGGCTTTAAAGGAAATGGGAGGTTTCGTGCAATGTGAGATTGATGGTATGGATAGGGTAACATTAGAAGGTCCGATCACGGAAAGTGAGATTTCGCACGCTTTGTCTGGTGCAAGTTTAGGTAAGGCGCCAGGTGTAGATGGGTTGCCTAATGATTTTTACGTTAGGAATTGGGAAGTATTGACAGGATTTTTAGTTAGGTTATTCAATGTAATGAAGGATGATGGGGAAATGGGGGAGCAGCAAAGGACTGCTGTCGTGGTATTAGTTCCGAAAGGTGGACAGACTACAGTAGAGGATTACCGAGCAATATCGCTTATGTGTGGCGATTATAAGTTATTTGCACGAATATTAGGGAATAGAATAAAAAAGGTGATAGGTAACGTAATTGACAGAGGACAATATGGGGTACCGGGTAGGACAATGTATGAAGGGCATGGAGTTCTTAGAAGTTTTATAGAAAAGAGGGGGGAGTTGGGGGGTGGGGGTGTGTTGGCATTGGATTGGCGAGCTGCTTACGATAGTGTGGAGAGGGATGCGTTATGGAGGTTCATGCGTTGGCAGGGATTCGGGAAGGAAATTATATCTTGGGCGAAAACATTGTATCAGGGAGCATCTATGAGAGTACAGGTTAATGGAAGGCTAGGTGTTAACATTCAGATGGGAAGGGGTTTGCGACAGGGTTGCCCTCTATCGCAAATATTGTTTGCGTGCCTCCAGGATCCCTTTTATAGGGCAGTTAGGTGGAGTATCGCAAGTGGAGGGGTTAGTAATGAACGAGAGGGTTGGCTGGGTATTGTGGGTTATGTGGATGATACAACTGTATTGGTGAGGGATGAGAAGGATTTACACAAGGTTGGAAAGGTGGTAGATGTGTTTGGCGAGGCTACTGGGATGGAAATTAATGTGGCAAAGTCTAAGTATATGGACCTAGGCAATAACGTAAATAGAGATGGGACTGTAGGGCGCGGGTGGAGTGTGGTGGATCAGCTATTGATTTGTGGGATAGTGTACGCTAAGAATGATAGGGTCGCACAAGAGGTAAATTCGATGCGCACCGTGGATGGGGTATTGAAAAGATTGGGTGGTTTGAGGATGGCGCAGCTAACGTTGCATCAGAGGGTCATTGTGACGAACGTGCTGTTGTATAGTAAGATATGGCACGTGGTGGCAGTATACCCGCTGAGGCGGCGAGAGGTGCAACGGTTGCAGCATGGGATTTTCCGATTTATATGGGGATCGGGTTGTGACTGGCTAAATAGAGGGGTGGTGACGCTTCCCGTTAGCCACGGGGGGCTGGGGCTTATACATTTAGAAAAGCGTATGATGAGTGTGTATCTAAAACGCGGGTATTTGGGGGAGGTGGGGGCGAGGAAAGGGGGGCTAGAAAAACTGCGTATGGATATGCAACGATGGTGGGGGGGTAAGGATTTAATGATTGGTGAGGCCATGTTGAGGGTTTTAATGACGGTGAGGGATCCGAAGCGCCTTAAATTGAGGATTCTTGAGAGGGTGGGGGGTGGGTCTGTGGTGGCGGCAGTTGAGGGGGCATACCCCATGTATGCGTGGGGGAATATCTGGAAATGTTTACGGCAATTGCGTATTAAACCAGGTGTAAGGGAGGTAATGTTTAGGTTTCTACATGGAATCTTGCCGTCTGGTGTTGTGTTATTTAATAGGAGACTAAGGGAGGGTGGGGAGTGCAAAGCGTGTGGATGTTCCGAGACTATTTTTCATGCGGTGTATTTTTGTAATTATTTAGAAGCTGTGAGGGTATGGTTAGGTAGGGTAGTTAGGTTAGTGGGTGGGGAAGGGTTACAGGTGTTAAGGGTGTTAAGTTTAGATATAGGTGGGATGAGTCAGATGGTGGTGAATGCGGTTGCGTATGTGGTTACTGATTTTATTTATACGTCTTGGGCTATGAGGGAAGTGGGTGTGAGGGAGGTGGGTGTGGATGAAAGAATAAAGGTGTTAGCGGCCACCATTTATAGAACTAAGTGTCGCAATAGGGATGTTTATGGGGGAAGGTGGGAGACAGCGTTTACTGAGGGATACCGGAGTTTTAAGTTAAAGGATTTACGGGATTTAAGTGTAAATGGGTAGCGACGGGCTAGTTTCTTGAGCGGAGATGTGTGGATGGCTTTTAAAGTGTGTGACTGGATTTGCACTGATACATTTATGCTTATCCTGAGTAGTGAGTGTGGTGTGGGTGGTGTTTTTACACGTGTTCCCTTTATGTCGTGAAGATTTTGGATGGTATATGTACGTAATGTACTGGAGCACTACATCGTGTGTATACAAGGTGAAAGAAAAGGTAGAATCTTAAAGTTTTTATGTGTGTGAGAATGACTGTTCGTTATTGTGAGAGTGCCTTCAAAGATGTTATAGAAAGCCATATGACTGTATCGAATATGCTGTGATACAAAGTCCGGGGTTTCCCTTCTTGTAGGATGCATTCTGTAAGACACAATTTCTGTATATCAGAAGGTTCGAAGTTTACATAGCTGTAATGAGTAACGTGGTACAGTTTTATATTATGCGAGATTGTATTTTGGTACATAAGGCCTAACATATAATGTTTCAGCGGCCTGGTTAAGATTATATAGTACATGTCGTGTGACACTGTATGTGTAGGGTAGTGTTAAATATTTTAAGTACACGCTGTTGTTTTCCCTTTGCTATTTTATTGTTTAAAGTCACATATAAGAGTATATGTAAGGTAATATAAAAATGTATATTGATTTTGTGTAAATACGCAATTTCAGATGACTTTGTTGGATCAGGTGTGCATATGAATTCAAGTAGCGGTGTATATTATGTACTAATACTGGTATAGGGTATATAGTGTATGAAGAAGTCTTGGGTGGATTGCACCCGTGTTGAGATATAGAGTATATTATCCTTGTATGCTAGGCAAAGTTTTCATAATTGTTACTTAAAGTAGTATCCTACGCTCTTATAGTATGTCATTGTTTTGTAGGTATTTGATGAGGGGGGGGGGGGTACCTTTTACTTCCAGAGCACATATGTACGACTTAATAAATGTACCTTTGGTGAGGGTGGATGTATAGGTTTTAATGGTATGTGGTGAGGTTTTTACCTTTAAGAATTGTTTTGTATATAAAACTTGGCATAAGATATTTAAGTGTGCTGAAGTAGATTCTCTGGATATGTTGTTGGTACACCTGTGTGAAGTTTCTTTTTCTTTTTTGATGGTGTATACGTATGTTGTACTTTAATTTTGTTGTTACATGTTGATTGGTTTCGTAACATGTTTGCTTACACGTATAATGTATACTGTATTTTAAATACAAAAAAAAAAAAAAAAAAAAAAAAAAAAAAAAAAAAAAAAATGTATAGAGGATGAGGGACAGTTTGTGTCAGCACAAAGTTAAATGTTTATGTGTATTTTGACAATGTAATTTATAATTCTGGGTAAGAACTGATACTATGTTCTTTTATTTATTTAATGTATTGTATTGTTTTAAATAAAATATAAAAAAAAAAAAAAAAAATCAAGCTTTTAACAACAAAGTTATCCACGGGAGATACGTATCTCATAAGTTTGAATATATTAATAGTATCTTATATAAATCTGTATTTAAATCTCATTCTTCAGTGATAGATTATTCCCTCCTTGTTGTTCCTAAACCATGTCGAGAGACTGTTCTTCAAATGGCTCATGATTTGCCAGTGACCAAACACTTGGCCCATCGTAAGACGTGGCATAAACTCAAGCACACTTATTTTTGGCCAAGCATGTACTTACAGGTTACAAAGAAGTATAGTTCTTGCAATAGGTGTCAGGTGCTTGATGCACAAAATACACACTCCTAGTTCCTGTATATTTATTAAATCTAAAACTTCCCTCCTGCAGAAACGAGATACTCCACCATAGAAAAGGAATGTTTGGCCCTTGTGTGGGGTATCTCCAAACTTAAATTTTATTTACTGGGAAAAGAATTTATTTTAGAAACGGATCACAAACCTTTGATATACCCAGAAACTTTTAAGGGAACCAACAGTCTCCTCAATGTGGACATTGGCACTCCAAGCTTTAAAGTTTCATATTGTGTATATCAATGGTTCATCCAATTATTTCTCTGACTGGTTAAGTCGTGACAGTCCGTAGAAGATTTGTTACCTTACGCGACTTCCATGTGTTAGAACTTTTTCCTCGCCTATTCTTCTTATACTCCTTGACTATAACTAACCATACCCCCGGCCGGGATTGAACCCGCGGTCATAGTCTCAAAACTCCAGCCCGTCGCGTTAGCCACTAGACCAGCTAGCCACAATAAGATTCATCCAACTAGGTATATTTCTACACAATAGGATGGTTATCACAGGCACCTCTGTGACCACAAATGCAAGTTTTTACAGACGAATCTCTAGCTAGCGTGGCCGTGACGAACTCTATCTCAAGTCCCTTCACTGCCGTCAACATGACTCAAGAAATCGTAATGACACGATTGCAAACAAACCATACCCCCGGCCGGGATTGAACCCGCGGTCATAGTCTCAAAACTCCAGCCCGTCGCGTTAGCCACTAGACCAGCTAGCCACAATAATATTCATCCAACTAGGTATATTTCTACACCATAGGAAGGTTAGCACAGGCACCACTGTGACCACAAATGCAAGTTTTTACAGACGAATCTCCAGCTATGACCGTGGGTTCAATCCCGGCAGGGTGTATGGTTTGTTTGCAATCGTGTCATTGCGATTTCTTGAGTCATGTTGACGGCAGTGAAGGGACTTGAACTAGAGTTCGTCACGGCCACGCTAGCTGGAGATTTGTCTGTAAAAACTTGCATTTGTGGTCACAGTGGTGCCTGTGCTAACCTTCCTATGGTGTAGAAATATACCTAGTTGGATGAATCTTATTGTGGCTAGCTGGTCTAGTGGCTAACGCGACGGGCTGGAGTTTTGAGACTCTATAACCGCGGGTTCAATCCTGGCCGGGGGTATGGTTTGTTTGCAATCGTGTCATTACGACTTCTTGAGTCATGTTGACTATAACTCTTGGTATGGGGGAGTGTGAGGGAAAAGTTCAACAGATAGGAGTAGCGAGCGAGTATATGGTAACAATAGTTTGATTGCCGGCTGCTCGTTAAGGTAGGGTCAGTCTAGCTCCCTCTATGCCCCCCCTTTTTTCCCCACCCCAAAAGGTGACGTGTGGGGCTCCGGTCAAACAGTAATCACTCGACTCACAGCTCCCAGCACAACTATAAGTAAAAGCCTCTGCTCCTATTCTAGTGGATATTGGTTGAAAGCTTCACTTTTGACCAATAATGAACTTAGTGCTTTCAGTTTTAAGCTCCACATGAGACTTTTAGATAATCACCACCTTTTTTAAGCATCTTACACTTATCATGGAGAGTGATTTCTTAAGCAGTGGGTAACCTGTCTCTCATTCCAGCTTGGAATGACAGCTTGGGTCACCTGCCAACCAACGAGAAGTGTTGAAGGAGACGGACTGAAACCGGTCTTGGGACGTCACTTTATGATCTACCTACCTGATTAATTGTACAGGACACTACCCCTCATCTTTGCAGTGGTAAAGAACCTGCGTTCCTCTCATCTGGACTGACTATTCAAGGTTCTAGACTCTGTGAAGAACTAGTCGTTGGGTTGTCACTAAACACCTGTGACCCCCCCCCCCCATCATCAGCAACGGCTACAATTTCTACAAGACGGTGTCAACCTCAGCCAGACACCCCAGTATAACTGTACATATTAGCGTTGAATTCAAATGTCATTTTTCCATTTTATTTTTCATTTTTCTGTCAAGTAGGATACACATTCATTTTTTCACTGTTTTATCTTTGCATTACTAAATAATAAAGTGTTTATCTTTGTGATTTATTTCTTTTTCTATTCATTAATTTTCCTGAGTAGGAGCCAGCCTTGGTAATACTTTCTGAAGTTGTTACAGGGCTGAGTAATCCTTCACAAAAACATATTGTTTCAAGTTCTTGTTTGGAGCAACATCCTCACCAGTTTCACTGGAAGCTGCTCTTGGCATACACTTGAAGAAATCTAAAGGTCCTTTCAAGGGTGCCTGGAGTCTGGATACTTTAAGTAAAGGTTTTATGTGGACAATCTTCATAGTATTGTGAATAAAGATGAGGATTTGAGATTCCTATATAGAGAAGCTAACAAAGAAATTGCAGGTGGAAATATGCCTCCTTTTTTTTTTTATATTTTTTAGACTTTGCCACCGAAGTGGCTAGTTTACTGTGCGCCCCATGACCATCCTGTGGACGGTAGCGCAAGAGCATATGAATACACAAAAGACCCAGGAACTAGGCCCCTAAAGGGTTAACAGGAGTACATACGGATTTATATCTACATATCTACAGTTCACTTATCTGTTACAAGCAAATTTAGGAAATTTGCTTAGCATATCTGGAATCTTATTTTCATTAACAAGATATCTTGACATGTCACATAGGTTATTATATTGTCTATCTATGTATTCCTCAATAAGTGGACAATTAAGCACATAGTGTTCAAGACAGTGACCATATGCCTGATCACATAATTTACATTTAGTTTGATCATCTGTGTGTCTCCCAAACTGCCAGAAGTACTTGTAACCAAGTCTAAGCCTGGCCACTACAACTTCAGTCAGTCTGTTCACATTGCAAGTTGCTCCATAAACATACTTACCTTCGTTCATGTTATCATAGTGGGTTATAAATCTACTCAAACTTCTAACTGCATTCCTGCAACATTCAGTTACATTATTTACTTCTCTCCTAATATTATTCCTAATGCTAGACACAGATATACCAAAGTTATATTCTACGTTCTCCTTCTGGGTACTCGCCTTGGCTGACATATCAACTTTATCATGTGTGATGGGATCCACAGCAATATGCCTCTGAGGATGTGAAACACTAATCCAACTCAATTACGAGAACTCATAAAACTGGACTTCCATGAAGTTTTCATTCCTGATTGTGGCAATATGCTTGGACTCATTTGGAACACAGAGGAAGATACTTTGAGCCTCAAAGAAATAAACCATAAATAATGTAGTAGACTTGCAAAACGTAGTTTGGAAATGAGTCACTCTGTCTGACTTTTTTTGGGGGGTTATCCTAGGTTCTCTACACATATGCTGCTATGTATGACAATCTTTGTAACTAACTTAGTCACAATGCTTTGACTCTTTAGGACTTGTCACACCAATCACCAAAATGAGTTGGGACGAAAGCTTTTCCCCAGAAATAAATCAAGCTTGGAGTGAGATCTCCACGGAGTTTACACAATTCCACCAATTTAAATTTCTCAGCAAATAAGCTAAAAAGGTCAATAGGTACACACTACATATGTTCTGTAGGTTATGGCGCAGTAGCTCACATGAGGGATACAGGAAGAACCTGATTAGTTACTTCCAGAGCCAGTCTATCTTCACAAAGTACTTAATCATCTCGCCATAGAAAAAAAAAACTGATCCGGAGTGATAATGAAGCAGTTATCCGGTGATTAAGAAACAACAAGAGCAAATTTGACTGTAAAAAATCGAGTAGCAGAAATAAGGAAGATGCAAAGAGATTTTCTCTTCTGTGTCTCTACGAAGGACAATCCCATGGGCATGTTGGTCTCGTGGTGCTTCACTAAAGAATTTTATAGATATTAAATTATGGCTCTACGGGCCAAGCTGACTCCCTAATGAAGATAAATGGCCTCAACAAGAGGCTCACCTTATGCTAAAAGAAACAGTCTGATTGAAGGTGGCAAAAGCAACTAGCCATTGATGTATTTACATATTCTTCTTTGGGCAGCCTCTGTAGTGTTACAGCTCCTGTCTTCAAATGGACTAAAATGACGAAGCTGAGTTAGGACTTTCCTGAACCCATCAAATATTGGATGAAACAAATAAAGAAAGACATCTTCTCTACAGAATATAAATTTTCTGGAAACTCAGGATAAATCCCCAAAAGAAACCAATTATAATTCGCTCTTTAGGACTTTATCTAGACTCAGATTATATTATGAAATGCCGTGGAAGAACCCATAATTCTTCACTGTCTAAGGTAGCAATGCATCCAATATTAATCCACAAAGATCATTGGATACCAAGACTAATAACTGATAAAGCCAACAACAATGTGTAACAAGATGGAGTACCAGACACTCTGTCATATCCGACAATCTTATTGGATACCTTAGGGACGACAAAGTGTGAAGAAACAATTAAGGATCTGCAATACATGTCGTCACTCTGCTGGAGGAACATGTCAGTACCCTGGTCCACCACCATACCCTGTTGAAAAAGTTCGTAATGTCACTTCATTTGAGGTGACAAGACTAGACTATACTGGACCAATAATTTTAACTAAAACCGCTTACAAAGTTCCCTTGATGTACATCATAGTGTACATCTGTTTGTTCCCATCAAGATGTACATCTGTTTGTTCCCATCAAGATGTACATCTGTTTGTTCCCATCAAGATGTACATCTATTTGTTCCCATCAAGATGTATATCTGTTTGTTCCCATCAAGATGTACATCTGTTTGTTCCCATCAAGATGTATATCTGTTTGTTCCCGTCAAGATGTACATCTGTTTGTTCCCATCAAGATGTACATCTGTTTGTTCCCATCAAGATGTATATCTGTTTGTTCCCATCAAGATGTACATCTGTTTGTTCCCATCAAGATGTACATCTGTTTGTTCCCATCAAGATGTACATCTGTTTGTTCCCATCAAGATGTATATCTGTTTGTTCCCGTCAAGATGTACATCTGTTTGTTCCCGTCAAGATGTACATCTGTTTGTTCCCATCAAGATGTACATCTGTTTGTTCCCATCAAGATGTATATCTGTTTGTTCCCATCAAGATGTACATCTGTTTGTTCCCATCAAGATGTACATCTGTTTGTTCCCATCAAGATGTACATCTATTTGTTCCCATCAAGATGTACATCTGTTTGTTCCCATCAAGATGTACATCTGTTTGTTCCCATCAAGATGTACATCTGTTTGTTCCCATCAAGATGTACATCTGTTTGTTCCCATCAAAATGTACATCTGTTTGTTCCCATCAAGATGTACATCTGTTTGTTCACCTGCCCGACTACTAGGGCTATACATCTAGAAGTTACCACTGATATGCCCGCTGAAACCTTTGTTAAATTATTCAGAAAGGACGGGTACGTGAATGTGTTGAGTGTGAGTTAGACTTGCGTAGCATGGGCCAGTAGGCCTTCTGGGGTGTTCTTTCCTTCGTGTGTATTGTGTACCAAGGCTTCCCTTGACGTGAATCAGGGTTATGAGATTTAAATGATAGTTTACTACAGGTTATAATCCGGTACATTAGTGGAAGTGGAGCACTAAACCCATAAGGGGTCATACAGTACCTGGCCATGGAAGGCGATCAGATTCAATCCAAAGAAAGGGAGGACTGGTTCAGGTATAGTAATAAAGAGTCCCTCACTAGCATCGAGGCATCTCACTGGCAGGAGTCATCCACTCAGCTACGCATTATCAGCCAGAATGACCTCCGAACTCTACTGCGTACATATCTTGATGCGTATGTCTTTCTGGATGTGTGTGCACTGAGAACAACAGTCCGTGTGCGTATAGAGAAGTGTCTCACTTAATATAAATATAACCTTACAGTTTTATTGCATCCACATTGACTGCTTTAACTCGCCTGTGTACAGTATGTAAGCCTCTTCTCCACGTAGATGCTGTATTTTTCTTGATTGATGGACTAAATACATACCTGGAGTTTACCTGGAGAGAGTTTCGGGGGTCAACGCCCCCGCGGCCCGGTCTGTGACCAGGCCTCCTGGTGGATCAGCGCCTGATCAACCAGGCTGTTGCTGCTGGCTGCACGCAAACCAACGTACGAGCCACAGCCCGGCTGATCAGGAACTGTCTTTAGGTGCTTGTCCAGTGCCAGCTTGAAGACTGCCAGGGGTCTGTTGGTAATCCCCCTTATGTGTGCTGGGAGGCAGTTGAACAGTCTCGGGCCCCTGACACTTATTGTATGGTCTCTTAACGTGCTAGTGACACCCCTGCTTTTCATTGGGGGGATGGTGCATCGTCTGCCAAGTCTTTTGCTTTCGTAGTGAGTGATTTTCGTGTGCAAGTTTGGTACTAGTCCCTCTAGGATTTTCCAGGTGTATATAATCATGTATCTCTCCCTCCTGCGTTCCAGGGAATACAGGTTTAGAAACCTCAAGCGCTCCCAGTAATTGAGGTGTTTTATCTCCGTTATGCGCGCCGTGAAAGTTCTCTGTACATTTTCTAGGTCGGCAATTTCACCTGCCTTGAAAGGTGCTGTTAGAGTGCAGCAATATTCCAGCCTAGATAGAACAAGTGACCTGAAGAGTGTCATCATGGGCTTGGCCTCCCTAGTTTTGAAGGTTCTCATTATCCATCCTGTCATTTTTCTAGCAGATGCGATTGATACAATGTTATGGTCCTTGAAGGTGAGATCCTCTGACATAATCACTCCTAGGTCTTTGACGTTGGTGTTTCGCTCTATTTTGTGGCCAGAATTTGTTTTGTACTCTGATGAAGATTTAATTTCCTCATGTTTACCATATCTGAGTAATTGAAATTTCTCATCGTTGAACTTCATATTGTTTTCTGCAGCCCACTGAAAGATTTGGTTGATGTCCGCCTGGAGCCTTGCAGTGTCTGCAATGGAAGACACTGTCATGCAGATTCGGGTGTCATCTGCAAAGGAAGACACGGTGCTGTGGCTGACATCCTTGTCTATGTCGGATATGAGGATGAGGAACAAGATGGGAGCTAGTACTGTGCCTTGTGGGACAGAGCTTGTCACCGTAGCTGCCTCGGACTTTACTCTGTTGACGACTACTCTCTGTGTTCTGTTAGTGAGGAAATTATAGATCCATCGACCGACTTTTCCTGTTATTCCTTTAGCGCGCATTTTGTGCGCTATTACGCCATGGTCACACTTGTCGAAGGCTTTTGCAAAGTCTGTATATATTACATCTGCATTCTTTTTGTCTTCTAGTGCATTTAGGACCTTGTCGTAGTGATCCAGTAGTTGAGACAGACAGGAGCGACCTGTTCTAAACCCATGTTGCCCTGGGTTGTGTAACTGATGGGTTTCTAGATGGGTGGTGATCTTGCTTCTTAGGACCCTTTCAAAGATTTTTATGATATGGGATGTTAGTGCTATTGGTCTGTAGTTCTTTGCTGTTGCTTTACTGCCCCCTTTGTGGAGTGGGGCTATGTCTGTTGTTTTTAGTAACTGAGGGACGACCCCCGTGTCCATGCTCCCTCTCCATAGGATGGAAAAGGCTCGTGATTGGGGCTTCTTGCAGTTCTTGATGAACACAGAGTTCCATGAGTCTGGCCCTGGGGCAGAGTGCATGGGCATGTCATTTATCGCCTGTTCGAAGTCATTTGGCGTCAGGATAACATCGGATAGGCTTGTGTTAGTCAAATTTTGTGGCTCTCTCATAAAAAATTCATTTTGGTCTTCGACTCTCAGTCTGGTTAGCGTTAATTAAAGGGACTGATTGCCTAAATTATTATAATCACGGGGAGCGCTAAACCCGTAGGGTTACACAGCGCATGTGGGGGAGGGGATGGAAGGTATTCAGGCACAGATCCAATTCCTTAAATCAAGAGCCCCTCACTAGCGTTAAGGATCCTCCCTTCAGGGACTGATTGCCTCAAACACCACCTCATCTTCCACGGTTCTTTGTACTGGACTGAAGAAGCCATTGGCTGGCAAAACGTTTCGACAGTAAAGATTCCCAAATGTTGCACAAGTATCTTATTCTTCGCGTGTCACTTTATAAAACGTTATTTATTTATTTCCAATTTGTGCACACATACAGAGGTACAAAAAAAATACAGATAAGAGCAGCATGCCAAAGCCACTTATACTATGCATAGCATTACGGGCTGGCTTAAAATTAACTTAAGATTAACTAAGCAATGATTATTATTATTATTATAATCAAAAAGAAGCGCTAAGCCACAAGGACTATACAGCGCTGCTACTAAGCAATGATGAAATCAGTGATAAAACATTAATGTAAACAGATAACTATAAAGCACAAGTGAGTATTACAAAGACAGGTCATATGGTTGCATTCAGTTAGGTAGTGATTCTGTTAGGTAGTGTATTTAAAAAATAATAAAGTTAGATTGGGTTTTAGGTTTAACATTTATGTGATATAATTGTGAGAAACATTTAAGATATACAATTTATAATGTTCAGTTATTCAGTATTTATTTGGTTTTGGGTGAGTAAGTGATCTTTGAGAAGAGACTTGAATTTATAAACAGGTTGTGTTTCTTTTATATTTACCTTTGTACTTTGTGATTTCATTACCTTTGTACCTAGTTCACTATCAAAACTTTGGTGGCCCAGTCCCTGGACCCATTATGTACCTCTGTAATATTTTGACTACCACCCACAGGATGGGCATGTAGTGACTACCACCCACAGGATGGGTATGTGGTGACTACCGCCCACAGGATGGGTATGTGGTGACTACTGCCCACAGGATGGGTATGTGGTGACTACCACCCACAGGATGGGTATGTAGTAACTACCGCCCACAGGATGGGTATGTGGTGACTACCGCCCACAGGATGGGTATGTCTTGACTACCGCCCACGGGATGGGTATGTGGTGACTACCACCCACAGGATGGGTATGTGGTGACTACCGCCCACAGGATGGGTATGTAGTGACTACCGCCCACAGGATGGGTATGTGGTGACTACCGTCCACAGGATGGGTATGTTGTGACTACCGCCCACAGGATGGGTATGTGGTTACTACCACCCACAGGATGGGTATGTGGTGACTACCGCCCACAGGATGGGTATGTGGTGACTACCGTCCACAGGATGGGTATGTTGTGACTACCGCCCACAGGATGGGTATGTGGTTACTACCACCCACAGGATGGGTATGTGGTGACTACCGCCCACAGGATGGTTATGTGGTGACTACCGTCCACAGGAGGGGTATGTGGTGACTACCGCCCACAGGATGGGTATGTGGTGACTACCACCCACAGGATGGGCATGTAGTGACTACCACCCACAGGATGGGTATGTGGTGACTACCGCCCACAGGATGGGTATGTGGTGACTACTGCCCACAGGATGGGTATGTGGTGACTACCACCCACAGGATGGGTATGTAGTAACTACCGCCCACAGGATGGGTATGTGGTGACTACCGCCCACAGGATGGGTATGTCTTGACTACCGCCCACGGGATGGGTATGTGGTGACTACCACCCACAGGATGGGTATGTGGTGACTACCGCCCACAGGATGGGTATGTGGTGACTACCGTCCACAGGAGGGGTATGTGGTGACTACCACCCACAGGATGGGTATGTGGTGACTACCACCCACAGGATGGGCATGTAGTGACTACCACCCACAGGATGGGTATGTGGTGACTACTGCCCACAGGATGGGTATGTGGTGACTACCACCCACAGGATGGGTATGTAGTAACTACCGCCCACAGGATGGGTATGTTGTGACTACCGCCCACAGGATGGGTATGTTGTGACTACCGCCCACAGGATGGGTATGTGGTGACTACCGCCCACAGGATGGGCATGTGGTGACTACCGCCCACAGGATGGGTATGTGGTGACTACCACCCACAGGATGGGTATGTGGTGACTACCACCCACAGGATGGGTATGTTGTGCATAATAAACATACTAAACTAACTTTTCAAAATCATTTACATCACAAAGTATCCTTGACTGGTGGTTCACAGGTTACATGTAACCTTAATGATCCTCGTGTGGTCATTAGGATTCAAATCCACTTAACTAACCAACTTTGAAGCATTAGATAAGTCTTAATTCTAAGCAACTTAGATATTGAAGGTTATCTAAATAGCAGTGTCATCCTGAGCGACATGTTACATTAAACACGTTATTATTATTATTATTACATTCACCAGGGAGGGCTAAAGCCGTAGGGGAAATAAATACAAGGCCTCGAGAATGGAAAGCAATCAGGTTTGATCCAAAGAAGAGGAAGTGGAGCCCTAACCAACTCAAGAAAGGCTGTGATTATGATTAATGAAGGTTACACAAATAACCCGCACATAAAAGAGAGAAGCTTATGACGACGTTTCGGACCGACTTTGACCATTGACAAAGCCATTGACTTTGTCAATGGTCCAAGTCGGACCGAAACGTCGTCGTAAGCTTCTCTCTTTTATGTGCGGGTTATTTGTGTATCGTTCCAGTCACGGTATTGTGCCTTTTTTTGTTATTAATGAAGGTTCCTGGAGAGTGAGACAAAAGACACAGTCTGCAACACTTGTCTATCTCTGTTGCAGAAGTTTCTCTCACTTGCACAGCAAGATAATTAAATAAGAACACTTAGATCATACTATATTGGAATTATTCTTCACTAATATACAGGCTAATTAAAGCTAGAAAGAATAGAAGAGGTAGTTCTGAGTTGATTATTCCGTCAGTTATCAGTAGGTGGTAAGTGCCTCATACCAGCAATAATTTGCTAAATGGAACAATCTGGTGAGTGAAGTAAGTTTATTTAGATGCAGGTCCACATAGGTGCAATTATCATACATAAATTACCTGGGATAACCCAAAAAAGTCATTGACTTATTCTCATTGGGGTAGAGGCAGGATAAAGTTTATTTAGATGCAGGTACACATAAATGCAGTTACATGAAATATCATACATAGTAATGTATGTGTAAATTACCTAGGATAACTCCTAAACCTAAACCCCCCCCCCAAAAAAAAAAAACTGACTTAGTTCCAAAAGGGGCCTAAACATAGCTTTAAGAAGAGGTACGACAAGGCTCTTGAACCCAGGAAAGAGTGGACCTAACAGCGACCAGCGAATTACTAGTATTATAATTATGGGGGAGCGCTAAACCCGTACGATTACACAGCGCATGTAGGGAGGGCTGAAAGATATTCAGGAGTGACCAGCGAAGAGACGGTGCCAAGAGCTATGAATCAACCCCCAGCAAGCACATATAGGTAGCTACACCCTTGGTAATGTTAAGTAGTGTAAGTTGTTGAGTGAGTCAGTGTGGGTGTTAGCAGCCAGCTAGCAACATGTCTGGCTACCTCACAGTAAACAATCTACTCTTCTCAATATTCCTCTTAATTACGGCTTCATGTTCGTTTTCCAAACTCAGCAGAACAAAATATATACCACCTGTAGTACTGAGTAAGTACATTGTTACAGTGTACACCATAACAATGCTTCTAATATCTTAATAACACTTTGACGTCTGCTAGTTAACTGTTGCATCACTTATTAGTACTCTTTGTACTCGGGGAGACTAGTTTATTGTCCTCTGGTGCCTTCATGCTGGTGGAGGGCTCTTGATCCAAGGAATTGGGCCTATCCTTAACGTCGAACTTGATTGCTTCCCCCATTTCTACAGATGTATGATCCCCCCTACGCATTTAGCGCTCCCAGTAACTAATACTAATATGTTTGTTATGAACACAGCCTGACACATGCATGTTGATGTAGTGAAGTTTTATTATTATGGTAGTGTTTATAAATGTTGGAAACACCAGTCAGAGATGTTGATCGTGTTGCTCAATGTTTACTGTGTTACTGGGTGACTAACACTGATGTTCTCAATTGTTCTACTGCTGTATGGTCGTGTTCCACACTGTTCTACTGCTGTATGGTCGTGTTCCACACTGTTCTACTGCTGTATGGTCGTGTTCCACACTGTTTACTTGTTTATGGTCATGTTCTACAGTTTACTGGTTTATGGTCATGTTCTACAGTTTACTGGTTTATGGTCATGTTCTACAGTTTACTGGTTTATGGTCATGTTCTACAGTTTACTGGTTTATGGTCATGTTCTACAGTTTACTGGTTTATGGCCATGTTCTACACTGTTCTGTTGGTTTATGGTCATGTTCTACACTGTTCTGTTGATTTATGGTCATGTTCTACACTGTTCTGTTGGTTTATGGTCATGTTCTACACTGTTGTTGGTTTATGGTCATGTTTTACACTGTTCTACTGCTTTATGGACATTTTCCACATTGTTCTACTATTACATTTGTTCCTCACTGTTCTACTGTCATTTTCCACACTGTGTAATGTTCTCGTTCCACATTTACTGTTTAATTTTCTTGTTCCACACTGTTTTACTATTTAATGTTCTTGTTCCACACTGTTTTACTGTTTAATGTTCTGGTTCCACACTGTTTTACTATTTAATGTTCTTGTTCCACACTGTTTTACTGTTTAATGTTCTTGTTCCACACTGTTTTACTATTTAATGTTCTTGTTCCACACTGTTTTACTATTTAATGTTCTTGTTCCACACTGTTTTACTATTTAATGTTCTTGTTCCACACTGTTTTACTGTTTAATGTTCTTGTTCCACACTGTTTTACTGTGTAATGTGGCCTGGTGGCTAAAACTCTCGCTTCACATGGTGAGAGTCCAGGTTCGATTCCCCGTGAAGTTAGAAACATTGGCGTGTTTCCTTACACCGGCTGTCTGTGTTCCCCATCAGTAAAATATGTACCTGGGTGTTAGTCGAATGGTTTGGGTCGCAATCTGGGACAAAACCAACCTAATTTCCGAGAAATGCTCTGCATAACAAGCAACTTCCCATATAGGAGTATGTCATTGATGTCAGCTATGCCCATATATCTTTTACATGTACTTGTAGTAAATAAAGATATATGTATTACTCTTGTCCATTGTTTGTGTTAGTCTTCACATTACATACAGTGATAAAGCTTTACACTTGGGTAATTTTCCATGATAAAATCTTGTTCTTATCTTGTCTTTTTCTTTCATTGCTGTTGGCAGTATGCTTTTTGGTTGGTAAATAAGCAAGCTTATTTAGGTGCAGGTACACTTATGCATAGTAACATGTATAAATTACCTAGCATAGCACCAAAAAGATAGTGACTTATTTCCATGGGGTCCTTGTAATATCTTACTTAAAGCCTAGTTGTAAAATACAGCAGTCAGTCATGATTATATCAAAAATTAAAACAGCAACAGCCTGGTTGATCAGGCGCTGATCCACCAGGAGGCCTGGTCACAGACCGGGCCGCGGGGGCGTTGACCCCCGAAACTCTCTCCAGGTAAACTCCAGCTAAGTAACTCAACTGTGTGATAATCACTTACAATAAAAGTTGGTGCTGTAGGAATCAAGTGAACTGAGTTATTTACATAAACATTGCAGTGCTGTATGACCCTCGTGGTTTAGCTCTTAGTTTTGATTTTAATAATAATAATAATACATGAACATTAAATAGAGAGGATCAGCCTATAATAATAAGTACACTTTAAATATATACAAGAAATCGCTCTCCTCTCTGTAGCTACAATTCTTACTCTATATGTCTTTATGTAAATTATTATGTTGTGCAATGATCATAGTCACTATTTAGTGACTGTGGAAAAAGACCTTTTTGTTTATATAACCTTACCTAATCATATTACAAATAGTATATAATACCAAGTCTTTATTTATTTATGTTTAGTACATTGAGATTTTGTATTTATAATAATGGGTTGCAATGCAGAGAGAGCCTCTATTATGTTTAGGCATTATGGGCCAACTTAACATTATTAGCTTACAGACTACTTAACACTTAATGTTACTTACCCTAACTTAACTAAGAGTTTACTGCTAGTCTAGGTTAGGTAAAATTTGTTTAGGTTGCTGTAGTTTACTCATTAAAATTAAGCTTCTTTCCTATTTGAAACCATTGCAAAACCTCAATAAAGAAAGAACTTGCATAATAAAGGATATTCTTATTTTGCCTATTATCACTTAGTAAGTTTATTTAGGTACATACATAGTATAAATTTTTCCCATGGAATGGGTATATTATTTATATAAGATGAGCATGTTTCTGTCCCATAAAAAAAAAGTAAACTGACCTGCTTTTGTGACTAAAAGGAACCCCGGTGGGAATACATGATGCTTGGTGGTGGGTTATCCTGGTTTACATCTCCAGAATGTATTGCCACTATGTTTATAATAATTATGTGCCACTTTTGCTTGAAATGCAGTGAAAAATTTTAATTTTATTTTAGCAGCACTTGACTGTTCATGAAAAAAAATGTCGATGTCACTAACATTAACTGGTAATGAGTTTACTGAAAACTAGGAAGTTGGTCGGCTTTTCTGGATTACATTGGGTAGGACCTAAAAGAAATGGAAATAAGTCGCAAAGATTGATTTTCTTGGGGTTATTCTGGGTTACTTACCCTCTGGGGGTTAATAATTCAGATAGTCTTCTGCTTAATGCATATGCTGTAGAATCTTAAATCAAGATGTCCATCTGTAAATTTAACCTGAATAGTATTATTGAATTATCAAATAACATAATGTCTTTTTATCTACCGTAGGAACAAAACCAGCAAGTAAAATCCCAAGCTCAAACATTCAACCAAAAGACTACCTCACTGGCAACTACTCTAATACTCTATTTTTAGCCCTAACAAACCCTACTGAAATCTCGCATATCATCAAAACGCTAAAGAACAAGACGGGATCTAAATAACTTACCACCAGTCATGTATAAAAAAGCTTCTCATGTGTTGTCACCAATTATTGCAACTCTTTTTAACATATCCATTGAATCTTCCACCTTCCCATCCATACTCAAGACAGCAAGAGTCACCCTGATCCTCAAAGGAGGTGATCCAACTGAATTGAACAATTACAGGCCTATATCAAACCTGCTCCTACTATCTAAAATCTTAGAAAAATTAATACTCAAACAAATCTGCTCCTACTTCATATTCCACAACATACTCAACCCTTGTCAGTTTGGGTTCAGACCGAAAAAAAGTACAAATGATGCTATTATATATATCCTTGAACTAATATACTCTGCTATTATACATATGCCTGAACTAATATACTCTGCACTCGAGAAAAATTAATTTCCCCTGAGACTTGACCTTTTGCACCAAAAACTCAAGCATTACGGGGTCAGAGGACACATTCTCGATTACCTAAAATCTTGCCTTAACAATAGAACCCAGTATGTATACACAAATGGAGCCAGTTCCACTACACAACCTGTTCTTGTGGGAGTCCCACAGGGGAGCATTCTTGGCCCACTTCTCTTTCTCATTTATATCAGTGACCTACCAAATGCATCTAATCTGCTTAAATCCATTTTATTTGCAGATGACACAACTTGTATCTTTTATCACCCAAACCCAGCCATACTAGCAGACACAGTAAATGCTGAACTGCTAAAAATATCTACTTGGATGATTACCAACAAACTTACTCTCAATATAGACAAAGCCTACTTCATGCTTTTTGGAAACAGAGCTTCAAATGTACAGCTAAACATGTTGATAAATGGTTCACCTATCTCGAGACAGGCAGAGGGCAAATTTCTAGGTCTCCACCTTGACTGCAGTCTCAAATTTCACACACACATACAGCAAATTTCCAAGAAAGTCTCAAAAACAGTAGGCATCCTTTCAAAGATATAATACTATGTACCCCAATCAGCTCATCTAGCTTTGTACCACTCTCTCATTTACCCTTACCTCACCAGCAAAAAGCTGGTGAGGTAAGTGGTACCTCGGGATAAGAACAGCTCAAAACTCGAACAATTATGTAGGTGTATTTGTGTAAGTGCTTTTGTAAGTGTGTTTTTGGGGGTCTGAAATGGATTAATCTAATTTACATTATTCCTTATGGGAACAAATTCATTCGGTATTGGCACTCGAACAGCCTTCTCGAACAAAATAAATTCGTGTCCCAAGGTACCACTGTACATCATACTGTAAATTGTTTTAAATTGTTAACTAATTCAATAGTGTAATAAGTCTCTACTAGACTTATCAAAACCATGTAGCATCACCTGATATAATATTCAATTCTCCTGTACTCACTGTAACTCGTCTAATGACCATATGAACTATGTATTATTGCCTTACTATTCTTAAGTTAATCTTCAAGTTTGCCCGAAATGCTCTGCATACAAAGGGGCTTTTGGCATGTACACCCAACTGTTATATTCCTCTGTACAACCATGTAATTTGTCAAAATAATGATCTTAAGAAGGAAGTAACACTGGAGTGGGCCTACTGGCACATTCTAGTCAGGCCCAATTCACCCACCCACACCCACTCATATATCTGTCCAACTAATATTTAAAGTTATCCAAAGTTCTTGCCTCAGTGACACAACCAGGGAGATTGTTCCACTCATGTACAACTCCACTGCCAGACCAGTACAGCCTCTCCTCACTTTGCGACATACTCGTTTACCGATGCCTTGGACTTACGACGGGCTCTCTGACCAGTAATCATACCTCAATAATGTATAGTAGCTGATTTCCTTTGTTCTGTTTATTTCAATATACGTACATGTACAGTACACTATTGTATAAGCATTTAAAATGTGCCAGAAATGTTATAAATGGTGCAAAGGTGACATTTATACAGTATCAAAGATGGTTGGCACAAACTCACTACCGTTATAGTATGCTGCTCACTTAGCGACGAATTCGTTTAATGACATGGTCTCAGGAATCGAACTCGGTCATTAAGTGAGGAGAGGCTGTACTTCCCAATATCCTTTCTAAGTACGTAAGCAAGTAAGTTTATTCAGGTATACACAAATAGTTACATAGAATTATCATACATAGCAGCATATGTGTAGAGAACCTAGGATAACCCAAAAAAGTCAAGAGAGTGACTTATTTCCATTGGGGTCCTTTTACCTTATTATTATAATATAAAGGTTATAATATTTTCTTATTGTTCTATAATGAAGATAACGTCTTATTATCATACTAAAAAGACTATCTACTACACGAGGGTCATTAAGACTATCTACAATACGAGGGTCGTAGATCAGTGGTTCAGAGAACCGAAACATTGACAAATTAGACACATGTGCAACTCTTGGGTATCTTTATTGAGGAAACATTTCACCACACAGTGGCTTCACCAGTCCATACAAAGGAGAATCTTGAAGAACAGGAGGAGAATGAGGTAACCAGTCCCTCAGCCTTGAGTCGATGTGGTCAGTCCATCAATCTTGAATAGAATACGGCATAAGTGCGGAGAAGGAGCTTATAAACCATAGGCAGGAGAGGTGCAGCAGTCATAGGTGGTATCACATTTGTTCAGTGTGGAAGTAGGTCATGCCCAAGGGTTAGGCAAGCGAAGAATTCCCAAGATTCTCCTTTATATGGACTGATGAAGCCACTCTGGCAAAACGTTTCCTCAATAAAGATACCCAAGAGTTGCACATGTGTCTAATTTATCAATACGAGGGTCATTACTAGGAATAAGGTAAAATTTACACATATGTTAGCTAAAAGATAGAAAATCATTCCCCTCCCTTTCTGTAGCTACATTCATCAGACACCTTTTGGCACTCTTCTTGAACTGGTTCATGCTCTGACTGGCTTTGACATGTGTGGGCAGTCTGTTCCATTCCTTTATTGCTGTACAATAAAAGGGGTTTGAAGCCTGGCCAATGACTGTGTGGGTACTACAAAGTTGTGCTCTCTCCCCCTAGTACTACAATTGCTTTGGTTCCCAACCTTGACAAAATTGACAGCAAGATATTCTGGACACTGTTTGTGAGCAATTTTATAAACATGATTTATCTTCAGTTGTTTTACTCTGTCTTCAACATTCAGCATATCCAACTGCTGTAATTCATTCTGGCCTACATGCTCTCTTGGTCCCAGCCCCAGGATGAATCTTACGATTTTGTTCTGGGTGATTTGCAGTCTATCTTTGTTTTTTTGTCAAGGCAGAGTACCGTGAAGAGCAAGCGTAATCCATATGGCATTGTATAAGGGCTAGACATAGGGTCCTGCGAGCCTCAGTAGGTAGACACTGTGCTTGTCTATACAGAAACTTGTCTGGCATTCGCTTTCTTTACTACACTGTCCCCTATCAGTTCTCTTGACATGCATGGGTCTGGAGTTTACCTGGAGTTTACCTGGAGAGAGTTTCGGGGGTCAACGCCCCCGCGGCCCGGCTGTTGCTGCTGGCTGCACGCAAACCAACGTACGAGCCACAGCCCGGCTGATCAGGAACTGACTTTAGGTGCTTGTCCAGTGCCAGCTTGAAGACTGCCAGGGGTCTGTTGGTAATCCCCCTTATGTGTGCTGGGAGGCAGTTGAACAGTCTCGGGCCCCTGACACTTATTGTATGGTCTCTTAACGTGCTAGTGACACCCCTGCTTTTCATTGGGGGGATGGTGCATCGTCTGCCAAGTCTTTTGCTTTCGTAGTGAGTGATTTTCGTGTGCAAGTTCGGTACTAGTCCCTCTAGGATTTTCCAGGTGTATATAATCATGTATCTCTCCCTCCTGCGTTCCAGGGAATACAGGTTTAGAAACCTCAAGCGCTCCCAGTAATTGAGGTGTTTTATCTCCGTTATGCGCGCCGTGAAAGTTCTCTGTACATTTTCTAGGTCGGCAATTTCACCTGCCTTGAAAGGTGCTGTTAGAGTGCAGAAATATTCCAGCCTAGATAGAACAAGTGACCTGAAGAGTGTCATCATGGGCTTGGCCTCCCTAGTTTTGAAGGTTCTCATTATCCATCCTGTCATTTTTCTAGCAGATGCGATTGATACAATGTTATGGTCCTTGAAGGTGAGATCCTCCGACATAATCACTCCCAGGTCTTTGACGTTGGTGTTTCGCTCTATTTCGTGGCCAGAATTTGTTTTGTACTCTGATGAAGATTTAATTTCCTCATGTTTACCATATCTGAGTAATTGAAATTTCTCATCGTTGAACTTCATATTGTGTTCTGCAGCCCACTGAAAGATTTGGTTGATGTCCGCCTGGAGCCTTGCAGTGTCTGCAATGGAAGACACTGTCATGCAGATTCGGGTGTCATCTGCAAAGGAAGACACGGTGCTGTGGCTGACATCCTTGTCTATGTCGGATATGAGGATGAGGAACAAGATGGGAGCTAGTACTGTGCCTTGTGGAACAGAGCTTTTCACCGTAGCTGCCTCGGACTTTACTCTGTTGACGACTACTCTCTGTGTTCTGTTAGTGAGGAAATTATAGATCCATCGACCGACTTTTCCTGTTATTCCTTTAGCGCGCATTTTGTGCGCTATTATGCCATGGTCACACTTGTCGAAGGCTTTTGCAAAGTCTGTATATATTACATCTGCATTCTTTTTGTCTTCTAGTGCATTTAGGACCTTGTCGTAGTGATCCAGTAGTTGAGACAGACAGGAGCGACCTGTTCTAAACCCATGTTGCCCTGGGTTGTGTAACTGATGGGTTTCTAGATGGGTGGTGATCTTGCTTCTTAGGACCCTTTCAAAGATTTTTATGATATGGGATGTTAGTGCTATTGGTCTGTAGTTCTTTGCTGTTGCTTTACTGCCCCCTTTGTGGAGTGGGGCTATGTCTGTTGTTTTTAGTAACTGAGGGACGACCCCCGTGTCCATGCTCCCTCTCCATAGGATGGAAAAGGCTCGTGATAGGGGCTTCTTGCAGTTCTTGATGAACACAGAGTTCCATGAGTCTGGCCCTGGGGCAGAGTGCATGGGCATGTCATTTATCGCCTGTTCGAAGTCATTTGGCGTCAGGATAACATCGGATAGGCTTGTGTTAATCAAGTTTTGTGGCTCTCTCGTAAAAAATTCATTTTGATCTTCGACTCTCAGTCTGGTTAGCGGCTTGCTAAAAACTGAGTCATATTGGGACTTGAGTAGCTCACTCATTTCCTTGCTGTCACCTGTGTAGGACCCATCTTGTTTAAGTAGGGGCCCAATACTGGGCGTTGTTCTCGATTTTGATGTTTGATTCCCAGATATTTTACTGATGAAACCAAAGTGATGGGCTCCCCATTACACTGGACATTAAAATTATTTACCCTTCTCAGTTTGTTTCGTGCCAGAGAGAATGGCTTCAGTTTTCCCGAGGTGTAATGATAGTTTGTCTACTAACCATTTGCTGCAGGACTCCAGTTCCAGTGTTAAAACATTAGCTATATCTTGTGGGTCTTTACCTGACACTAACAGAGCACTGTCATCTGCATACAGTAGGAGTTTGCACTTGACACTGATAGGCTTGTCATTGACATAACATAAGAATAATAAGGGGCCCAGAATATTACCTTGGGGGAACTCCACATGCTATCGGCAGGGGTTCTGATTCAGTTTTGTTGATTTTGACAATTTGTCTCCTGTTGCTAAGGTAGGACTTAAACCGGTCTACAGAACCTATACCGATAGCTTGAAGTTTCTTACATAATATATTGTGGTTGACAGTATCGGAGGCCTTTTGCAGGTCTAAGGTTACCATACCAATGAGGTTCCCCTTTGACATTTCAGTTCTCAGGTAATCCATCAGATTAATTAGGGAGGTGTCGGTTGAGTAAGATCTTCTAAAGCCCGATTGATAGCTATGGAGAATGTTGTTGTCATTAAGGTACTTAACTACTTGAGAGTACACCGCCCTCTCTAGAATTTTGGATATTATACTGAGTATACTAACAGGCCTATAGTTGCTTACATCAGACCTACTATTTTTCTTGAAGATAGGAGTAACTCGGGCCTCCTTGAACCCATCCGGTACGGTATTAGTGGTGATTGATAGATTTATTATGTGAGCAATAGGGATTGACAGTTCAGAAGCACCATCTTTTAGGAACTTAGACGGGATGTTATCCGGGCCAGTGCTCTTAGTTGGGCTTAACCTGCTTAGTTCTTTTTGAATAAAGTCATGAGATACACTTACTAGTTGACAACTGTTTGGGGTTACCCCTTTATTGGTATAGTATATTTGAAACTTATCAGTCTGTGTTAAAGGTATTTGATGCTGCTGGTAGTTTACTACTAGTGTTGATGCAACAGATGTGTAGAAGGAATTAAAGCAATTTGCCACCATAGATGTTTCGTGGCATACCTCATTATCGATAGTGAGTATTATGTTAGACCTATCTACTGGCTTATGGCTATACCCCAACTGTTTTATTTGTTACCAGAGCTTTCTGGGGTTATGCTTATACTCTTTAATTTTTGAGCAATAGTGCTTTGCCTTTGCTCCTTTATCTAAATAAACCTCTCCTTCTTGAATCCATTGATGTAAGTACAGTTTTGGTTACATATTTTCAATACTTAATGGAAATATAATCTACTCCTGTTTTCCAATTGTGCACATAAGCTGGGGCAGATCTATGTACTGTACAACTAATGAAGCTTAAGCTTCAGGGCCCCTAATCCCAGAGAGGCCCCAGAAATAACTAGTTCACATTGCTTAAAAATTTTGGATCTACTGTATGAGAAGCAGTTTTTTAAAAATAATAATATAGTGTAATTAAATACAAAGTAATAATTAAAATAAGAATTAAAAGGTTATTAATATTAAAGAATTATGTAGCCCAGCCATTTCTGGTTACAAAAGGGGGCCTCCCCATAACAGTTCAAGATTCGGGGCCCCAAAAATGTAGGTCCATCACTGCACATGGTCGTCTCACCTATCTCACCTTTCCAAAGAGTACAAGCTTAATGTCTTCGGCCTGTTTTTCTTCAAAAGATTTTTAATACAGTGGAACCCCAAGTTTCGGCCATAATTTGTTCCAGGAGCTAGGCCTAAACTCGAAACGGCTGAAAGGCAAAGCAATATTTCCCATAAGAAATAATGTAAAGGCAGTAGGGCCCCACGAATATGGCAGGTTAGGTTCCAGGCTACTGCCGGAAAGCAGACATCGCTGGAAAGCAGAATGCCATTTTTTCCACTTATAAATGCATATAAATGCCAGATAACAAGTTTACACTAACATATATTACATTAGCAATAGAACTAGGCATTGAAGACAATAAAATGTAAAATACACAGAGTACACCCATTAATTACCTTAAAAGATTTGTAGTCTTAATGTAGGGTGAGAGGCGAGTTTTATGTGTAGGAATTCAGGTTTGGGAAGTATGGGTAGTCTGCAGGGGGCAGCCCTCCCCTCCCCACCCCACCCACACTGGTGATACACCAGTAAAGGCTTCACTTTAAAATTCCCCACTAGTGTTAGCACAGAACAAAAGACTTAGCCTGTCCTTCATAGGCTTGTGATGAAACAGGCTTCTGAAAGAGGCCTGTTTTGTCACAATTGAACACTTGTTGGGATTTGAATTCTTCAGCCTCTACGTACCCCTTGAATTCACGCACATATTTTTCAGCCTCCAATTTGTCAGAACTGGCAGCCTCGCCATGCCTTACCACACTGTGTATGCCACTACACTTCTTAAATCTGTCAAACCATCCTCTGCTGGCCTTAAATTCACTAACATCAGCACTGGTTCCAGGCATTTTCTTTACAAGATTGGTATGCAGCTACCCTGCCTTTTCACAAATGATCGACTCTGAAACACTATCACCAGCTATCTGTTTATTGTTGAACCACACCACCAACAACTTCTGAACCTCTTTGACTGTTTGTGTTCTATTTTTGGTTAACATATCAACACCTTTCGCAACATCAGCTTCCTTGAGTTCTTTTCTCTTCGCTAGGATAAAAGTGATTGTTGATTTGTTTTTGCCATATATCCTGGCAAGCTCATCCACACATATGCCACTCTCATATTTTTGTACTTTCTCCTTCTTCCCTTCTATGATGTTTCTCACTTTCTTTACTAAAGGGCTGCCACTATGAAGTTTCTTTGGGCCCATGGTGGCTTATTTCAGTCACAATAAACAAGTACTAAACACAATGAATTTATTGTGAAATGTTCGGATGAGCATGCAGGGTAATGTTCACTCGAGGATAAACAAAGCTAGACTGGCTCACAATGCCTGCGTGGGGAGGTCGACAGGTCTAGTACACCAGCCGAAACACGGGGCAATGGCCAAAACTTGGGAAAAAATTTAGCCGAAAAAAGTGGCTGAAACTCGAAGCAGCCAATACTCAGGGCGGCCAAAACTCAGGGTTTCATTGTATTTTAATGTTAAGTTTAGTTTAATAGGAATTTTCTGAAAATAAGATTATTGTAACAATTATTTTGAGTAATAAAGCTCTGTATATTAAAACAGTAGTGCTAGTGTATGAAGAGAATAACACAACCGTATTGACATTAGTTATTATTTTTGAGAGTGAAAACAGTGGTAACAGTACACGAGTATGAATGCTAATTGTATATTAAAGAATAAAGATGGAAATGTTAAAAGCAGGTGGGGATATAGTTTTGGAGTGGTTGGTGCTTTTATTTAATAAATGTATGGAAGAGGGTAAGGTACCTAGGGATTGGCATAGAGCATGCATAGTTGCTTTGTATAAAGGCAAAGGGGACAAAAGAGAGGGCAAAAATTATAGGGCAATAAGTCTGTTGAGAGGAAAAGGGTGAGCGGTGCACTTAGTCTGTGGAGACAAAGAACTTCGTCCTTGGAGGCAAAGAGGGGAATGTATAAGAGTATAGTTTTACCAATGCTCTTATATGGGTTTGAAGCACGGGTGATGAATGTTGCAGCGAGGAGAAGGCTGGAGGCAGTGGAGATGTCATGTCTGAGGGCAATGTGTGGTGTGAATATAATGCAGAGAATTCGTAGTTTGGAAGTTAGGAGGAGGTGCGGGATTGCCAAAACTGTTGTCCAGAGGGCTGAGGAAGGGTTGTTGAGGTGGTTCGGACATGTAGAGAGAATGGAGCGAAACAGAATGACTTCAAGAGTGTATCAGTCTGTAGTGGAAGGAAGGCGGGGTAGGGGTCGGCCTAGGAAAGGTTGGAGGGAGGGGGTAAAGGAGGCTTTGTGTGTGAGGGGCTTGGACTTCCAGCGGGCATGCGTGAGCGTGTTTGATAGGAGTGAATGGAGACAAATGGTTTTTAATACTTGACGTGCTGTTGGAGTGTGAGCAAAATAACATTTATGAAGGGATTCAGGGAAACCGGCAGGCCGGAATTGAGTCCTGGAGATGGGAAGTACAGTGCCTGCACTCTGAAAGAGGGGTGTTAATGTTGCAGTTTAAAAACTGTAGTGTAAAGCACCCTTCTGGCAAGACAGTGATGGAGTGAATGATGGTGAAAGTTTTTCTTTTTTGGGCCACCCTGCCTTGGTGGGAATTGGCCAGCGTGTTAATAAAAAAAAAATATTAAAGAAAGCATTGGTTTGGTATTAGTTGTGGATGAATGGAACAAACTCCCGAGTAGAGTTGTTGAAGCGAAAATTACAAGTACAGTGGTCCCTGAATAATCATCCGGCCTGAAAGTCGTCCATTTCGGAAATAGTCGCATTATTTCATCTAAACATTGGCTCGCAAATGGTCCATTAACTCGCTAATCGTCTTTCGTCCTGGATGCGTACTCATGGCTCTGAGCCATGTCGTCCTCCCTTCCCAGCCAATGTGCCATTGTTTACCAGTGAGCGACAGTCCCCTCACATATTTTTATTTTAAATTTTTATTATCACACTGGCCGATTCCCACCAAGGCAGGGTGGCCCGAGAAAGAAAAACTTTCACCATCATTCACTCCATCACTGTCTTGCCAGAAGGGTGCTTTATACTACAATTTTTAAACTGCAACATTAACACCCCTCCTTCAGAGTGCAGGCACTGTACTTCCCATCTCCAGGACTCGAGTCCGGCCTGCCGGTTTCCCTGAACCCCTTCATAAATGTTACTTTGCTCACACTCCAACAGCACATCAAGTATTAAAAACCATTTGTCTCCATTCACTCCTATCAAACACGCTCACGCATGCCTGCTGGAAGTCCAGGCCCCTCGCACACAAAACCTCCTTTACCCCCTCCCTCCAACCTTTCCTAGGCCAACCCCTACCCCACCTTCTTCAGACATGACATCTCCACTGCCTCCAGCCTTCTCGCTGCAACATTCATCACCCATGCTTCACACCCATAGAGCGTTGGTAAAACTATACTCTCATACATTCCCCTCTTTGCCTCCAAGGACAAAGTTCTTTGTCTCCACAGACTCCTAAGTGCACCACTCACCCTTTTCCCTTCATCGATTCTATGATTCACCTCATCTTTCATAGACCCATCCGCTGACACTTCCACTCCCAAATATCTGAATACATTCACCTCCTCCATACTCTCTCCCTCCAATTTGATATCCAATCTTTCATCACCTAATCTTTTTGTATTCACTTTTAATTTTCTTCTTTTGCACACCTTACCAAATTCATCCACCAACCTCTGCAACTTCTCTTCAGAATCTCCCAAGAGCACAGTGTCATCAGCAAAGAGCAACTGTGACAACTCCCACTTTGTTTGATTCTTTATCTTTTAACTCCACGCCTCTTGCCAAGACCCTCGCATTTACTTCTCTTACAACCCCATCTATAAATATATTAAATAACCACGATGACATCACACATCCTTGTCTAAGGCCTACTTTTACTGGGAAATAATTTCCCTCTTTTCTACATACTCTAATTTGAGCCTCACTATCCTCATAAAAGCTCTTCACTGCTTTCAGTAACCTACCTCCTACACCATACACCTGCCACATTGCCCCCCTATCCACCCTGTCATACGCCTTTTCCAAATCCATAAATGCCACAAAGACCTCTTTAGCCTTATCTAAATACTGTTCACTTACATGTTTCACCATAAACACCTGGTCCACACACCCCCTACCTTTCCTAAAGCCTCCTTGTTCATCTGCTATCCTATTCTCCGTCTTATTGTTAATTCTTTCAATAATAACTCTACCATACACTTTACCAGGTATACTCAACAGACTTATCCCCCTATAATTTTTGCACTCTCTTTTGTCCCCTTTGCCTTTATACAAAGGAACTATGCATGCTCTCTGCCAATCCCTAGGTACCTTACCCTCTTCCATACATTTATTAAATAATTGCACCAACCACTCCAAAACTATATCCCCACCTGCTTTTAACATTTCTATCTTTATCCCATCAATCCCGGCTGCCTTACCCCCTTTCATTTTACCTACTGCCTCACGAACTTCCCCCACACTCACAACTGACTCTTCCTCACTCCTACAAGATGTTATTCCTCCTTGCCCTATACACGAAATCACAGCTTCCCAATCTACATCAACATTTAACAATTCCTCAAAATATTCCCTCCATCTTCCCAATACCTCTAACTCTCCATTTAACCCTTTCAGGGTCCGTCCCGTAGATCTACAGCTTTGCGTTCAGGGTCCAAACCGTAGATCTACGTCATGAGCTCAGCTCACTCTGATAAACTGTGAGAGGTAAATTTGGGCCTAGATATGAGAGAATACATCTATGTGGTATGTGTGCACCACATAAAACAAATCCTGCAGCACACTGTGTATAATGAGAGAAAAAAAAATGAGACCGTGATTTTCGATTAAAACAGCGACTTTGCAGTGTTTTTTCGTATGTTTTTTATAGTTGTATTTGTGATTTCTTGGTCTCATTTGATAGAATGGAAGACATATCACAGAAATAGAGATAATTTTGATTGGTGTTAGCACTGGAAATGGCTTGAAACTGAGCTCAAAGTGGCGGAAATGTTAAATTTTTGCCGATGTTCAAGAGTAAACAAACGACCTCACATGTCTAATACACACGAGCTGGTGGGTCTAATATACATTCACAAATGTGGTGATGATATTTATACAATTATTACAATATTGCATAACAGTAAATCTTCTATTTTTTGGTGTGAATAAAAATTCATTGTGAATAAAAATTCAAAATGGAATTTATTTGTAAAGCCTCAAAACATAACTAATGAACAGAGGAAATGTTAGTTTAGTGCCAGGAATACCTACATTGTTTATTCTGGACCCTATTTTGAAATTGGAATATTTTGAACTTTGTGTTAAATTGGCCAAATTACTGATTTCCGGTCACTTTATTTTTTAGTTGAAATGGTTGACTTGGCGATTTCTCGTGCTCAGTCGATAGAATAGAAGTAATACTAGTGAAATAGCTAAGAATTTGGTCGACTGGAATAATGTAATTGGCCTAAAATGGGAGTCAAAGTCGGCAAAATCGCCGATTCGTAAATATCGCTGACACATCAAAATTCACGAGAGCATAATTTCGTAAATTTTCCATCAAATTTCGTACTTTTTGTTTTATTACCTTCACAAAAAGATTCTCTACCATTTCATAAGAAAAAATAAATTTTTTTTTTTTTTTTAAATTCTTGGACACTGGGGCACCACTTCAGATTTTGGCCTTGGACCCTGAAAGGGTTAATAACTCTCCTCTCCTATTTTTAACTGACAAATCCATTTGTTCTCTAGGCTTCCTTAACTTGTTAATTTCACTCCAAAACTTTTTCCTATTTTCAACAAAATTTGTTGATAACATCTCACCCACTCTCTCATTTGCTCTCTTTTTACATTGCTTCACCACTCTCTTAACCTCTCATTTTCTCCATATACTCTTCCCTCCTTGCATCACTTCTACTTTGTAAAAACTTCTCATATGCTAACTTTTTCTCCCTTACTACTCTCTTTACATCATCATTCCACCAATCGCTCCTCTTCCCTCCCGCACCCACTTTCCTGTAACCACAAACTTCTGCTGAACACACTAACACTACATTTTTAAACCTACCCCATATCTCTTCGACCCCATTGCCTATGCTCTCATTAGCCCATCTATCCTCCAGTAGCTGTTTATATCTTACCCTAACTGCCTCCTCTTTTAGTTTATAAACCTTCACCTCTCTCTTCCCTGATGCTTCTATTCTCTTTGTATCCCATCTACCCATCTATCCCATCTACCTGTCCCATCTACATGTTCATACGAAATATTTCATAATAGTATTCCATTCATTTTAGTGCTTGCAAGTGCTAAATAAGCTACCATGGCTCCAAAGAAAGCTCCTAGTGCCAAGCCTTTGGTAAAGAAGGTGAGAAATACGATTGAATTTAAGAAAAACATCATTGTTGCAAAGGAGGTAAATATGCTGACAAAAATGAGATCACCAGTACTCGAAGATGTTGAGAAGTTGTTATTGGTGTGGATAAACAAGAAATAATTAGCAGGAGATAGTCTTATGATGTCGATTATTTGTGAAAAGGCTAAGCAGTTGCATGACGATTTGGTAAAGAAATTGCCTGCAACTAGTGGTGATGTGAGTGAATTTAAGGCCAGCAAAGGCTGGTTTGAGAGATTTAAGAAGCATACTGGCATACACAGTGTGATAAGGCATGGCGAGGCTGCCAGTTCGGACCAAAAAGCGGCTAAAAAATATGTGCAGGAATTCAAGGAGTACATGAAGGCTGAAGGACTGAAACCTGAACAAGTGTTCAATTGTGATGAAACAGGCCTCTTTTGGAAGAAAATGCCAAAGAGGACCTACATTACTCAGGAAGAAGAGGCACTGCCAGGACACACACCTGTGAAATACAGGCTGACACTCATGTTCTGTGCTAATGCTAGTGGGGATTTCATCCTCCAGTCTTCCATACCCTAAGAAGAATCACCAATAAAGGTAAGTGTTATGCTGTTAATATTTCATTCATCATGTCCCATTGTATTGTTTATGTACTACATCTATATTTCATGTAAAAAAATTTTTTTGTTTTAATTGTATTTACATTATTTCTTATGGGGAAAATTGATTCAAAAATCGTCTATTTCGATAATAGTCCCACTTCCAGGAACGGATTAAGGATGATAATTGAGGACCACTATCTTTAAAAATAGGTTAAACAAGTACACGAGTGCATGTGACTTAGACCTGTCTAGCATGGGCCAATTGGCCTGCAGCAGTGCTCCTTCGTTCCTTATTAAAAAACAAAAAGGAACAATACCATAACTGGAACAATACACAAATAACCCACACATGCTGCTGCCACAGCCGTCACTGCCAGTATTGCCACCCTTCACTCCCCTTTCTATCTCTTGTCCTGCTAAAACTACTGTTCCTACTTTCTACTACCACTACTACTACCAGCATTACCACTACTTTTTTTACTTGTCTTTTTATTCATCCCTGTCCCCCTCGCATATATACAGTGGATCCCCGGTTCACAATATTAATCCGTTCCTGAGAGCTCATCGTAAACCAAAATTATCGGAAAGAGAATCAATTTTCCCCATAAGAAATAATGGAAATCAAATTAATCTGTGCAAGACACCCAAAAGTATGAAAAAAACAAAATTTTTACCACATGAAATATTAATTTTAATACACACAAACTGAAAAAGACATGCACAGTTACATGACACTTAGCTTTATTGAAGATCTGGTGGTGATTGATGGGATGGGAGGGGAGAGTGTGGATGGTCTTAGTGTTTAGAAGGGGAATCCCCTTCCATTAGGACTTGAGGTAGCTAGTCCTTTTCTGGGGTTACTTCCCTTCTTTTAATGCCACTAAGACCAGCTTGAGTCACTGGACTTCTGTCGCACAACATATCTGTCCATAGAGGCCTGTACCTCTCGTTCCTTTATGACTTTCCTAAAGTGTTTCACAACATTGTCAGTGTAATAGTCACCAGCACGGCTTGCAATAGCTGTGTGAGGGTGATTTTCATCCATAAAGGTTTGCACTTCAAGCCACTTTGCACATATTTCCTTAATCTTTGAAGTAGGCAACTTCTTCAATTTCTCTCTCCCCTCCTCCGAAGCAGTTTCCTTAGGTGTGGTCTCTTGCTGTTGAAGATGATCTAGCAGCTCATCAGTGGTTAGCTCTTCATTGTCCTCCTCCACCAACTCTTCCACATCCTCCCCACTAACCTCCAACCCCAAGGACTTCCCCAATGCCACAATGGATTCCTCAGCTGGCATAGGCTTCTCAGGGTTAGCCTCAAACCCTTCGAAATCCCTTTTGTCTACACATTTTGGCCACAGTTTTTTCCAGGCAGAGTTCAAGGTCCTCTTAGTCACTCCCTCCCAAGCCTTACCTATAAGGTTTACACAGTTGAGGATATTAAAGTGATCCTTCCAAAACTCCTTTAGAGTCAATAGAGTTTCTGTGGTCACTTCAAAACACCTTTCAAACAGCTTTTGTGTACAGTTTCTTGAAGTTGGAAATGACCTGCTGGTCCATGGGCTGCAGGAGAGGAGTGGTATTAGGAGGCAAAAACTTGACCTTAATGAAACTTATGTCCCCACAAAGTCGCTCTGACAAGTCTGTAGGATGACCAGGGGCATTGTCTAACACCAGGAGGCACTTAAGGTCTAATTTCTTTTCATTTAGGTAATTTTTCACAGTGGGGGCAAATGCATGGTGTAACCAGTCATAGAAAAAGTCCCTAGTGACCCATGCCTTAGTGTTTGCCCTCCACAGCACACACAAATTAGCTTTGAGGATATTCTTTTGCCTGAACGCTCTGGGAGTTTGAGTGATACACCAATAAAGGCTTCACTTTGCAATCACCACTAGCATTGGCACACATGAGAAGAGTAAGCCTGTCTTTCATAGTCCTGGGAGTGCTTTTTCCTCCTGAGTAATGTAGGTCCTGCTTGGCAATTTCTTCCAAAACAGGCCTGTTTTGTCACAATTAAACACTTGTTCAGGTTTCAATCCTTCAGCCTCTCTGTACTCCTTGAATTCATGCACATATTTTTCAGCTGCTTTGTGGTCTGAACTGGCAGCCTCACCATGCCTAATCACGCTATGTATGCCACTACAATTCTTAAATCTTTCAAACCAACCTTTGCTGGCCTTAAATTCACTCGCATCACCACTAGTTGCAGGCAATTTTTTTACCAAATCGTCATGCAACTGCCTAGCCTTTTCACAAATGATTGCTTGAGAGATGCTATCTCCTGCTATCTGTTTTTCATTTATCCACACCAATAACAGTCTCTCAACATTTTCTAACACTTGTTTACCTGGAGTTTACCTGGAGAGAGTTTCGGGGGTCAACGCCCCCGCGGCCCGGTCTGTGACCAGGCCTCCTGGTGGATCAGCGCCTGATCAACCAGGCTGTTGCTGCTGGCTGCACGCAAACCAACGTACGAGCCACAGCCCGGCTGATCAGGAACTGTCTTTAGGTGCTTGTCCAGTGCCAGCTTGAAGACTGCCAGGGGTCTGTTGGTAATCCCCCTTATGTGTGCTGGGAGGCAGTTGAACAGTCTCGGGCCCCTGACACTTATTGTATGGTCTCTTAACGTGCTAGTGACACCCCTGCTTTTCATTGGGGGGATGGTGCATCGTCTGCCAAGTCTTTTGCTTTCGTAGTGAGTGATTTTCGTGTGCAAGTTTGGTACTAGTCCCTCTAGGATTTTCCAGGTGTATATAATCATGTATCTCTCCCTCCTGCGTTCCAGGGAATACAGGTTTAGAAACCTCAAGCGCTCCCAGTAATTGAGGTGTTTTATCTCCGTTATGCGCGCCGTGAAAGTTCTCTGTACATTTTCTAGGTCGGCAATTTCACCTGCCTTGAAAGGTGCTGTTAGAGTGCAGCAATATTCCAGCCTAGATAGAACAAGTGACCTGAAGAGTGTCATCATGGGCTTGGCCTCCCTAGTTTTGAAGGTTCTCATTATCCATCCTGTCATTTTTCTAGCAGATGCGATTGATACAATGTTATGGTCCTTGAAGGTGAGATCCTCCGACATAATCACTCCTAGGTCTTTGACGTTGGTGTTTCGCTCTATTTTGTGGCCAGAATTTGTTTTGTACTCTGATGAAGATTTAATTTCCTCATGTTTACCATATCTGAGTAATTGAAATTTCTCATCGTTGAACTTCATATTGTTTTCTGCAGCCCACTGAAAGATTTGGTTGATGTCCGCCTGGAGCCTTGCAGTGTCTGCAATGGAAGACACTGTCATGCAGATTCGGGTGTCATCTGCAAAGGAAGACACGGTGCTGTGGCTGACATCCTTGTCTATGTCGGATATGAGGATGAGGAACAAGATGGGAGCTAGTACTGTGCCTTGTGGGACAGAGCTTGTCACCGTAGCTGCCTCGGACTTTACTCTGTTGACGACTACTCTCTCGTGGTCGCTGTTTCGTAATCACAGATGCACCTTTTGCAAGAACAGCTTCCTTGATTGCCATATTCCTGCTCACTATAGTAGAGATGGTTGATTGGGGGTTTACTATACAACCTGACCAGCTCCGACACACTCACTCCACTTTCGTACTTTGCAATTATCTCTTTCTTCATTTCAACAGTCATTAGCACCCTTGGTCTCGAAGGGTTGGCACTAGAAGCTTTCTTGGTGCCCATGGTGAGTTATTTTGCAGAAACAAGCACCAAAAACAGTGATAATATGGATAATATGGAATGTACCGAATGTATCCTTAGATGCTCGCACACTGGCTGGCTTGTAAACACTGGCACACACGGGGCAGTTCAGGCCACACGTGGACTCGTCTCTTCCGCATCGTATCGCATACCGGGTTTTGTATCGGGAAGCGAGGCAAATTTTTTTCGATCAAATGCATCGGCTACCGGATTTATCGGATACCGATAGCATCGGGAACCGGGGGTCCACTGCATATATAACTGGCTCCCCTCACTCTTTTGTGCGAGTGTGACTTCGTAAATGGTTCATGTTGGATCAAAACGTCATAAGCCCCCTCCCTCTCTATGTGCGGGTTATTTGTGTATTCTTACGTTCTTCTTGTGAATCTGAATTAGCAGGTTGTATTAGACATTTACTGTATATTCAGTGTGCATGTGAGAGCATGATGTCTGATTTCCTGATGTTTCTAGTTTAAGCTTTCCCTAGATCAGTAAAAGGCGCCCATTGGATATTCCTCATTTTCCAGGGATAAATAGAATTGAGTTGAGCATTCTTCTCATTGTATCATTCATACTTTGACTTGGCCTGAAACCAAACTGGTAAGGGTTAAGTATATTATATTTAGTGATGAATTAAAATATTTAGTAATGTATTATTTTTCAGAATTTTAAGGTCTCCAAATTTTGGATCTAATACAGTATCTAAATAGGATCAAAATCATTTAATTCAGACATACAAAATCTTCCAGTGTATCTTCTACAGGAACCTATTCCCTGCCAATTACAGGGTTCAACTGTATATATAAACAAAATCTTGCCTGTACAGTGTTTGCATCGTGACAGGTTTAATTGCTCACTTCTTCAATCTCAGGCGCATTTATAACTCTGTTGCTTATACAATTTTTTGCTACTTTTCCAACTTAATTTTACTTTTTTTGATGCAATATTTAAATTTAAAAATACAGTACATGTATTACTTTTAATGTTTTTCACAAACGAACTACAGTACAGCATTGTAATTAGTGTGTGTGTGGTATTTGATATTTGTATTGTGCTACATTATACTGAAGTCACTGTTTCAGTTCCAGGAGATGGAGGTTCACAAATTGAAGCCAAGATTGATAAGCCATCGGTCATCCATTACATCTGTCAAAAGAAATCGGATTGGTTTGACTTATGGCTCAACATGGAGCTGCTTGTTCCATATGTCATAGATTGTTGGGTATGTAAGATGAACTCTTATGGTTGTAGGATATAATGAAAAGCAGAGTGACTGTAAACATGTACTCGCTCCAAGTCCCGGTTAACAACCACTATAGACACCACAACAGTAGGTGATTGAACGTAAGATAGTATTTAATCCTCTCGCTGCTTACAACGCCTTACAGAACAATAACATTCAGTGGCAGCACACAGGAGGGGGCTTTGGGGGTGGAGTTTTAGCCCCCCCAAAATTCTTTCACCTCTCCTTAAAATATAAACAGTAATAATAACACTGCTTCAAAACAAATCTACCATTGAAAATAGTACAGTGTAAAATACCAGACAACCACTCGTAAGCTCATCCTTGTATAGAGATTCTGGTGTTGATAACGTTACTTGCAGTATTGTCTTTTAAATTGTTGGTATCAGTAACAAATTCTTTTTTAAATATTTCTTAACAAATATAGTATGCTTTTTATGATAAATGATAATACAGTGAACCCTTGATTTAACACAAATAGGGAGAAGGAAGAGGGTATCCATTATTGCCAGTTGTCCTTGTTACCGAGTTATGAAAATTGTAACTTGTAAAACAGTAGAGAGGGAGGGGGAGGAGAGGGAGGGGGAGGAGAGGGAGGGAGGGAGAGAGGGGGAGGGGAGAGGGAGGGAGGGGGAGGGGAGAGGGAGGGAGGGGGAGGAGAGAGGGAGGGAGGGGGAGGAGAGAGGGAGGGAGGGGGAGAGAGAGGGAGGGAGGGGGAGAGAGAGGGAGGGAGGGGGAGAGAGAGAGGGAGGGAGGGAGAGAGAGAGGGAGGGAGGGGGAGGGGGGAGAGAGAGAGAGGGAGGGGGAGAGAGAGAGAGGGAGGGGGAGAGAGAGAGAGGGAGGGGGAGAGAGAGAGAGGGAGGGGGAGAGAGAGAGAGAGGGAGGGGGAGAGAGAGAGAGAGGGAGGGGGAGAGGGAGGGAGGGAGGGGGGGAGAGAGGGAGGGAGGGGGAGAGAGAGAGAGAGAGAGAGGGAGGGAGGGGGAGAGAGAGAGAGAGGGAGGGAGGGGGGAGAGAGAGAGAGAGAGAGAGAGAGAGGGAGGGAGGGGGAGAGAGGGAGGGAGGGGGAGAGAGAGGGAGGGAGAGAGAGAGGGGGAGAGAGAGAGAGGGAGGGAGAGAGAGGGAGCGAGAGAGAGGGAGGGGGAGAGAGAGGGAGGGAGGGGAGAGAGAGGGAGGGAGGGGGAGAGAGAGGGAGGGAGGGGGAGAGAGAGAGAGGGAGGGAGGGGGAGAGAGAGGGAGGGAGGGGGAGAGAGAGAGAGGGAGGGAGGGGGAGGGAGGGGGAGAGAGAGAGAGAGAGAGAGAGAGAGAGAGGGAGGGGGAAGGAGAGAGAGAGGGAGGGAGAGAGAGAGAGAGAGAGAGAGAGAGAGAGAGAGAGAGAGGGAGAGAGAGAGGGAGGGAGAGAGAGAGAGAGGGAGGGAGAGAGAGAGGGAGGGGGAGAGAGAGAGAGGGAGGGGGAGAGAGAGAGGGAGGGGGAGAGAGAGAGGGAGGGAGGGGGAGAGAGAGAGAGAGAGAGAGGGAGGGGGAGAGAGAGAGAGAGGGAGGGGGAGAGAGAGAGAGGGAGGGGGAGAGAGAGAGAGAGGGAGGGGGAGAGAATGGTTGTCTAGGGCAATTGGTGTAAATTGCTGGCTAGACAGATACTGCAAGGAACTTGCAATCCCATTCATTGACAACTGGAACAACTTTTATGGCAAACATGATATGTATGCAAGGGATGGGGTACATCTCTCTGGGGCTGGGGTGGTAGCACTTGCAGACTCGATTGAGAAGGCCATTGGTGAAATGCCTATGATTTTAAACTGATGGAAGATAGAGGTATGGGTGTGTGTGGGAAACAAGCAGGTTGCAACACTTGGGTTGGAAACAGTAAATGTATAAAAGGCATTCAGCATGAAGTTATAAATAAAGACAATAGATCAGGTCAGCAAACAAAGGGGGACAGCAGAGGGCAGCAAGGGACTAGCTCCCTTAAGGTTTACTATACTAATAGCAGGAGTGTAAGAAATAAGATAGATGAGCTAAGATTAATTGCAAGTGCAGGAAACATAGATATTATTGCTATAACAGAGACCTGGCTTAATCTGAAAGATAGAGAGATGCCCTCTGAATGTCACATACAAGGCTATAAATTATTCCACACTGACAGGGTCAACAGGAAAGGTGGTGGAGTAGCGATGTATGTCAGAGACAATTTAAATTGTTGTGTTAGACAAGATATTAAATTAGAAGCGTCAGCCACTGAATCTGTTTGGTTACAGCTTCTCGAGGGCCGAGAAAAACTAATTTTGGGTGTGATTTACAGGGCCCCAAATCTTGATAGGGAGTGCAGTAAACTTCTATGGGACGAAATTCGTAAGGCATCTACATACGAAAATGTTGTGCTAATGGGAGATTTCAACTATAGACAGATTGACTGGAGCAATTTGACAGGAAATTTAGAGTCAGGTGACTTTCTTGATACGATCCAGGATTGTTTTTTAAAACAGTTTGTGACAGAGCCAACTAGGGGAAATAACCTCCTTGACTTGGTTCTTGCCAGTAGGGAAACACTAATTAATAATCTTGAGGTTAATGATGAGCTTGGGGAAAGTGATCACAAATCACTCAGTTTTAATATATCATGGAATTCCCCTAATAATGGCAATCAAGTCTCCGTCCCTGACTTTCGCTTGGCTGATTTCATAGGACTGAAAAATTACTTAGGTGGGCTGAACTGGAATGACCTGACTAAGGGTCAGGTAGGTGGTGATGGTTGCCGATATGATGCTTTCCAGGGCATAGTTCTAGCTGCTCAGTCAAATTATGTTCCAAATAGGGAAATCAGATCAAACAAAAATGATCCTAAATGGATGAACAATAGATTAAAATATCTGATTGGTCAAAAGAGAGGCATATATAGGCAAATCAAAAGAGAAGAGGGGCAATTGAGAAATCGATATATTCAGTTAAAGAGAGAAATAAAAAAGGGAATTAGAAAAGCAAAAAGAGATTATGAGGTTAAAGTTGCAAGAGAATCGAAGACTAACCCAAAAGGATTCTTTCAGGTATACAGAAGTAAGATCAGGGACAAGATAGGCCCACTCAAAAGTTCCTCGGGTCAGCTCACTGACAGTGATAAGGAAATGTGTAGAATTTTTAACACATACTTCCTCTCAGTTTTTACACAGGAGGATACCAGCGATATTCCAGTAATGATAAATTATGTAGAACAGGACGATAATAAACTGTGCACTATTAGGGTCACAAGTGACATGGTCCTTAGGCAAATAGATAAATTAAAACCTAACAAATCCCCAGGCCCTGATGAACTGTATGCAAGGGTTCTAAAGGAATGTAAAGAGGAGCTTAGCACACCTTTGGCTA
>NC_091335.1:27009392-27089392 GCF_038502225.1 Cherax quadricarinatus | reverse complement strand
CTTTTTTGGGTTATCCTGGGTGGCAAATCCTCTGGGGTTAATTGTTTCTTGGTATTCTCAATAAGCCACAACAACAATGGTGCTACAGCAGCAGCAGCAGCAGCAGCAGACGATGCTACAGCAGCAGCAGACGGTACTACAGCAGCAGCAGACTGTACTACAGCAGCAGCAGCAGCAGCAGCTGATGGTGGTACAACAGCAGCAGCAGCTGACAGTGCTACAGCAGCAGCAGACGATGCTACAGCAGCAGCAGACGGTACTACAGCAGCAGTAGACGGTACTACAGCAGCAGTAGACGGTACTACAGCAGCAGCAGCTGACGGTGGTACAACAGCAGCAGCAGCTGACAGTGCTACAGCAGCAGCAGCAGATGGTACTACAGCAGCAGCAGCAGCTGACGGTGGTACAACAGCAGCAGCAGCTGACTGCTACAGCAGCAGCAGATGATGCTACAGCAGCAGCAGCAGACGGTACTACAGCAGCAGCAGCAGCTGACGGTGGTACAGCAGCAGCAGCAGCAGCTGATGGTGCTACAGCAGCAGCTGACAGTGCAGCAGCAGCAGCAGCTGACAGTGGTACAGCAGCAGCAGCAGCTGTACCACCAATAGTAGCGATGGTTGATTGGGGTTTATTATACAACCTGGCCAGCTCGGAGACATGCACTCCACTTTCATACTTATCAATGATCTTTTTCTTCATCTCTATAGTAATTCTCACCCTTATTGCTGTAGGGTTGGCACTAGAAGCTTTCTTGGGGCCCATGGTCACTTATTTTGCAGATAAAATCACCAAAAACACTGTAATAATACGAGATGTCCCGATTGTATGCTTGGATGTTACCGCGGAGGCTGGCTGGTAAACAATGCCACTGGCGGAACATGTGAGCATGGCTCAGGCCGCACATAGATGCGTCTCAGACGAACAGCGTTGAGCGGGTTTTTTAGCAGTATGCGAGGCAAAATCTTGGCGATAAAATGTAGCGGTATGCGGATTTAACGTTATGTAAGGCCAACGGTATGCAGGGGTCCACTGTACCTTATTGCATACTGATATAAAAGTTAGGTATCTCATGTGATTAATTAGATTTATAATAATGAGGTACAGTGGAACCTTAGTTTTCATCTTTAATTCGTTCCAGAGAGTCTGATGAAAACTGAAGCAATATTTCCCACAAGAAATAATGTAAATCCAGTTAATCCATTCCAGACACCCAAAAATAGTAACAAAAAATACATTTTATAGAGAATAACTATAGTTGTACATACAGAAAACGATCAGAAATAAATAAAAAGCACTAATGAAATGGATAAATGAATATTTAACCCTTTGACTGTCGCGGCTGTATATACACGTTTACGAGGCACCGTATTTGACGTATACAGGTCTCCCTCAACATTCACGTTTTCAGCTTTCGCGGGCTTCACACATTCGCGAATTCCCAGCCACCAAATTCCCAGCCGCCAAATCATATTCAAGTTTCCTGCCACCTGCGAGTCCCTACTACCCTCCCTCCGACCCCCGCAACTGGCAGCCAGCCCTCCCACCACTCAGTGTGGTGAGTGTTTTGTTTGTTCATTATTTGCTATTAAACTACAGTATAAATAATGTAAACCCATTCATGACTGCATATTGGAATGGCTATTCGGACAGGTATTAGACGGTGACATGTGTTTACTCTTGAACCCAGCAAAGAATCAAACATTTCTGCTACTGCTAATAATAACAATAGTAATAATAATAATAATAATAAATACGATATAATTGAAGAAGGAAGTTGTACAAAAATATGAGGGAGTGGTTGACACATCGTCAGTGTGGCTTTGTTTATGCTGGAGTGAGTGTTAGTCTCCCTGCTCTTTCAAACATTTCACAATAATTCATTGTGTTTGGTGCTTGTAGATTGAGTGCGACTGGAGTGGTAGAGGCAGCTGTTGAGGCAGCTGTTGAGGCAGCGATTGAGGCAGTGGTTGAGGCAGCGATTGAGGCAGTTGGTGAGGCAGCTGTTGAGGCAGCAATTGAGGCAGTGGTTGAGGCAGCTGTTGATGCAGTGGGTGAGGCAGCGGGTGAGGCAGCGGGTGAGGCAGCTGTTGAGGCAGCTGTTGAGGCAGTGGTTGAGGCAGCGATTGAGGCAGTGGTTGAGGCAGCTGTTGAGGCAGTGAGTGAGGCAGCTGTTGAGGCAGCGATTGAGGCAGTTGGTGAGGCAGCTATTGAGGCAGTGGTTGAGGCAGCTGTTGATGCAGTGGGTGAGGCAGCGGGTGAGGCAGCTGTTGAGGCAGCGATTGAGGCAGTGGTTGAGGCAGCGATTGAGGCAGTGGTTGAGGCAGCTGTTGAGGCAGTGAGTGAGGCAGCTGTTGAGGCAGCGATTGAGGCAGCGATTGAGGCAGTGGGTGAGGCAGCTGTTGAAGCGATTGAGGCAGTGGTTGAGGCAGCTGTTGAGGCAGTGGGTGAGGCAGCTGTTGAGGCAGCGATTGAGGCAGTGGGTGAGGCAGCTGTTGAGGAAGCGATTGAGGCAGTGGTTGAGGCAGCTGTTGAGGCAGCGATTGAGGCAGTGGGTGAGGCAGCTGTTGAGGAAGCGATTGAGGCAGTGGTATTTAATAACATACATGTTATTAATAATAATAATACATGTTATTAATAATATGTACTATTATTATTTATAACATATATGTTATTAAATACCACTGCCTCAACCGCTGAATTATTGTGAAATGTTTGGAAGACCAGGGAGACTAACGCTCACTCCAGCATAAACAAAGCCACACTGATGATGTGTCAACCACTCCCTCGTATTTTTGTACAATTTCCTTCTTCAATTATATCGTATTATTATTATTATTATTATTATTATTATTATTATTATTATTATTATTATTATTATTGTTATTATTATTGTTATTGTTATTGTTATTATTGTTATTGTTATTATTAGCAGTAGCAGAAATGTTTGATTCTTTGCTGTGTTCAAGAGTAAACACATGATGTCACCGTCTAATACCTGTCCGAATAGCCATTCCAATATGCAGTCATGAATGGGTTTACATTATTTATACTGTAGTTTAATAGCAAATAATGAACAAACAAAACACTCACCACTGAGTGGTGGGAGGGCTGGCTGCCAGTTGCGGGGGTCGGAGGGAGGGTAGTAGGGACTCGCAGTGGTTGGGGAAGTGGTGGAGGCAGTGGTGGAGTCTGTGGTATTTAATAACATACATGTTATTAAAGCATAACATGTATATATGTAGTACAATTTATGACGTTTTCATGTATTTTATGATTGTTCATGGTTCAATAAGTTAAGGAAGCAGTATTGTATTTCCCTACAATATATTGGGGCACCAAACATTCACGGTTTTTCAACATTCGCGAGGCTCTTGATCCCCTAACCCTCGCGAATGTTGAGGGAGACCTGTATATACTCATAAATTCTAGCGGCTTCAAATCAGGCAGGAGAAAGCTGGTAGGCCCACATGTGAGAGAATGGGTCTGTGTGGTCAGTGTGCACCATATAAAAAAAATCCTGGAGCACGCAGTGCATAATGAGAAAAAAAAAACTGACCGTTTTTTTTAATTAAAATGCCGACTTTGTGGTCTATTTTCTTATAGTATTTGTGGTTGTATTCTCGTTTTCTTGGTCTCATTTAATAGAATGGAAACTATATTATAGAAATAGAGGTGATTTTGATTAATTTTACTATAAAAAGAACCTGGAAATTTAGCACAAAATATGGGAAATGTTTGATTTTTGCCAATGTTCAAAAGTAAACAAATGATGTCATTGTCCAATAAATGTCCAAATAGTCATTCTAATACGCAGTCATGAATGGGTTGATGTAATTTTTACAATTATTACAGTATTGCAGTGGTCTGCATAACAGTAAATCTTCTATTTTTTGTTTGAATAAAATTTCAAAATAAAAAGCAAGAGTAATATCACATGGAGACATGACTGATGAACAAAGAAAATGTTATTTTAGAGCCAGGAATGTCTGCATTGTTCATTCTGGTCCTTATTTTGAAATTGTCATATTTTTTAATTTTCGTGAAATTGGCCAAATTGCAAATTTCTGACCATGTTATTGGGTAGTTGAAATCAGTAAGTGGGCAGTTTCTTGTACTCAATCGATGGAAAAAATGGAGTTCTGAAGAAATAGCTATGAGTTTGGTTGACTGGAATAATGGAATTAGCCAAAAATAGGGCTCAAAGTGGGCAAAATCGCCGATTTGTAAATATCGCCAAGGTCGCTAACTTTGCGACAGCATAATTCCGTCAGTTTTCCATCAAATTTCGTTTTTTTTTTTTGGTGTCTTTACAATTGGGAAAAGATTCTCTATCATTTCATAAGAAAAAATATTTTTTTTTTTTTTTTTCAAATTTTGCGACACCAGGAGACACCTCAGGATTGGGGGTTGCGACAGTCAAAGGGTTAAATAACTTTTACCTTTATTGAAGACTCTTGTTGGTGTATGGTAGAGGCGAGGGGGGGGGAGGGAGGAGATGTCATCTCTGCCACCATCACTACCACTACCACCATTGAATTCTATCATATTTCTCGCCTTCTTTATCAAAGGGCTGGCACTCAGAACTTTCTTTGGCCCCGTGGTGGCTTATTTAGCAGTCACACTCGATAAAAAGCACAAAAAAATGATGGATTGTTACGAAATATTTTGTATGAATGCGCAGGGTAAAGTTCACTCGACGAGAAACAAAGCCAGACTGACTCAGAATGTGTACATGGAATGCTTTTTTGTGGGTGTCGGCAGACAGACACATTCAGTACAGCAGACGAAAACCAAGGTGATGAACGAGAACTGGGACAATATTTTGACGAAAAAAGTCTTCGAAAACTTAATTCGACAAAAACCAGGGCAAACGAAAACCGAGGTTCCACTGTAGTACAAAATATATAACAATATTACAATTAGTAAATTTGGTAATGGGAATGGTTAAGTCTTGGCATGATACACTATATCTATTAAAGCTCCTATATTGGGAGAGTATCTTAGGCAAACTTAGGGCTAACATAAGATTTATTAGGCAATAGCTATATTAGGAATTTTATGTTTAGTCATTTGGGTGGGTGTAAGTGTAAATTAAGGGGAATTATGAGAGTACGTAAATCCATTTTGTTTTGGATGTGTGCATGATGCAAAAAAAGAGAATATGTAGGTGGTTTTCATATAGTTAACTGATGATGGTGTGTGTTAGGGATATAAAATGTTTTTTACTGGTAGTTTTGAAAATGGTAGTTGAGTCTGCAGTTCTCAAGTTTTCAGGCAGGGAGTTTCAGATTTTAGGCCCTTTCATGTACATCAAATTTTTGGGGTGAAAGTGAGAGGGTGGGGTGAATGTGAGAGGGTGTGGTGAATGTGTGAGGGTGGAGGGAATGTGAGAGGGTGGGTGTATGTGAGGTGTGTTGTGGTGTGTGGAGACATTGAAGGAAGGGTACTTTGAACATCACTCGTGACCTTCCAGACACACGTTCACCTCCCTGCATTACCAACAGCATCCCTCCACCAGACCTCCCTGCCAACCAACCACTAGCACAAGTGTTTCTGGTTGGGTGGCAGGGAAGTTGAACTTGCTATATACGTTGTGTTACACAACGTATATAATAAGTCTACAGTCTATAAAAGGGAGTGAGGTCTTTATACATGCATGAAATAATGATTTCAAGTTGGAAATATTTAGATTTAGAAAGGATATAGAAAATCACTGGTTTAGAAGTAGAGTTGTGGATGAGTAGAACAAACTCGAGTAACATTATTGAAGCTGAAACGTTGTGTTGTTTTAAAAATAGGTTAGACAAATACAGTGGACCCTCGGCTAACGAAAGCATCGTCTAACGATAAATCCGCCCAACGAAGTGTGTGAGCATAAAAATTTTGGCCCGGCCACTGATGAAGAACTTGACCAACGTGACTCGTCTCGAACCTGTCCATCCAGCCTCAGCTGCCCTGCCGTTATTGCTTACAAGCCAGGGTGGCCAGTTCCATGCATACATTCAATACATTTTGTATTATTCCATTGTTTTTAGTGCTTGTAACTGCTAAATAAGCCACCATGGGCCCAAAGAAAGCTTCTAGTGCCAACTTTGTGGTAAAAAGGGTGAGAAATACTATCGAAATACAGTGGACCTTCACCTAACGATATTAATCCGTTCCTGAGAGCTCGACGTTAGGCGAAATTATCGTTAGGCGAATTAATTTTCCCCATAAGAAATAATGGAAATCAAATTAATCCGTGTAAGACACCCCAAAGTATGAAAAAAAAAAATTTTACCACATGAAATATTAATTTTAATACAAACTGAAGAAGAGATGTACAATACATGACACTTACCTTTATTGAAGATCTGGTGATGACTGATGGGATGGGAGGAGGGGAGAGTGTGGATGGTCTTAGTGTTTAGAAGGGGAATCCCCTTCCATTAGGACTTGGTGTCAAGTCCTTTTCCGGGGTTACTTCCCTTCTTCTTTTAATGCCAGTAGGACCAGCTTGAGAGTCACTGGACCTCTGTCGCACAATATATCTGTCCATAGAGGCCTGTACCTCTCGTTCCTTTATGACTTTCCTAAAGTGGTTCACAACATTGTTAGTGTAATAGTCACCAGCACGGCTTGCAATAGCTGTGTGAGGGTGATTTTCATCAAAAAAGGTTTGCACTTCAAGCCACATTGCACACATTTCCTTAATCTTTGAAGTAGGCAACTTCTTCAATTTCTCTCTCCCCTCCTCCGAAGCAGTTTCCTCAGGTCTGGCCTCTTGCTGTTGAAGATGATCTAGCAGCTCGTCAGTGGTTAGTTCATCATTGTCCTCCTCCACCAACTCTTCCACATCCTCCCCACTAACCTCACCAATATGAGCACTAGTTCCAGGCATTTTTTCCTGTTCACCTGGGTGTTAGTCAACTGTTGTGGGTCGCATCCTGGGGACAAGATTAAGGACCCCAATGGAAATAAGTTAGACAGTCCTCGATGATGCACTGACTTTCTTGGGTTATCCTGGGTGGCTAACTCTCTGGGGTTAATTGTTTCTCATTAATTGTTTCATGTTAAGCCATACCAACAACACACTCTCCACATCTTCGAGTAATACAGCTGATGGTGGTGCAACAACAGCTGACTGGTCCAGCAACAGCTGACGGTGGTGCAGCAGCAGCAGCTGACTGTGGTACGATAGTATTTCTCACCCTTTTTACCACAGGGTTGGCACTAGAAGCTTTCTTGGGGCCCATGGTCACTTATTTTGCAGGTGAAATCACTAAAAACGCTGTGATAATATGAAATGTTCCGATTGTATGCTTGGATGTGACCACAGAGGCTGGCTTGTAAACACTGCCACCCACGGAACAAGTGAGGCTGGCTCAGGCCGCACGTGGACGCGTCTCGGACGAATCGTGTTGAGCGAGTTTTTTAGCGCTAGACGAGGCAAAATTTTTGCGTTAAAATGTATTGCTAGGCGGATTTAACATTATGCAATGCCATCGTTAGGTGAGGGTCCACTGTACTATTGTACCACGGTCAGCTGTTGCTGCACCACCACCAGCTGCTGCTGTACCATGGTCAACAGCTGCTGCTGTACCACGGTCAACTGCTGCTGTACCATGGTCAACAGCTGCTGCTGTACCATAGTCAGCTGCTGCTGTACCACGGTCAACTGCTGCTGTACCATGGTCAACAGCTGCTGCTGTACCATAGTCAGCTGCTGCTGTACCACAGTCAGCTGCTGCTGTACCACAGTCAGCTGCTGCTGTACCACAGTCAGCTGCTGCTGTACCACGTCAGCTGCTGCTGTACCACGGTCAACTGCTGCTGTACCATGGTCAACAGCTGCTGCTGTACCATAGTCAGCTGCTGCTGTACCACAGTCAGCTGCTGCTGTACCACAGTCAGCTGCTGCTGTACCACAGTCAGCTGCTGCTGTACCACGTCAGCTGCTGCTGTACCACGGTCAGCTGCTGCTGTACCACGGTCAGCTGCTGCTGTACCATGGTCAGCTGCTGCTGTACCACGGTCAGCTGCTGCTGTACTACGGTCAGCTGCTGCTGTACTACGGTCAGCTGCTGCTGTACCACGGTCAGCTGCTGCTGTACCACGGTCAGCTGCTGCTGTACCACGGTCAGCTGCTGCTGTACCACGGTCAGCTGCTGCTGTACCACGGTCAGCTGCTGCTGTACCACGGTCAGCTGCTGCTGTACCACGGTCAGCTGCTGCTGTACCACGGTCAGCTGCTGCTGTACCACGGTCAGCTGCTGCTGTACCACGGTCAGCTGCTGCTGTACCACGGTCAGCTGCTGCTGTACCACGGTCAGCTGCTGCTGTACCACGGTCAGCTGCTGCTGCACCACTCTCAACTGTACTACTCGAAGATGTGGAGAGACTGCTGTTGGTGTGGCTTAACGAGAAACAATTAATCCCAGAGGGTTAGCCACCCAGGATAACCCAAGAAAGTCAGTGAGTCATTGAGGACTGTTTAACTTATTTCCATTGGAGTCCTTAATCTTGTCCCCCAGGATGCAACCCACACCAGTTGACTAACACCCAGGTGAACAGGAAAAAATGCCTGGAACTAGTCCTCATATTGGTGAATTTAAGGCCAGCAAAGGTTGGTTTGAGAGATTTAAGAATCATAGTGACATAGACAGTGTGATAAGGCCTGTTCTGGAAGAAAATGCCAAACAGGACCTACATTACTCAGGAGGAAAAGGCACTCCCAGGACACAAGCCTTTGAAAGACAGACTAACTTTCTTGTTTTGTTGTAATGCTAGTGAGGATTGCAAAGTGAAGCCTTTACTCATGTATCACTCTGAAAATCCCAGAGTGTTCAAGAAAAAGTCTCATCAGTTCTCTTCAATAAAGGTAAGTGTCATTTTAACATTTATTTATATAGTTATTGTGCATGTCTCATTGTTTTCTTTGTAGGGAAATGTATATTTCATGAAAAAAAAAATTTAATACTTTTGGCAGTCTGGAAGGGATTAATTGGATTTCCATTATTTCTTATGGGGAAAATTAATTCGGCTAACGATAATTTCGTCTAACTATGAGCTCTCTGGAACGGATTAATATCATTTGCCGAGGGTCCACTGTACATGAGTGGGTGTGGATTGCTGACAGTTTGACCTGACTGAATTGGACCAGTAGGTGAATTGGACCTGTCTAGCATAGGCCAGTAGGCCTGCTGCAGTGCTCTTCTTTCTTATGTTCTTAGTGAGGGAGTGAAAAGGCGAGGGAGGCAGCGAGGTGATGAATCAGCAAGGGAGGCAGGAGGACGGTGAGAGGAGCAATGAATGAGGAAGACAGGAGAGTTGTGAATCAGTGTGTGAGCTGGAGGAGATAAGGAGGTAGGCAAGAAAAGCACAAGGGAGGTAGTGAAGCAGTGAAGAGTGAATCAGTGAGGGAGGTACCAAGGCAGGGAATCGGCGAGGGAGGTGCCAAGGCAGGGAATCGGCGAGGGAGGTGCCAAGGCAGGGAATCGGCGAGGGAGGTGCCAAGGCAGGGAATCGGCGAGGGAGGTGCCACGGCAGGGAATCGGCGAGGGAGGTGCCACGGCAGGGAATCGGCGAGGGAGGTGCCACGGCAGGGAATCGGCGAGGGAGGTGCCACGGCAGGGAATCGGCGAGGGAGGTGCCACGGCAGGGAATCGGCGAGGGAGGTGCCACGGCAGGGAATCGGCGAGGGAGGTGCCACGGCAGGGAATCGGCGAGGGAGGTGCCACGGCAGGGAATCGGCGAGGGAGGTGCCACGGCAGGGAATCGGCGAGGGAGGTGCCACGGCAGGGAATCGGCGAGGGAGGTGCCACGGCAGGGAATCGGCGAGGGAGGTGCCACGGCAGGGAATCGGCGAGGGAGGTGCCACGGCAGGGAATCGGCGAGGGAGGTGCCACGGCAGGGAATCGGCGAGGGAGGTGCCACGGCAGGGAATCGGCGAGGGAGGTGCCACGGCAGGGAATCGGCGAGGGAGGTGCCACGGCAGGGAATCGGCGAGGGAGGTGCCACGGCAGGGAATATGCGAGGGGGGTGCCAAGGCAGTGAATCGGCGAGGCAGGGTTGTAGCAGGGGTCCATGGTCACAGCTGCTTTGACGTGCTCACTTCATCTCAGCTTGCCCTCGCTCTACAGAGTGTAACATTCTGGAGCTGGTGATAGGAGTGGGGGGTCACACAGTCACCTAACCATTTCCACAGTGAGTATTCATGTCAAGTGATGTACTGCTCACATCCCTGTGGCTGGGGCAACCCTATGGCAAGGGCACGATGAGCTGTCTTTGTGTAAACTTGAGTACAGTTTACAGTTCTATGGTGGTGGGCAGTCCTATGCAGGGCCAGCCTTAAGCCAATTGGACCGATTGTTCCCAGTTGGGCCCTCTGCCTGAGGGGGCCCCCGCACTAGAGTGTAATCTACTCTCGGCTTGTCAAGTACACACAACAACACGAAGTAAAAAAAAAATAGGTGCATCTGGAGAGAGGAGTTTTTTGAAGCTGAAACTGATCAAAACTGTCCAAACGTAGATCTATGTTTGCTCACGTAGCTCTCCAAACGTAGATCTGCATTTTTTATACATGCTTTCAAATGGGGAAAATGAAGGTTGGAGCACTACGCGCATAAACGTAGACCGACGTTTGGACAGTTTAAGGGTTAATATTTCTAATAAATCATTTCATTCACTAAAGCAAGTGGTATTGTGACTAGGTACTTTTCAGAGGTGATATACAAATTTTGTTTGTTACTTGTAGGCTTACATGTATGCATGCAATTTTATATTAAAATGTAGCTTACATCTGTTTGGTCTATTAACTTGCATGCATTTTTTAAACACAGTTTAATTGCTTTCATCTCCTAAGGCCGGCTCAGGCCCTATGACAAGGATATGGTGCCAGAATGACTCTGGAGATTCTCTGGAGGTGTGTTGCACACCTGAATCTGATCAAGCATGAGATCTGGAGTACAATATATGGTTGGAGAAGTGCCTTATATACTGTAGCCAGGCGAGTCGAAGCAGGAGGAAGGAGTCACAATGGAACCATCCAGTAGTGTACGTAGATCTTGTCCATAGGTTGGACAAATGTTGAATTCCTTGTATCAAGATCCCATGCTGTTGCAGTGTCTGACAGGTGTGAAAACTGGTTTGAAAAACTAACAAGTTGAAAAATGAGAGACTTGTGCATCATCAGATCTTGATACAAGGAATTCAACATTTGTCCAGCCTGTGGATTAAATCTACTTACACTAGTGGATGGTTCCATGGTGGCTGCTCCTCCTCCTCCTCCTCCTCCTCCTCCTCCTCCTCCTGCCTCAACTCGCCTGACTACAGTATGTAAGGCATTTCTTCTAGCACATGCTGTACTTTCTTCAGCATTAATAGACTGAATACATCGATTCCAGACTGATGGACTGATTACCTCAAACTTCTCAATTTCCAAAGTTCTTTGTATTGGCCTGATGCAGCCACTGTGTGGTGAAATATTTCCTTAGTGAAAATTCCAGAATGTTGCACGTGTCCTATTTTCAACTTGTCGGTTTTATAAACCAGTTTTCACAGTGAATCAGTGATGTATGCAGGGAGACAATGTGAGGTAGTGAGTCAATGGAGGCAGAGAAACAGTGAGGGATGAGAGGCAGGGAGGCACACAGCCATCAATCTATGCTCCTAGCCTCCTAAACTACCATCCATCCTCCCACAACCACTCCTTCCACCCACTAATGCAGGTCTGTCTTGTTGGTTTGGTAGCTATCCAACCGCCCTCCATTACCACCCCTTTCCTCGTTTCCTACCCCCTCCCTCATTTCCTACCCCCTCCCTCGTTTCCTACCCCCTCCCTCATTTCCTATCCCCCTCCCTTGTTTCCTAGCCCCCTCCCTTGTTTCCTACCCCCCTCCCTCATTTCCTTCCCCCCTCCCTCATTTCCTTCCCCCCTCCCTCGTTTCCTTCCCCCCTCCCTTTTTTCCTACCCTCTCCCTCCTTTCCTACCCCCCCCCCCTCCTTTACCACTCAAGCACTAAGAGAATGTAAATGTAGTATTTCTTTTCAAAGTAAATATATGCTGTAGAAGCTGCCAGCAGTCACCAGTTCACCAAACACACAAGTCAAATAATATCTTTATAAGCTATAAAAGTATATACATTAGGGCCCCGCTTTACAGCATTCCACTAATACAGACATTTCAGATTATGACCAAAACTTGCTGTATGGCTCCCCCCCCACCTGACTTTCATGGTCACTGCACACCACCTGGTTTGTTTACATTCTCTGTGAACACATCTCTCCATTATGTCTGGAAACTTTCCAAAATTTCAAGGGTTTTAAAGTTACTGCTCATTTTATATGTACTCTGATAATTATTCTTATGTGTACCTGTACCTAATAAACTTACACACTGTGCTAGCATGCAGGTACACATTAAAATCACTAAGGGTTCCCCTCTAGTCTTGTCACCATAGTAATAATACTAATACAGTGGTACCTCAGTATATGTCCTTAATCCATTCCAGGACCTTGGACTTGTACCAAACAGGATGTATACCAAACAAATTTTCCCATAAGAATTACATACAGGGAAAACAATTAATCCGTTCCCATGAAAAAAAATCCCATTGTTATTGGCATATTATGCTTTGATGGGGTTGTATAAAATAATCTAAACACTGCTTAATACTAAAATACATGCATAAATACAAAAGAATTAGATGAAATAAATGCAGATTTAACCTCGCTTTACTTTGCTGAAAAGAGTCGAGTGCTTACTAGGATAATGCTGAGAAGGGAGGAGGAGGAAATATTATTGTTTGGAAGGAGAGTCCCCTTCTCTTTTCTGTCTCTTTTTACCTATATGGACCTGGTTGAAGCTCACTGGGTTTGACTTTTACTAAAAATCTGTCCACAGAACTTTGCTTCTGCCTTTTCCTCAGGATGTTTCGAAAATGTGACATTGTCTGGTCATTCCAGACAGTGCTATTACGGCTTGTTTGGACTTTGTTGGGGTGGTACTTCACTGCAAAGTTTTTGACGTCCATCCATTTGGCAAAGATTTCCTTGATTAATGAAGTAGGGGCTTCCTCTATCTCCTCTTCCAAGCCTGAAGAGAGTGTATCCATCTTAGTCTTTTACTCATCCTTCTCAGGTTCCTGCAGCTCCTCAGTGGTCAGCTCTTCCCTGTGCCCCTCCACTAACTCCTCCACATCACCATCACTCGCATCCAGACCCATGGACCTGCCCAGAGAGACGGTATCCTCCACTATAGACACTGCCTCAAAGTCCCTTTCAGCTACTGCTTCTGGCCACAAATTCCTACAAGCAGAGTTCATTGTTCTGTATGAAACTTCCTGCCAGGCTGTCAGTGAGAGTTACACAATGGGCAATAGTAAAGTGATCTGTCCAAAAAAACTCTCAGGGTTAACTCTGTCAGAAGTCACTTCAAAGCACCTCTGGAATAGTGCTTTAGTGTAGAGTTTCTTGAAATTACTGATGACCTGCTGATCCATGGACTGAATGAGAGGAGTCATGTTAGGGGGGGGAAAGCTTTACAGTGATGAAGTCAAACTTCGGTAGCACATAGTCCTGCAAGCTTGGAGGGTGAGCTGGAGCATTGTCCATTATAAGGAGGGCCTTCAGAGGCAGGTTTTTCTCCTCTAAATAACTTTTTACACTTGGTCCAAACACAACATTAAACCATTCGCTGAAATATTATCTGGTTACCCAAGCCTTGCTGTTTGACCTCCACATCACAGGTAACCGAGTTTTCTGCACATTGTTTTTTAAAGGCCCTTGGGTTTTCAGAGTGGTAGATCAGTAGAGGCTGCAGTTTGCAGTCCCCACTTGCATTGGCACAGAACAAGAGAGTTAACCTATCTTTCATTGGCTTGTGTCCTGGTAATACCTTCTCTTGACCCATACAAGTTCTAGCACGCAAGTCGTATTCCAAACAAAGGTTGTATGCCAAGCAAAAATTTTCGCATCCAAACAGGACGTATACCAAGTTGGACTTATTCCAAAGCGGACATATATTGAGGTACCACTGTACGTGATAAAAATCACCCTTGGGCACATTAACCCTTAAACGGTTCAAATGTGTATATACGTTCTCTTGCGTAGCGCCCAAACCTATATAGTATACGTTTCCTTTGTCATTCATTCAACATTACCACAATAAGCCTGAGTCACCTAGACATGAGACAATGGGTGTGCACACTCATTTTGTGCCATTGAAAAAATTGGGGATGCCTGGGTACCATGTTCTCTTTTTTTTTCCTATTAAAAAACGATATTTTTTTCTCAAATTCGGGGCGCTACACGAGAGAACGTATATATATGTTTGGACCGTTTAAGGGTTAATTAAATGTCTTATTTTACATTAATATAGACGTTCTTATTAGTCCATCTGTGATATTTTCTTCAAAATTATATAAGAAACACATTACATGATACATACTCACAGTACAGTGGACCCCCGCTTTACGATCAGCTCCCAGTGCGACCAATTATGTAAGTGTATTTATGTAAGTGCGTTTGTACGTGTATGTTTGGGGGTCTGAAATGGACTAATCTAATTCACAATATTCCTTATGGGAACAAATTCGTCCAGTAATGGCACCTGAACATACTTCTGGAATGAAATAATATCGTAAGGCGGGGGTCCACTGTACAATAAATTTTGCATAAATATGAGGTGTGGTAGCCGGGCAAAGGGAAAAAAAATCTGACCAGTATTCGTACCTAAATGTACATATATTAGAGCTGATTTCTTCTGTTCTGTTTTTCAATATAGAGTACACTACTGTATAAGCATTTAAAAATATACCAGAAATGTTATAAATGATGCAAAGGTGACATTAAAACAATGTCAAAGATGGTTGACACAAACTCATTTTGCGGCAAAGTTGTTTAACGGTGTGGTCTCAGGAATGGAACCCCATCGTTAAGTGAGGAGAGGCTGTAGGCAACAAGGGAGGGAGTTTGGCCTGTATGTCAGTCTCTCATTTGCTCGGAACTACTAAACACCTCAGATGATGTAGTTGAAGTTTGGCAGTAAAGATCAAAAGCCAAAACCTTGTCATTGTGATTGTATACAAAATGGGCAGGAGACACAACATCCCCCCAGTGGAAAGCAGGTGCACCACAAGTGCACAGAGGCAGTACATTAAGCATCAGGGCCCATGACTGTTCAACTGGCTCCCAGCACAAATAAGAGGGATTACAAATAGACCCCTGGCTGTCTTCAAGAAGGTGCTGGACAGGTGCCTAAAGTCAGTAACAGATCAGCTGGGCTGTGGTTCGTACGTTTGTTTGCGTGCGGCCAACAGTAACAGCTTGGTCGATCAGGCTCTGATCCACCAGGAGGCCTGGTCACAGACCTGGACATGGAGGCATTGATCCCCAAAACCCTCTCCAGGTATACTTCAGGTATACAAAGTATAAATTTGGTGAACAATTTGCTGAGATAAACAATGTCACAGGTACCATCCGACTTACGACCGAGTTCAGTTCCGACAAACCGGTCGTAAATGGACGCAAGTCGAACCTTGCTACTGAATATCAACATCACACTTTTGTAATGATTTCATTTTTTTTTATTTTGGTATTTCACTTTTTACAGTGGTCCCTCATTTATCGTAATTAATCCGTTCCTGGAAGTGGGACTATTACCGAAATTTACGATTTTCGAATAAATTTTCCCCATAAGAAATAATGTAAATAAAATTAATCCGTTCCCGACACCCAGAAGTACTAAAACAAGAAATATTTTTACATGAAATATAGATGTAGTACATAAACAATGGGACATGATGAATGAAACAATAACAGCATAACACTTACCTTTATTGGTGATTCTTCTTAGCGTATGGAAGACTGGAGGAGGAGAGAGATTGGATTAGTTACTGTTTGGAAGGGGAATCCCCTTCCATCAACACCTCAGGTACCAAGTGCTTTTCTGGGGTTACTTCTCTTCTCTGTTTCTTAATGCCACTAGGACCACCTTGAGAGTCACTGGAGTCCTGTCTAGCAAAATAACTGTCCAGAGAGCTCTGTTTCTGGCATCACTTTAACACCTCCCTAAAATGGGCCAAGACTTTGTCACTGTACATGTTGCCAACATGGCTTGCAACAGCCTTGTCAGGGTGATGTTTCTCCATAAATCTTTCCATCTTACCCCACATTTCAAAAATCCCTTTAATTTCTGAAGAAGGCATCTTCTTCCATCTCTCTTCCTCCTCCTCTGCAGCAAGATTCTGAGCTACGATCTGTTGCTCTTCCTGCTGAAGCTCTTGCAGCTCCTCAGTGGTGAGCTCTTCATTGTGGTCTTCCAACTCTTCCACATCCTCCAATCTCACATCCAACCCCATGGAACTCTCCAGTGCCACAATGGATTTAACAACTGACATAGGCTCATCAGGGTCAGCCCCAAACCCTTCAAAATCCCTCTTGTGGACACAATCTGGCCACAATTTTCTCCAAGCAGAGTTCAAAGTCCTGGTAGTCACTCCCTCCCAAGCCTTACCTATAAGGCTTATGCAATGGAGGATGCTGAAGTGTTCTTTCCAAAAATCTTAGGGTCAAGTGAGTGTCAAAGGTCGCATTAAAGCACCTTTGAAACATTGCTTTGGTGTAGTTTTTTTTAAAGTTTGCAATGACCTGCTGGTCCATGGGCTGGAGGAGAGGAGTGGTATTCGGGGGCAAGAACTTTACTGTGATGAACCCAAACTCCTCCAAAATTAGGTCATCCAAGTTTGGAGGATGAGTAGGTGCATTGTCCATTACTAGGAGGCACTTGAGATCCAATTTCTTTTCCAGGAGGTAATTCTTCACACTAGGGCCAAACACTTCACTGAACCACTCGACAAAAATTTCCCTCATGACCCATGCCTTACTATTAGATTTCCAAAACACACACAATTTACTCTTCATAACATTGTTTTTCCTGAACACTCTGGGATTTTCAGAATGGTACACTAGTAATGGCTTCAATTTGAAATCCCCACTAGCATTAGCACAGAACATGAGCGTCAGCCTGTCTTTCATAGGCTTGTGTCCTGGCAGTGCCTTTTCTTCCTGAGTAATGTAGGTCCTCTTTGGCATTTTCTTCCACAAGAGGCCTGTTTTGTCACAATTGAACACTTGTTCAGGTTTCAGTCCTTCAGCCTCTATGTACTCCTTGAATTCATGCACATATTTTTCAGACGCTATTTGGTTCGAACTGGCAGTCTCGCCATGCCTTACCACACTGTGTATGCCACTACGGTTCTTAAATCTCTCAAACCAACCTTTGCTGGCCTTAAATTCACTCGCATCACCACTAGTTGCAGGCAGTTTCTTTACCAGATCGTCATGCAACTGCCTAGCCTTTTCACAAATAAGCGACGTCATAAGACTATCTCCTGCTAATTGTTTCTCGTTTATCCACACCAATAATAACTTCTCAACCTCTTCAAGTAGTGGTGATCTCATTTTTGTCAGCATATTTACCCCCTTTGCAACAACAGCATCCTTGATTTCCTTTTTCTTGGCCACGATGGAAGCTATGGTTGTATGGGGTTTGTTATACATCCTGGCCAGTTCGGCCATACGTATGCCACTTTCATATTGTTCAGTGATGTTTTTCTTTAATTCAATGGTATTTCTCGCCTTCTTTACCAAAGGCTTGGCACTAGGAGCTTTCTTTGGAGCCATGGTAGCTTATTTAGTAGTTGCAAGCACTAAAATGAATGGAATACAGTGGACCCCCGCTTAACGATCACCTCCCAATGCGACCAATTATTTAAGTGTATTTACGTAAGTGCATTTGTACGTGTATGTTTGGGGGAATGAAATGGACTAATCTACTTCACAATATTCCTTATGGGAACAGATTCGGTCAGTACTGACACCTGAACATACTTCTGAAATGAAAAAATATTGTTAACCGGGGGTCCACTGTATTATGAAATATTTCATATGAGTAATTGAGGGGATCGTCGCTCACTGGTAAACAATGCCACACTGGCTGGAAAGGGAGGCCGGGGCGGCTCAGAGTGTGAGTGCGCGTCCCGGACGAATGACTATTTGCGAGTCAATCTACGATTAGCGAGCCAATGTTTTGACGAAAATATCGTTACAATTTCCGAAAATTACGACTATCGAGCCCTACGAATATCGAGGGACCACTGTACTTTACTTTTTATGCTGTTAGTACTGTATTTTATACTGTAGTGTTTAGGATAAACACTGTGTACAGCACACACTTGTTTATTGCCCAGAAATTTGGCATTGAAAACACGGTCGTAAGTCGAGTGGCCGTATGTCGAGCAGGTCGTAAGTCGGATGGTAGGTGCATTTATAAGTCATTAATAAAAACTTTAATAAATCATTGCTAGCAGACAAAATTTGGAATCATTGGACTTTTCACATTTTGTCATTTAGGTGTCCGACCAAATATTTTGTCCATTAAATCCAAAATTCACTAAAAAGGGGGGCTGTTAAATCAAGGTTTTACTGTACAGCAATGATAATAATAGTTATATGTGTACGTGGACCCTCGGTTATCGGCCGTTCCAGATATTGGCCCACTTTTTTGGCCAAAATTCTATCCCGGTTATCGGCCGTATTGGACACATCTACCTACTGCTGTGCCATGTTAATGAGTCAATCTGGCTGTCTCTCTGGGTGAGTGAGGAAGCCTCCATGCATTCATCCAAACATTTTCCTATAATCCATTGTATTTTATGGTTATTGATTGAGTGCAACTGAGAAATAAGCAACCATGGGCCCAAAGAAAGTTCCTAGTAAAGTTCCTTTGGTAGAGAAAGTGAGAAACACACAAGAATTCAAGGCAGGTAGGCATAGAGGCAAGAAGTGTAGCAGGTATGCAGGGACTATAGCAGGCATGCAGGGACTATAGCAGACATGCAGGGAGTGTAGTAGGCATGCAGGGAGTGGACAGTTTTTTTGTGCGAAAGGGGTGCAGTGACTTGAGCTGGTCATAGTGGCAGTAAAAGACAAAGAAGGGAAGTAACCCCTCCTCACCTTCTTCCATATGCCAACAAGAGTCTTCAATAAAGGTATGTAATGTTCACTTATTAGTAGAATTTGTGCTTTATATTTCTTATTGTTTTGTGTATACAAAACTATAGTTAATCTTCAAAAATGTATTTTTTGTTAATATTTTTGGGTGTCTGGAATGAATTAATTGTATTTACATTAATTCTTATGGGAAATATTATTTCGGTTATTGGCCATTTCGGTTTTAGGCCGACCTTCTGGAATGGATTATGGCCGATAACCGAGGGTCCACTGTATATGTCTTTTAAACTCAATTATGACAACTGTTTTTTCAATGAGAAAGTCATTTAGTGGCAAAATGTTTGTGACACAACTCTTAAACCTTTCAGGGTCCGTCCCGTAGATCTACGGCTTTACGTTCAGGGTCCAAACCGTAGATCTATCTTTTGCTAACTAGTACCAACTACCTCATATATTTTTTTTTCTACTTTTTTTTATTATTTTGCTACCTTAACTTGCATATTTTATCTTGTCAATTTAAATCTAGTTATACTCTAATTCTTGTAAACAACTTATATAACACCTTAGTGCAATTACAATTGAGAGTCTTGTGCCTTTTTTATATCATTAGATTAAACTCAGTTGTACTATAGCTCATTCTAGCTCAGTACATAGTCAATACCAAATTCATTATATTAGACCATAGTGTAATTACTAGTGAGAGTCTGGTGCTATTTTTAATTTGTATTTTTATATTATTAGATTAAACCTAGTTGTACTATAGCTCATTCCAGCACAACACATAGACATCACCAACTCCATTATGTGTATTAGTGACTATACTCTACATGACCAAAATGCTATAGCTATACACTTGTCCAAACTTCCCACCACTACAGATATCAGTACTAAAACTCAACCCACAACTCAGGATATAAATAACCATAATTTAAACCTAGAAGATGATTGATCACGTTGACCCTGATCTAAACCTCCATAATCTGACACACAATCAAAACCTATTGGAAAGTAACTGCCTTTACTACACAGCATCACAAGCCAGCACTATCCTAAACAATGCTAAAAGTCTATCAGTACTTAACTACAACATTAGGTCCTTAAGCAAACACTATGATGACCTCCTGGCACTCCTTGAATCACTAAAGACACCCTTCTCCTGCATTATTCTTACTGAGACCTGGCTTAAGCAGGTAGTTGAAACAGTTGATTTGGTGATTTCTTGTGCTCAATCGATAGAATAGAAGTAATACTAGTGAAATAGCTAAGAATTTGGTCAACTGGAATGATGTAATTGGCCTAAAATGGGAGTAAAAGTCGGCAAAATCGCCGATTCGTAAATATCGCTGACACATCAAAATTCATGAGAGCATAATTTCGTCAATTTTCCATCAAATTTCGTACTTTTTGTTTTATTACCTTCAGAAAAAGATTCTCTACCATTTCATAAGAAAAAATAACAAATTTTTTTTTGGAAAATTCTTGGACACTGGGGCACCACTTCAGATTTTGGCCTTGGACCCTGAAGGGGTTAATGCAGTAATGTTCTGTTTGTCACACCAAAATTATAAAAGGATAAACTGGATGGTCAGGCTGGTTTCCTTATTTTTAAAATGGCTTTTGATAAAGTTTGATATAAAAGACTCTTTTTTTTTTTTTTTTTTTTTTTTTTTTTTTTTTTTTTTTTTTTTTTTTTTTTTTTTTTTTTTTTTTTTTTTTAGTACAAAAGGTAGGAGTACACTGTAGATTTACAATTAATGATTCTTTTAGTTAAAAAATTCAGGCTGTGGTAAGTAGGAAAAAGATGCCTTTGTGGGGTTATATCACAGGCACAGTCCAATAGATGTATTGCTTTCTAGAGATATATTACAGTTAATAAGATCATGCTTTTGTAATTTTTATATATGCAATCAGAGAAAGCCAATAATTTCAGAATAAAACGGTAAATTTTGTGTAATATTTCAGACAGAACTAAGCTAAAACTAAAATTCCTTAAGAGTGACAGTGTTGGAGTTGTATCATGAAGGGCGTTTTTAAAAATTTGGAGTATCAGTAAACATAACAGTGGTATTTTGAGAGTTAATTATAACTCAAGGTCATTGTAACACACAAGGGACCACTGTATTATTATAACTATTATTATAACTATTATTATAACTATTATTATAACTATTATTATAACTATTATTATAACTATTATTATAACTATTATTATAACTATTATTATAACTATTATTATAACTATTATTATAACTATTATTATAACTATTATTATAACTATTATTATAACTTTTATTATAACTATTTTAACATTATAAGACAAAAACTGTATTTTGCTCTGAAGGGAAGTTATTGAATGCTGGTACAGTAAGGAAATGCAGGACAAAATGCACTGGGTCAGTTTTATTCAGAAACAGTGGACATTGGTTGCAGAATTGTCTGTTATTGTTAGTCACACTAAAAAAATAGTCTCTATCCACTGTTCTTGTCATTACTCACCACCTGCTCACCAATGGCTTTACTGTAGTGGACTCTTCTTCTACAGAGTTAGACTTTTTCTCTCATTGGATTGGACATGATTGCCTTGCATTCTCCAGGTGTTTCATGATCCCTATGAGTCTAGAGCTTCCTCCAACTTACAATAATATTGATTAATATTAATGTAAATTGTAAAATAGAAAAAACATGTGGAATTTGTTGCTGCATAAAGGAATTTTTTCTTTGATCTGGCAAAATGAACATGGCTAATATAGAATAATATACAAAAATACTACAGGCATAACTTTTAGTTTATTAACTAAAAGTTATACCTGTAGTATTTTTAAGCATTGTTAAGATTACATTTTTTTTTTTTTAACATAACTGTTATTTCCAGGTTGATAATATGAGGTTAGTTTATGATAATGTGACTCGTACTACTACAAATTCTCCAGGAGTACAGACAAGAATACCAGGTTTTGGTAACTCTTCAACAGTCGAATGGTTAGATCCCAGTCAACGTTCACCAACAGGCTATTTCAAAGATATTGTCAATGCCATTTCGACACTCGGATATGAACGTGGCGTCACAGTCCGAGGAGCTCCTTTCGACTTCCGCAAAGCTCCAAGTAAGCTGTTGGTTCCACACTTTATCTTGTAAATTACTTTTATTTGTGCACTCATATTTATGAAAGAAACTGAGATCCTGGCACCATCAAGAAATATTCAGCAGGTAATACCCACATTTGTTTAAGAGGATACACAGTCCTATACTACAGCTTCTTGGACTATAGGATAAGATGGTAGTCACAGTTGGCACTTCTGAAAAAAGTATACAAAAGCAGTAGAGAATTTTTGTGTGGATAATGAGGCTCAGGTGTAATTGTTTTACATGATAGTAGAATTTCTGGTGTCTTTTCTGTCTTATAAACATGCAAGATTTCAGATACGTCTTGCAACTTCTACTTTCACTTAGGTCATGTTACACATACATGTACAAGCATATATATATACACACACACACACACCCTCTGGGTTTTCTATTTTCTTATTAGTTCTTGTTCTAGTTTATTTCCTCCTATCTCCATGGGGAAGTGGAACAGAATTCTTCCTCTATAAGCCATGTGTGTCATAAGAAGTGACTAAAACAATGGGAACAAGGGGCTAGTAATCCCTTCTCCTGTATAAATTACTAAATTTAGAGAGTGAGTGACTGAGTGAGTGACTGAGTGAGTGACTGAGTGAGTGACTGAGTGAGTGACTGAGTGACTGAGTGACTGAGTGAGTGACTGAGTGAGTGACTGAGTGAGTGACTGAGTGAGTGACTGAGTGAGTGACTGAGTGAGTGACTGAGTGAGTGACTGAGTGAGTGAGTGACTGAGTGAGTGACTGAGTGAGTGACTGAGTGAGTGACTGAGTGAGTGAGTGACTGACTGAGTGAGTGACTGACTGAGTGACTGACTGAGTGAGTGACTGACTGAGTGAGTGACTGACTGAGTGAGTGACTGACTGAGTGAGTGACTGACTGAGTGAGTGACTGACTGAGTGAGTGACTGACTGAGTGAGTGACTGACTGACTGACTGAGTGAGTGACTGAGTGAGTGAGTGACTGACTGAGTGAGTGAGTGACTGACTGAGTGAGTGACTGACTGACTGACTGAGTGACTGAGTGACTGACTGAGTGACTGAGTGACTGACTGAGTGAGTGACTGAGTGACTGACTGAGTGAGTGACTGACTGACTGACTGAGTGACTGACTGAGTGACTGACTGAGTGAGTGACTGACTGACTGACTGAGTGACTGACTGAGTGAGTGACTGAGTGACTGACTGACTGACTGAGTGACTGAGTGACTGACTGAGTGAGTGACTGAGTGACTGAGTGACTGACTGAGTGACTGAGTGACTGACTGAGTGAGTGACTGACTGAGTGAGTGACTGACTGAGTGAGTGACTGACTGAGTGAGTGACTGACTGAGTGAGTGACTGACTGAGTGACTGACTGAGTGACCGAGTGACTGACTGACTGACTGAGTGACTGACTGACTGACTGAGTGACTGAGTGACTGAGTGAGTGACTGACTGAGTGAGTGACTGACTGAGTGAGTGAGTGACTGACTGAGTGAGTGACTGACTGAGTGAGTGACTGACTGAGTGAGTGAGTGACTGACTGACTGACTGAGTGAGTGACTGACTGACTGAGTGACTGAGTGACTGAATGAGTGACTGACTGACTGACTGAGTGACTGAGTGACTGAGTGACTGACTGAGTGACTGAGTGACTGACTGAGTGACTGAGTGACTGACTGAGTGACTGAGTGACTGACTGAGTGAGTGACTGACTGAGTGAGTGACTGACTGACTGAGTGACTGACTGAGTGAGTGAGTGACTGACTGAGTGAGTGACTGACTGAGTGAGTGACTGACTGAGTGAGTGACTGACTGACTGAGTGACTGAGTGACTGAGTGACTGAGTGACTGAATGAGTGACTGACTGACTGACTGAGTGACTGAGTGAGTGAGTGACTGACTGAGTGACTGAGTGACTGACTGACTGAGTGAGTGACTGACTGAGTGACTGACTGAGTGAGTGAGTGACTGACTGAGTGAGTGACTGACTGACTGAGTGAGTGACTGACTGACTGACTGAGTGAGTGACTGACTGAGTGAGTGACTGAGTGAGTGACCGAGTGACTGACTGACTGACTGAGTGACTGACTGAGTGACTGACTGAGTGAGTGACTGACTGAGTGACTGACTGAGTGACTGACTGAGTGAGTGACTGACTGACTGAGTGACTGAGTGACTGACTGAGTGAGTGACTGACTGAGTGAGTGACTGAGTGACTGACTGACTGAGTGACTGAGTGACTGACTGACTGAGTGAGTGACTGACTGAGTGAGTGACTGACTGAGTGACTGACTGACTGAGTGAGTGACTGACTGACTGAGTGCCTGGATATGCAGCTTATAACCTAAGGTCAACCAACTGTTGTGTGATGTATGTCAGAAAGAGCTTGCCACATTCACTCCTTTCCTTGCAGAGTCGAGTTAACATGCAGTATCATGGTGTCAAAGTATATGCAGGCGATTTTTCCATAAACATTTTTAATCTCTATGCCCCAGCGAACCAGCTTCGACCTGATGCTTTACCAGATCGCATCAATAGTGAACCTACCATCATTCTTGGAGATTTTAATGCCAGACATAAGAATATTGGTGGGTCTATAACAAACACCAATGGAACTAAACTAGTGAGATTGCTAAATGAGCATGATAATGTTCGAATTGTGGGCACTACTGAGCCTACTCACATATATGGTGGCATACTAGATCTGTGTCTTGGATTTAATACATTATATACGATGCATGACTCTGTCATAGTTGATGATCTTCTATCTGATCACTTCCCAAGACTAACAACTGTCAATCTTGATCACATCTCCAGCAATCAAGGAGCTAAATACAGAAGGAAGAAACTTATTCTCAAACCAGAACACAGAGACAACTTTATTAACCACTTGGATCAATGATATAAGAATTACGAGCCCATTGGCACACAAAAATTTAATGATTTAATTACCACTATTGAGAGTGTTCTCACAGATCAAGTGGGCAGGAATAGGAAACAAAAACCCTCCACTATAAATAACAATAAAAACCAATGTAAATACTACAATGATCCACAGCTGCGCAATCTAACACATGCAGCTAGGAGGATTGGTAAAGCATACCGTGAATGTAGAACCCCAGACCTGCTCAGAACGTTCCAAGCTGCACTAACAAATGCAAGGAATAGAAAGAAAGAACTTAGGCAACAGGAATGGGAACAGTTTGTTAGTGGATTAAATAGGTCCACCCCTTTGAGTTTGGCTTGGATAGGTATAAATAAAATAACCAGGAAAAAGACTGGCAATGTTGCTCATCCCTTTCCTCTTGAAAAAGCAAATGACCTCATAAATGACTGGTCCAAAACATCCAGGCATGAAAGCCTTCCATCTCATATTAGAAAAAATTTAGAGAGTACTTCTGAAGAAATGTTGAAACTGATTAATTTTATGAGCCAAATATTGATGAGTGATTGCCTCTTTACCGAGTATGAATTAGATAATGCATTAACCAAAGGTCGATCAACTGCTCCTGGAGAGGATGGTATAACCTATGATATTCTCAGAACTCTAAGGCATGTGCCTGATAACCCTTTGTTGGCACTGTATAATCTCAGTTACATTGAGGGCGTTCTTCCTACTTCCTGGACCAATAGTCTCATTGTGCCTATCCCTAAGCCCCAACAGCCTGATACATTTAGGCCGATCTCCTTAACTAGTTGTCTTTGTAAAACTTTTGAAAGAATGATGCTTTACAGACTGTACTACAGAATCAGACATCAACTTTCCCCCTACCTCTATGGGTTCATGAAAGGTAAAAGTGTGCAGAACTGTATTTCCACCTTTCTCACTGCACACACCTCTACTAGTTTTACCACTTTTCTTGATCTAAAATCTGCATTTGATATTGCGAACAGAACCGTTATACTACATGAACTAGCCAAAATGAATATTGGTGGTAGCTTACTCTGCTGGATAATAGGATACCTGTCAAATAGAGTATCCTCTGTCCTTTACCAAGGCTTCAGAAGTGATTCTAAAGAAATGTCTTTAGGTACACTGCAGGGAGGAGTTCTTAGTCCCATGCTGTTTAATATTCTGATTAATGCTCTCCTAAATGCTCTACCTGCCTCACCTAAACATATAGCTATAAGCTATGCTGATGATATCATGATCCATACAACAGGGCATAAGAAGATGAATACCATTCTTAATGAAGTTCAAGCAATTTGTAATCGACTAGGCCTCGTAATATCTTCCTCTAAAACTAAGATATTAACAAGCAAACAACATCCCCCACCCATCTATTTGCAGGGTGAAATCATTAGCTACGTTAAAACTTACAGATATCTTGGTGTAGATGTACCCTTTAACAAATCCACTATACCAAACCATACCCCCGGCCGGGATTGAACCCGCGGTCATAGTCTCAAAACTCCAGCCCGTCACGCTAGCCACTAGACCAGCTAGCCACAATAACTAGCTGGTCTAGTGGCTAGCGCGACGGGCTGGAGTTTTGAGACTCTATGACCGCGGGTTCAATCCCGGCCGGGGGTATGGTTTATTTGCAATCGTGTCATTACGATTTCTTAAGCCACTATACCAAAACTAAACAAGAAATGTAAAGCTAGGCTAAATGCTCTCAAAGCTGTTGCTGGCTACAATCCCAACTATGGTGCAAATGTGAGAATCGTGAGAATGATGTACATAGCCTATGTTAGGTCCTTAATTGATTATGCTGCTCCCATGTTGATATTAGCTAGAGAAAGTTCTCTCCGACCCTTGGAGTTAATGCAAAATGAAGCTCTCAGGATTATTCTTGGCTGTCCCAGATCTATAAAAGTTCTTAACATGAGGAAAGAGCTTGGTATTTCTAGTATCAGTGATAGGATTGTTGAAATTAACACTGTACTCGGTATTAGAATGTTGAGAAACGAACCAGACACTGTCACAGTGAATCTTACCAAGTGTCTAGAGGTAAATACACACAGATCTAAATTGATTGTGAAAACGTGCAATTGCATTAAGTTTTATAACCTGCATGAACTGTATCACTGTAGGCAACAAGAGCATTTCACCCCTCCATGGAAGATGTGTTCATTTAATATCACATACCTACAAGTCCCTCCCAAGAAGCTCATTGCTAGTAATCCCTTCCTTAAATCTCTTGTTAGAGCAACTGCTCAATAAGAAATTTCTCACCTAGCTGGTAGTAACAAGTTATCACAAGTTATATACACTGATGGATCTAAACAGGAGTCTTCTGGCAGGGCTGCATCTGCTCTTGTTGCCACCTCCCTAGTTAAGAACGATAATAAATTTGTTGAGTTAGGCATAAGAATTAACAACTGGGCGTCTACACTCCAAACTGAATTGTTTGCAATCCTAATGGCGCTAAAGCTAACCTATGACACTGAGCTTGACTCTATCATCATTACTGATTCTATGTCATCATTGAAGGCTCTTGGCTCATATAATGACTCCAACAACATGCTCATTGGGGAAGCCAGGTATAGATACTCAAAAATTAGGGACAAAGGAATTAATGTACAATTGCTATGGATCCCATCACACATTGGATTACTCCTTCATGATAAAGTTGATATGTTAGCCAAGAAGAGTATCGAGAAGGAGAATGTAGAATATAACTTTGGTATAACTGTGTCTAGCATTAGGAATAATATTAGGAGAGAAGTAAATAATGAAAATGATTGTTATAGGAATGCAGTTAGAAGCCTGAGTAGATCTATAACCCACTATGATAACATGAACGTAGATAAGTTTGTTTATGGAGCAACTTGCAATGTGAACAGACTGACTGATGTTGTAGTGGCCAGGCTTAGGCTTGGTTACAAGTACTTCTGGCAGTTTGGGAGACACACAGATGATGATCAAACTAAATGTAAATTATGTGATCAGGCATATGGTCACTCTCTTGAACACTATAAGAACATAAGAACATAAGAAAAGGAGGAACACTGCAGGAGGCCTGCTGGCCCATACTAGGCAGGTCCTTTACAATTCATCCCACTAACAAAACATTTGCCCAACCCAATTTTCAATGCCACTTATTGAGGAATACAGAGACAGACAGTATAATAACTTATGTGACATGTCAAGATATCTTATTAATGAAAATAAGATACCAGATATACTAAGCAAATTTCCTAAATTTGCTTGTAACAGATAAGTGAACTATAGATATGTAGATATAAATCCATATGTATTCCTGTTAACCCTTTGGGGCCTAGTTCCTAGGCCTTTTGTGTATCCATATGCTCTCGCGCTACCGTCCACAGGATGGATATGGGGTGCACAATAAACTAGCCACTTCGGTGGCAAATCTAGAGTGGATATCAGATTGGAAGGAGGAAGTATGGAGTAAGTGGAGGTATTTAGATATTTGAGGGTGGACACTTCAACAGATTGGTCTATGAGCCATACAGTAGAGATTTTGCCACTGAAGGGGCTAGTTTATTGTGCACCCAATATCCATCATGTGGACAGTAGTGCAAGAGCATATGGATACACAAAAGGCCTAGGAACTAGGCCCCAAAAGGGTTAACAGGTGAACATTTGGATTTATATCTACATAGCAACAATTCACTTATCTGTTACAAGCAAATTTAGGAAATTTGCTTAGTATATCTGGTATCTTATTTTCATTAATAAGATCTCTTGACATGTCACATAGGTTATTATACTGTCTGTCTCTGTATTCCTCAATAAGTGGACAATTAAGCACATAGTGTTCAAGACAGTGACCATATGCCTGACTACATAATTTGCATTTAGTTTGATCATCATCTGGTAGATTAAAGGTTGATGGGTAGGCTCCAGGATGTACGTTTATAGAGGGGCAACTGACATATCGGATCATTATTTAGTTGTAGCTACAGTTAGAGTAAGAGGTAGATAGGAAAAGAGGAAAATGGCAACAACAAGTAAGAGGGAGGTGAGAGTGTATAAACTAAGGGAGGAGGAAGTTTGGGTGAGATATAAGTAACTATTGGCAGGAAGGTGGACTGGTGCAAGTATGAGCAGTGGGGGGGTTGAAGAGGGTTGGAATAGTTTTAAAAATGCAGTATTAGAATGTGGGGCAGAAGTTTGTGGTTATAGGAGGGTGGGTGCAGGAGGAAAGAGGAGTGATAGGTGGAATGATGAAGTAAAGGTTGTGATAAAAGAGAAAAAGTTAGCTTATGAGAGGTTTTTACAAAGCAGAAGTGTTATAAGAAGAGTAGAGTATATTGAGAGTAAAAGAAAGGTGAAGAGAGTGGTGAGAGAGTGCAAAAAGAGAGCAGATGATAGAGTGGGAGAGGCACTGTCAAGAAATTTTAATGAAAATAAGAAAAAATTTTGGAGTGAGTTTAACAAGTTAAGAAAGCCTAGGGAACAAATGGATTTGTCAGTTAAAGACAGAGTAGGGGGAATTAGTAGATGGGGAGATGGAGGTTTTGGGTAGATGGCGAGAATATTTTGAGGAACCTTTAAATGTCGAAGAAAGGGAGGCGGTAATTTCATGCACTGGACAGGGAGATGTACCATCGTTTAGGAGTGAAGAAGAACAGGATGCGAGTGTGGGGGAGGTGCGTGAGGCATTACGTAGAATGAAAGGGGGTAAAGCAGCTGGAACTGACGGGATCATGACAGAAATGTTAAAAGCAGGGGGGATATAGTGTTGGAGTGGTTGGTATTTTTGTTTAATAAATGTATGAAAGAGGGGAAGGTGCCTAGAGATTGGCAGAGAGCATGTATAGTCCCTTTATATAAAGGGAAGGGGGACAAAAGAGATTGTAAAAATTATAGAGGAATAAGTTTACTGAGTATACCAGGAAAAGTGTACGGTAGGGTTATAATTGAAAGAATTAGAGATAAGACAGAATATAGGATTGCAGATGAGCAAGGAGGTTTTAGAGTGGGTAGGGGATGTGTAGATCAAGTGTTTACATTGAAGCATATATGTGAACAGTATTTAGATAAAGGTAGGGAAGTTTTTATTGCATTTATGGATTTAGAAAAGGCGTATGATAGTGGATAGGGGAGCAATGTGGCAGATGTTGCAAGTACAGTGGACCCTCAGCTAACGATGGCATCAGCTAACGTTAAATCCAGCCAACGATACATTTTAATGCAAAAATTTTGCCTCGGCTAACGCTAAAAAACTCTCCCAATGCAATTCGTTCAAGATGCGTCCACGTGTGGTCTGAACGTGCCTGAGTTGTCCCGTGGGTGCCAGTGTTTACAAGCCAGCCAGTGCAGTCGCATCCACGCATACAATCGAACATTTCATATTATCACAGCATTTTTAGTGATTCTACCTGCAAATAAGTCACCATGGGCCCCAAGAAAGCTTCTAGTGCCAACCCTGCAGGAAAAAGGGTGAGAATTACTATGGATATGTGTTACAATGTATCGTAATTTTTTTTTTCTTTCATCTATATAATACTACCTCGCTAGCTGCTTCGGTAATAGCTAAATCGAAGCCCCTGGATCATCATAGTATTATCGTATTCATCCTTCATCATTTTGATACGGTTAATTAGGTAAGCTCAACCTAGTTTGAGAGTTTAGTTGTTAAGTGACTTCATAATTTGGGGGCTTCTGGTCTCCCAAGGTTACTTACCATTCACGAGGCTTGTTCCCAGCAGTCACTCACCGGCAACCTCTAAGAACAGGTCTACTCTACATAGACTCTGCCTCGCCTACCCTGTGTTTGGAGAAGCCGGCCCAACTCATCGTTTCAAAGATTGGCTTACTGTGTTTGCATATAAAAATATATATATATATTTCCTAGGCAAGGACATGCAGGGAATTGGAGTCTTCTCTGATATTGAGAAAGTGGTACCCCACCTGAGCTGTGAGGAATTGTATATAGTGATTTCTGTTGTATAGACAGAGATTATCAATTTCATATATTTAAGCATTGGAATTGCTTACGATTTAACAGGCCCAAACTATTTACAAGTGAATGTACTCTTATTCGTATATTCTACATAAAGTTCAGTATGTTTATTAAAACTAACATAATAGTGATGACCTTGTCTTGATACACCCCTAGTTTTTGAAGATTGATGAAATTGAGATATGAAGGAATTTGGTTTATTAATAGTATTGTTGAGAATTTTGGCCTTACCTGCTGTGTTTATTATAACTATATATAATGAACACTTAGCTGATAAATGACAGCAAATCGTCTACACAGCCGCCCCTGCAGACGAGGTCTAGAAGCTGTCGAAACCATCACAACATTGGGCTGTCAAGAGATACAATTTGTAAGTATAAATTACCCCTAGGGGGTGTTATGTCAGCATATTTCATTCGATGATGGCTGACGAAATACCTACTTGTTTGGACTCAAAAGTCCACACCTTACTGCCGATTATAGGTTGATTACAAACTCCTTGTGACTCAAGAATTGCGCAATCCCCCGATCTACAAGAAATTCGTAACATACCTTGCTCTTTGTAACGTGAGCTATGGTGTTCTCAACACCTTCGACAGGTATCGGTGACTTGATAGAAGCTGAAGTGTCCTTGGATGTCCACGTCTTCCATTGTCTAGGAAACACACACTGGTACACTATGTTCCACAAGATTTGTCTTTATTGTTCACAATGTATCACAAGAGAAGCTGATCACACTTCTCTTAAGTGTTTATTGTGTTTTGTGAGACACTTTATTCACACTAACGCACAGATCAGTGTTCTTTGTTGGTTATCCTGGCGTCAGTGTCACTCTCTCTAGAGTCAAAGATAGTCTGGCCTCGCCACACCGCCCCAAGCCGTCACTGCCCTAGCACAAAAAAAAAACGCTGACCTAGTACCTTGCATCCTTGTCACCTCCTCGATGAAGCAAAGCAGAATGTTTGTTTCTTGCTGTCTTAAGCATAGACAACAATATTTTTACTATGGTAATAAAGTGGGAGCAGGATTTTCCTTAATTGTCCTGCTAAGTAAGAGATGTACTGTCTCTTATAAAAATACACTTTGCAACACCGCTGCAAGGAGCAGAGGTCACTTGACTACGTGGCATAGCATCTGTGATCAATTACTCACTCTAGCAGTAAACAAGACGCTCGCCCCTTCTGAGGGCTTGGCCACTCAGGGCTGAAAGGGGCTGAAGGGGCTGAAAGGGCTGAAGGGGGCTGATATCCCCCTCCTGGAGAAATTTTCTCCACAAGTATTACGAGAAAAGGAGACTCCTCCCCTTGTTGAGGAGAAAGCAATGTAACACGTGATAAACAATAACTTTTTAAAAACAAGCTCCTATTCGTAAGGATATCTGTGCAAAATGGCTTGAAGTGCAAACCTTTATGGATGAAAATCACCCTCACACAGCTATTGCAAGCCGTGCTGGTGACTATTACAATGACAATGTTGTGAACCACTTTAGATAAATCATAAAGGAACGGGAGGTACAGGCCTCTATGGACAGATATGTTGTGCGACAGAGGTCCAGTGACTCTCAAGCTGGTCCTAGTGGCATTAAAAGAACAAGGGAAGTAACCTCGGAAAACGACTTGATACCTCAAGTCCTAATAGAAGGGGATTCCCCTTCTAAACATTAACAACTTCCACACTCTACCCTCCTCCCATCCTATCAATCATCACCAGATCTTCAATAAAGGTAAGTGTCAGTTTGTGTGTATTAAAATTAATATTTCATGTTTAAAAAATTTTTTTTTTTCATACTTTGGGGTGTCTTGCACGGATTAATTTGATTTCCATTATTTCTTATGGGGAAAATTAATTCAGCTAACGATAATTTCATCTAACGATGAGCATTCAGGAACGGATTAATATTGTTAGCTGAGGGTCCACTGTATGTGGAATAAGTGGTAAGTTACTAAATGCTGTAGAGGTTTTATGAGGATAGTGAGGCTCGGGTTAGGGTGTGTAGAAGAGAGGGAGACTACTTCCCGGTGAAAGTAAGTCTTAGACAGGGATGTGTAATGTCACCATGGTTAATATATTTATAGATGGGGTTGTAAAAGAAGTAAATGCTAGGGTGTTCGGGAGAGGGGTGGGATTAAATTATGGGGAATCAAATACAAAATGGGAATTGACACTTAATTTTTGCTGATGATACTGTGCTTGTGGGAGATTCTAAAGAAAAATTGCAAAAGTTAGTGGACGAGTTTGGGAGTGTGTGTAAAGGTAGAAAGTTGAAAGTGAACATAGAAAAGAGTAAGGTGATGAGGGTATCAAATGATTTAGATAAAGAAAAACTGGATATCAAATTGGGGAGGAGGAGTATGGAAGAAGTGAATGTTTTCGGATACTTGGGAGTTGACGTGTCGGCGGATGGATTTATGAAGGATGAGGTTAATCATAGTATTGATGAGGGGAAAAAAGGTGAGTGGTGTATTGAGGTATATGTGGAGACAAAAAACATTATGGAGGCAAAGAAGGGAATGTATGAAACTATAGTAGTACCAACACTATGGGTGTGAAGCTTGGGTTGTGAATGCAGCAGCGAGGAGGCGGTTGGAGGCAGTGGAGATGTCCTGTCTAAGGGCAATGTGTGGTGTAAATGTTATGCAGAAAATTCGGTGTGTGGAAATTAGGAGAAGGTGTGGAGTTAATTAAAGTATTAGTCAAAGGGCTGAAGAGGGGTTGTTGAGGTGGTTTGGTCATTTAGAGAGAATGGATCAAAGTAGAATGATATGGAGAGCATTTAAATCTGTAGGGGAAGGAAGGCGGGGTAGGGGTCATCTTCAAAAAGGTTGGAAGGAAGGGGTAAGGGAGGTTTTGTGGGCGAGGGGCTTGGACTTCCAGCAGGCGTGCGTGAGCGTGTTCGATAGTAAATGGAGATAAATGGTATTTGGGACCTGACGATCTGTTGGAGTGTGAGCAGGGTAATATTTAGTGAAGAGATTCAGGGAAACCTGTTATTTTTGTATAGCCGGACTTGAATCCTGGAAATGGGAAGTACAATGCCTGCACTCTAAAGGAGGGGTTTGGGATATTGACAGTTTGGAGGGATATGTTGTGTATCTTTATACGTATATGCTTCTAAGCTGTTGTATTCTGAGCACCTCTGCAAAAACAGTGATTATGTGTGAGTGAGGTGAAAGAGTTGAATGATGAAAGTATTTTCTTTTTGGGGATTTTCTTTCTTTTTGGGTCACCCTGCCTCGGTGGGAGACGGCCAAATTGTTAAAAAAAAAATTGTCTCCCAAACTGCCAGAAGTACGTACTTGTAACCAAGCTTAAGCCTGGCCACTACAACATCAGTCAGTCTGTTCACATTGCAAGTTGCTCCATTAACATACTTATCTACGTTCATGTTATCATAGTGGGTTATAGATCTACTCAGACTTCTAACTGCATTCCTATAACAATCATTTTCATTATTTACTTCTCTCCTAATATTATTCCTAATACTAGACACAGATATGCCAAAGTTGTATTCTACATTCTCCTTCAGGATACTCTTCTTGGGTAATGTATTAACTTTATGTTGGAGTAATCCAATGTGTAACAGGATCCATAGCAATTGTACATTAATTCCTTTGTCCCAGATTTTTGAGTATCTATACCGAAGAATTTGAATATAATGCAGAGAATTCGTAGTTTGGAAGTTAGGAGGAGGTGCGGGATTGCCAAAGCTGTTGTCCAGAGGGCTGAGGAAGGGTTGTTGAGGTGGTGCGGACATGTAGAGAGAATGGAGCGAAACAGAATGACTTCAAGAGTGTATCAGTCTGTAGTGGAAGGAAGGTGGGGTAGGGGTCGGCCTAGGAAAGGTTGGAGGGAGGGGGTAAAGGAGGTTTTGTGTGCAAGGGGCTTGGACTTCCAGCGGGCATGCGTGAGTGTGTTTGATAGGAGTGAATGGAGACAAATGGTTTTTAATACTTGACGTGCTGTTGGAGTGTGAGCAAAGTAACATTTATGAAGGGATTCAGGGAAACCGGCAGGCCGGACTTGAGTCCTGGAGATGGGAAGTACAGTGCCTGCACTCTGAAGGAGGGGTGTTAATGTTTCAGTTTAAAAACTGTAGTGTAAAGCACCCTTCTGGCAAGACAGTGATGGAGTGAATGATGGTGAAAGTTTTTCTTTTTCGGGCCACCCTGCCTTGGTGGGAATCGGCCAGTGTTTTAATAAAAAAAAAAAAAAAGCCTGGCTTCTCCAATGAGCATGTTGTTGGAGTCATTATATGAGTCAAGAGCATTCAGTAACGACATAGAATCAGTAATGATCATAGTCATACTCAGTGTCATAAGTTAGCTTTAGCACCATTAGGATTGCAAACAATTCGGTTTGCAGTCCTGACACCCAGTTGTTAATTCTTATGCCTAGTTCAACAAATTTATTATCATTCTTAACTAGGGAGGTGGCAACAAGAGCAGATACAGCCCTGCCAGAAGACTCCTGTTTAGATCCAACAGTGTATATAACTTATTACTACCAGCTAGGCAAGAAATTTCTTGAGCATTTGCTTTAACAAGTGATTTAAGGAAGGGATTACTAGCAATGAGCTTGGGAGGGGCTTGCAGGTATGTGATATTAAATGGACACATCTTTCATGGAGTGGCAAAATGCTCTTGTTGTCTACAGTGATACAGTTCATACAGGTTATAAAACTTAATGTAATTGCACGTTTTCACAATCCATTTAGATCTGTGTGTATTTACTTCTAGACAGTTACAGTAGTAAGATTCATTGTGACAGTGTCTGGTTCATTTCTTGACAGTGTTAATCTCAATAATCCTATCACTAATACTTGATATAAGATACTAGTATAAGAACCTTAGTAGATTTGGGACAGCCAAGAATAATTCTGAGAGCTTCATTTTTCATTAACTTCAAGTGTCGGAAAGAACTTTCTCTAGCTAATATCAACATGGGAGCAGTATAATCAATTAAGGACCTAACATAGGCTATGTACATCATTCTCATGATTCTCACATTAGCACCATAGTTGAGGTTGTAGCTCTCAACAGCTTTGACAGCATTTAGCCTATCTTTGCATTTCTTATTTAGTTGCGGTATAGTGGACTTTGTTAATGGGTACATCTACAAAGGCAAAAATGGGACTCTATACCTGGAGGGTGTTCTGGGGATGAATGCCCCATGGCCTGGTCCATGACCAGACCTGGTGGTAGGTCAAGGACTGATCAACCAGGCTGTTACTGGTGGCCACACGCAAACCAGCATACGAACCACAGCCCGACCAGTAAGGTACTGACTTTAGATGCCTGTCCAGCTTCCTCTTGATAACAGCCCAAAATTTATTGGTAATCCCCTTTATGTATGCTGGGAGGTAGTTGAACAGTTATGGACCCCTGACACTTACTGTGTTGTCTCTTAGCAAGCTCATGGAGCCCTTGCTTTTCACTGGGGTAATGTTGCATCTCCTGCCCAATCTTTTGCTTTCATAGGGAGTGATTTTTGTGTGCAAATTTGGGACTAGCCCCTCTAGGATTTTCCAGGTGTTTAATATCATGCATCTCTCTAGCCTGCATTCCAGAGCGTACAAAACGAGGGACTTCAACTGTTGCAGTAATTTAGGCGCTTCATCATACTTACATGTGCCATGAAAGTTCTCTGTACATTCTCTAGGCCTTCAGTTTTGCCTGCTTTGAAAGGGGCTGTTAGTGTGTAGCAGTATTACAGCCTAGAGAGAACAAGCGATTTGAAGAGAATCATCATGGGCTTGGCATCCCAAGTTTTGAAGGTTCTCATTATCCATCCTATCATTTTCCTCTGACATCATCACTCCCATGTCCTTCACATTATTTTTCACATGTGTGATTGGAATTTGTTATATATACTCAGTACACTTTTAATTTCCTTGAGTTTTCCATAGCAGAGTAATTTCTCTACATTGAACTTCATATTGTTTTCTGCGGCCCATGTAAAGATTTGGTTGAAGTTCGCTTGGAGTCTTTCAGTGTCATTGATGGATGATGCTGTCATGTAAATTTGGGTGTCGTCTGCAAAGACACGGTGCTGTGGTTTAAATCTCTGTGTCAGATATGAGGATAAGGAACAGGATGGGGGAGAGCACTGTGCCTTGTGGAACAGAGCTTTTCACTGTGACTGCCTTAGACTTTACTCTGTTTACTATTACCTTTTGTGTTCTATCTGTTAGGAAGTTATAGATCCATCTACCAACTTTTCCTGTTATTCCTTTATCACGCATTTTGTGTGCCATTACACCATGGTCGTACATGTCAAAGGCTTTCACAAAGTCCGTGTATTCTATATCTGCCTTTTGTTTGTCCTCCAGCGAATCCAAGACCTTGTCATAGCGGTCCAGTAGATCAGGAGTAGCCTGCTCTAAACCCATGTTACTGTGGGTTGTATAACTGATATCTAGGAGGGTGGCGATCTTGCTTCTTAGAACCCTTTTAAAGATTTTTATGATGTAGGACATTAGTGCTATAGGTCTGTAATTCTTTATAATTTCTTTACTGCCACTTTTGTGGAGGGGGCTATGTCTGTTGTTTTTAGTGACTGCGGGATGACCCCTGTGTCCATGCTCCCTCTCCATAGAATGTTGAAGGCACATGAAAGGAGTTTCGTAGAGTTCTTGATGAACATGGAGTTCCATGTGTCTGGGCCTGGGGTTGAGTATATGGGCATATCATTTATTGATTTTTTAAAGTCTTGTGGTGTTAGGATAATACCAGAGATTTTTTAATTGACTAAATTTTGAGTCTCGGTCATAAAATATTTTAGATTTTTGACTCTTAGTCCGATTAACAGTTCACTAAACACTGAGTCATATTGGGACTTTAGCATTTTAGTTTTGAGTTGAAAGGGCTTGGACATTTAACAGGCTTCTGCAAGATTGTTAAATGGAACCAAATGGAGACAATTAGTTTTTATGATTTGACATGCTGTTTAAGTATGAGCAAGATAACATTTATGAAGGGATTCAGGGAAACAAGTTAACCAGACTAGAGTCCTGGAGGTGGGAAGTACAGTACCTGTACTCTGAAGAAAGGGTGGGGATGTTGCAATTTGGAGGGTCATCTAAACAGCAGTGTTGGTGTCCTTGTGGCAAGACAGTGATTGAATGAGTGACTGAGTTTTTTTCTACTTTATCAGGTCACTCTACCTTGGTGAGAGACGATTGGAGTGTTTAAAAAAAAAATACTTGTTAGAGTAATAGGAATTTTTTTCATTTAGAATGTAAGCTTTTACTGAGCCACTGCTCATAATTTTGTAGCTTGGTAAATAAGTGACTGTTTTTTTCAGGTTCTATCTTATAATAAGTTTTTTAATTGCAGATGAACTAGGTGATTATTTTCTAATGCTACGCCAGTTGATTGAGGAGACCTACGTATACACTGGGCGGAAGATTGTCCTTATTCTTCATAGCATGGGGGCACCCATGACACACTATTTTCTGAATCGCCAACCTCAGGCTTGGAAAGACAGATATATTGAAACAGTGGTGTCACTAGCTGGTGCCTGGGGAGGATCTATCAAAGCTGTTAAAGTTTACACTGCAGGTAAGATTTCCTTTGCTGTACATACAGTGAAGTTGCATTTCGAAACATAGTGTACTAGTAATTGGCTTTTGTTAACACTTTGTGCCGAAGAATTTAAAAAAAAAAAAAATTCCTACGAAATGATAGAGGATCTTTTCACTGTGGTAACGACACCAAAAGTACGAAATTTGATGGAAAACTTATGGAATTTAACTCTTGCAAAGTTAGTGGTCTCGGCAATATATACGCTTCAGCAATTTCGTCCACTTCAAGCTCTATTTTCAGCCAATTCCATTGTTCAAGTCGACCAAACTCGTAGCTGTTTCACTAGGACTATTTTTGTTCTATTGATTGAGTACAAGAAGCCACCCATTTACTGATTTCAACTACCCAATAAAGTAGTCAGGAATTGGCAATTTGGCCATTTCCACACAAATTTCAAAAGATACCAATTTCAAAATAGGGTCCAGAATAAACAGTGCAGACATTCCTGACACTAAAATAACATTTTCTCTGTTCATTAGTCATGTCTCCAGGCCCCTCTTTTATTACTCTTGCTTTCCATTTTGAATTTTTGTTCATAAAAATATAGAACATTTACTGTTATGTGGACTACTGCATTATTGTAATAATTGTATAAATAATGTCAACCCATTCGTGACTGCGTATTAGATTGGCCAGTTGAACACGTATTGGATGGTAGCGTCATTTGTTTACTCTTGAACACTGGCAAAAATCGAATATTTCCGCTACTTTGAGCTCAATTTCAAGGTACTTTTCATCATGAAACCAATCAAAATCATCTCTATTTCTGTAACATCCGTTCTATCAAATGAGACCAAGAAAACGAGAATACAACCATAATCACTATTACAAAAAAAGTAATTTTTAAAATGGTAAGTTTTACTCATTTTGTAATAGTTCGGGATACATATATACACATTAAAATCAATTAATCTTTAATATTATATAAAAACAATCTTTGGTCTAGGAGGTATTTAAAATATATCTACATGTTACAATAATAAATTATTAGCATCTTAAAATAATATATATATCTATGCTAAAATAATAAATTATAAATAACATTTGTATAATAATAAATTATAATCAACTACGTTTCTCACGACACTTATCCGAGTTGTGACGCTCTTTCTCCACCGTGTCACTTGACACCCTTTTCTCCGTGTAATACACACTTTCGCAACCGTGTCACACTTGACACCCTTGTCTCTGCGTCACACTACCCGCATAGCGTCTTTGTCGAGGCCAGTCACATGACACTATTCAATGTACACTACAACCAGGCCATCTTCAGTGTCACACGACACCCTTTTCTTCTCAGTGTTCCACTACGGTCCTGTAGCATATCTCAGTGTTACACTCCATCATACTTCCCTAAGTGTCACACTACGGTCCTGGCCCAGTTCAGTGTAACACTCCAACCTTTTCTTCATGTAATGTCCCACTAAACAGCATCAGATGACTCCGGCCCACAGTTGACAAGCATAGGCGGTGAGTCCGCAGACATCACCGGCAGTCCTGTAAATACTCTCCAAAGCCAGTTGGCACACCGCAAGGCGGTCCGGTGCAGCGCACACTAGGTTGCAAGCTCACTGAATGTTGGCCGTCAGATAACTGAGGCCAACAGACTCGGTGAGCTGCGGTGAGCGCTTCTAAAATCAGCAGAAGCCAGTAGAATACTCTACTGCCAGTAGATGTGTACCATTAGGTGTTCAGGTACCTACTGCTTCTAAGGCCAGTAGATGTGTACCATTAGGTGTTCAGGTACCTACTGCTTAGATGCGTACTGTGAGGTGCTCAGGTACTTAATGCTTACATGCGTACCGTGAGGTGCTCAGGTACATAATGCTCTAAGGCTGGCTCAGCAGTCCCCACAATGGGTTTGATGACGTACCCAGTGGTACTGCCGGCCGGCAGGTTAACTATTTAACCGCTAGTTTGGCAGGGGGCCGTAACAAGTACCATACAAAAATACACCTCAAAGTCGGGGTTTTAAACCAAAAACAGTGGGAGTTTTTTTTTCTCATTATGCACTGCGTACTGCAGGATTTTTTTTTATGCTGCTCACACTGACTATGCAGACCCATTCTCTTAAATGTAGGTCTACCAGCTTTCTCCCGATTGATTTGAAGCCGCTAGAATTTTGGGGTATTAATACAGCGCCATCACTGGCTTTTAAGTCATACTAATATGACACCAATAGTGAAAGGGTTAAAATCATTTTTTTTGTTGTAGGCTTTAACCCCCTAAATTGTAGTAAAGTACCTGGAAAAAAATTCCTGAGTGTTGCAACCCCCGATCCTAGTGTGTGTCTGTGTCACAAAATATTTGAAAAAAAAATAAATTTTATTTTTTTCTTATGAAATGACAGAGAATTGTTTCCCAATGCTAATGACACCAAAAGTATGAAATTTGATGGAAAACTTAGGGAGTTACACTCACACAAAGTAAGCTGTCTCAGCGATATTTATGCATCGGCGATTTTGCCCACTTTGAGCTCTATTTTAGGCCAATTCCATTGTTTCAGTTGATCAAACTCATAGCTATTTCTTTAGAACTCCATTTGTTCTATCAATTGAGTACAAGAAACTGCCTATTTACTGATTTCAACTACCCAATAAAGTGGTCAGAAATGGCAATTTGGCCAATTTCACGCAAATTAAAAAATATGCCAATTTCAAAGTAGGGTCCAGAATGAATAAGGCAGACATTCCTGGCACTAAAATAACATTTTCTCTGTTCATCAGTCATGTCTCTGGCCCCTCTTATATTACTCTTGCTTTCTATTTTGAATTTTTATTCACACAAAAATAGATTTACTGTTATGCAGACTACTGCATTATTGCAATTGTATAATTGTCAACCCATTCATGATTGCATATTAGAATGGCTAGTTGGACATTTATTGGACAGTGATGCCATTTGTTTACTCTTGAACATCGGGAAAAAATCAAACATTTCTGCTACTTTGAGCTCCATTTCAAAAGCATCTCTATTTCTGTAATATGTCTTCCATTCTATCAAATGAGACCAAGAAAACAAGAACATGACCATAAATATTATACGAAAATACACCTCAAAGTCGGCATTTTAATCCAAAAACAGAGTTTTTTTTTTTTTCATCATGCACTGCGTGCTGCAGGATTTTTTTTATACTGTGCACGCTGACCACACAGACTCATTCTCTCGCATATGGGCCTACCAACTTTCTCCTGCTTGATTTGAAGCCGCTAGAATTTTTGAGTATACATGCATGTGTATACGTTAAACACGTTAGTTTATAAGACGTATATATACGACCGAAATGGAAATAAGTCACATTGACTAAACTGGGTCATCCTAGGTTAACTATTTAAGTAAAAGGACACGAACGCAACTAAAGACATTTTATGGCTTGACAAAGCTCCTGGTGAGCGAAACGTAGTGCTTATTTGGGTCACCCTGCCTCGGTGGGAGGTGGCCAGTGTGTTGAAAAAAAAAATTGTCAGTATTCTACTAACATTAATACAATAATGAATTATTTGTTATATATTTAGGTTCAAGGTACAGTGCACCCTCGGTTATCGGCCATTCCGGTTATCGGCCAACTTGTTTATTGGCCAGTTTTATGGCTCCCAGTTATCGGCCGTTATTTCACTTATTGGCCATATGGTACACGTCAACCCACTGCCACCAGCCACGAACACGTCAGTCTGGCTTTGTCTCTGGGAGAGTGAGGAAGCTTCTGCTCATTCATCCAAACATTTATAATTCATTGATTTTCGTGGTTATCGATTAAGTGCAACTGGGAAATAAGTAACCATAGCCCCAAAGAAAGTTCCTAGTAAAGCTCCTTTGGTAAAGAAAGTGAGAAACACGATAGAATTTAAGAAAGAAGTTGTTGAAAAGTATGAGACTGCTGTTTGAGTGCTAGAACCTGCCAGGATGTATGGGAAAAACAAATCACAATCACTTCTATCCTGGCAAAGAAAGAACAGATCAAGGAAGTTGATGTGGTGAAAGGAGTAAATATGCAAGCCAAACAAGTCACTGATAATAGAAGATATGGAGTTGTTGTTGGTTTTGTGGATCACTAAAAAACAATTAGTGGGAGATCGTGTAGTGGAGTCAATGATTTGTGAGAAGGCAAGGCAGTTGCATGCGTATCTTGTAAAGAAAATACCTGGAACAAGTGCTGCTGTTAGTGAATTTAGGGCCAACAAAGGCTGGTTTGAGAAATTTAAGAAGCATAGTGGCATATACAGTGTGGTAAGGCATGGGGAGACTGCAAGTTCTGACAACTGTGCGGCTGAAAAATTTGTGCAGGAATTCAAGGGGTATGTAAAGGCTGAAGGATTCCTCCCCAACAAGTGTTCAATTGTGAGAAAACAGGCATCTTTTGGAAGAAAATGCCAAAGAGGGCCTACATTACGCAGGAGGAAAAGGCATTGCCAGGATATGAGCCTATGAAAGACAGGCTTATTCTTTTGTTCTGTGCTAATGCTAGTTGAGATTTCAGAGTGAAGCCTTTACTGGTGTATCACTCTGAAAATCCCAGAGTGTTCAAGAAAAACAATGTCATCAAGAATCGATTGTGTGTGATGTGTAAAGCTAATAATAAGGCATGGGTCACAAGGCACATTTTCAAAGAGTGGGTCAATGATGTGTTTGGCTCCAGTGTGAAAAACTACCTCCTGGAAAAGAAATTGCCACTTAAGTGCCTCCTGGTACTTGACAATGCTCCTGCTTATCCTCCAGACTTGGCAGACCAATTGTTTAGGGACTTAGATTTTATAACTGAAGTTCTTGCCTCCTAACACCACTCCTCTCATCCAGCCCATGGACCAGCAGGTCATTTCTAACTTCAAAAAATTACACAAAAGCAGTGTTTCAAAGGTGCTTTGAAGTGACCCTGGACACTCATTTGACCCTAAGAAAGTTCTGGAGGAGCCACTTCAGTATCCTCTATTGCATAAGCCTTGTAGGTAAGGCTTAGCAGGGAGTGACTTCCAGGACTTTGAACTCTGCTTGGAGAAAATTGTGGCCAGATTGTGTCCAAGAGAGGGATTTTGAAGGGCTGACCCTGAGGGCCCTATGCAATCTATTGTAGCACTGTGGAAGTCCATGGGGTTGGATGTGATTGGCGAGAATGTGGAAAAGTTCATGGAGGACCACAGGGAAGAGCTAACCACTGAAGAGCTGCAAGACCTTCAACTGGAACAACAACAGACTGCAGCTGAGGAAATTGCTTCATAGGAGGAGGAAGAGAGAGGGGAGAAGGTGCCTTCTTCAGTGATTAAGGACATATGTGCAAAGTGGAATGAGTTGCAAAGTTTTGTTGAAAAGTATCACCCTGACCAAGCTGAAACAAGCCATATCTGCAACATGTTCAGTGACAAAACCTTGTCCTAATTCAGGGAAATCTTAGAGATGCCAGAAATAAGAGGACTCTGGATAGTTATCTTGTGTAACAAGGGTCTAGTGACTCTCAAGCTGGTCCTAGTGGCATTAAAAGACAAAGAAGTAACCCCAGAGAGGGACTAGTTACCTGAAGTCCATATGGAGGGGGATTTCCCTTCCAAACAATAACCCCAACTCCATCTCTCCTCTTCCCTATCTTCCATAAGCCAACAAGAGTCTTCAATAAAGGTATGTAATAGTAATTTAATTGTTCATGTATTTTTTTTATTTAGTTCTCATTGTTTTGTGCATGCAAAACTATAATTGATCTTCAAAAAATGTATATTTGGTTAATATTTTTGGGTGTCTGGAACGGATTAATTGTATTTACATTAATTCTTATGGGAAATATTATTTCGGTTTTCGGCCATTTCGGTTTTAGGCTGACCTTCTGGAACGGATTATGGCCGATAACTGAGGGTCCACTGTAATATCCTGCATTATATAAGTAGTCTGTGTCCATAACACCTGTCTGCTTTCCAGACTACTGTAATACGTATATACATTTTTACAATAAAGTCCTTTAATATTACAGTTGCTTCGAGGTGTTATACTCATTGTAACAAGGAAATAAGTCACATTGTTTGAGTGTATTGGGTTATCCTGGGTTAAATTACTTAGTGTGCTTTGTGGCTGAATTCCACTGTTTGTATCATGAAATAGCAATAAAATTTGAAAAAATAAGTCATCTTTGTGACGCACGCAATGTTTGCTGATAAGTAAGCTGGCGGTGGAATAACAGGTCCTAGTTTCATTGTTTACTTATGCTAGTGAGGCGTACTAGTACAGTGGACCCCCAGATTACGTAGTCGTCAGATTTTGTAATACAGTGGTCCCTCAATAATCGTCCAGCTTGATAGTCATCCTTTTCGGAAATCGTCGCGTTATTCTCGTCCAAACATTGGCTCGCAAATGGTCGGTTCACTCGCTAATCGTCCTTCGTCCGGGACGCGTACTCACGCTCTGAGCCGCCTCGGCCTCCCTTCCCAGCCAGTGTGCCATTGTTTACCAGTGAGCGACGGTCCCCTCACTTGTTCATACGAAATATTTCATAATATTCCATTCATTTTAGTGCTTGCAAGTGCTAAATAAGCTACCATGCCTCCAAAGAAAGCTCCTGGTGAGAAATACGATTGAATTTAAGAAAATCATCATTGAACAATATGAAAGTGACGTACGTGTGGCCGAACTGGCCAGGATGTATAACAAATCCCATACAACCATATCTTCCATCATGGCCAAGAAAAAGGAAATCAAGGAAGCTGTTGTTGCAAAGGGGGTAAATATGCTGACAAAAATGAGATCACCAGTACTCGAAGATGTTGAGAAGTTATTATTGGTGTGGATAAATGAGAAACAATTAGCAGGAGATACTCTTATGACATCGATTATTTGTGAAAAGGCTAGGCAGTTGCATGACGATCTAGTAAAGAAATTGCCTGCAACAAGTACTAATAATTGTGAATTTAAGGCCAGCAAAGGTTGGTTTGAGAGATTTTAGAAGCGTAGTGGCATTAACAGTGTGATAAGGCATGGTGAGGCTGCCAGTTCAGACAAAATTGCAGTTACAAAATTCGTAAGTGAATTCAAGGAGTACATAGAGGCTGAAGGACTGAAACCTGAACAAGTGTTCAATTGTGATGAAACAGGCCTCTTTTGGAAGAAAATACCCAAGAGGACCTACATTACTCAGGAAGAAAAGGGACTGCCAGGACACAAGCCTATGAAAGACAGGCTGACACTCATGTTCTGTGCTAATGCTAGTGGGGATTTCAAAGTGAAACCGTTGCTAGTGTACCATTCTGAAAATCCCAGAGTGTTCAGGAAAAACAATGTTATGAAGAGTAAATTGTGTGTGTTTTGGAAATCTAATAGTAAGGCATGGGTCACAAGGGAAATTTTCGTCGAGTGGTTCAATGAAGTGTTTGGCCCTAGTGTGAAGAATTACCTCCTGGAAAAGAAGTTGGATCTAAAGTGCCTCCTAGTAATGGACAATGCACCTGCTCATCCTCCAAACTTGTATAACCTAATTCTGCAGAAGTTTAAGTTCATCACAGTAAAGTTCTTGCCCCCAAATACCACTCCTCTCCTCCAGCCCATGGACCAGCAGGTCATTTCAAACTTTAAAAAACTCTACACCAAAGTAATGTTTCAAAGGTGCTTTAATGTGACCTCAGACACTCACTTGACCCTAAGAGATTTTTGGAAAGAACACTTCAGTATCCTCCATTGCATAAGCCTTATAGGTAAGTTTTGGGAGGGAGTGACTACCAGGACTTCGAACTCTGCGTGGAGAAAATTGTGGCCATATTGTGTCCACAAGAGGGATTTTGAAGGGTTTGTGGCTGACCCTGATGAGCCTATGTCAGTTGGGAACTCGATTGTGGCATTGGGGAGTTCCATGGGGTTTGATGTGAGTTTGGAGGATGTGGAAGAGTTGGTGGAGGACCACAAGGAAGAGCTAACCACTGAGGAGCTGCAAGAGCTTCAGCAGGAACAGCAACAGATTGCAGCTCAGAATCTTGCTGCAGAGGAGGAGGAAGAGAGATGGAAGACGGTGCCTTCTTCAGAAATTAAGGAGATTTTTGAAATGTGGGGTAGGATGGAAAGATTTATGGAGAAACATCACCCTGAGAAGGATGTTGCAAGCCATTTCGGCAACTTGTACAGTGACAGAATCTTGGCCCATTTTAGGGAAGTTTTAAAGAGATGCCAGAAACAGAGCTCTCTGAGCACTTTTTTTGTGAGACAGGACTCCAGTGACTCTCAAGCTGGTCTTAGTGGCATTAAGAAACAGAGAAGAGAAGTAACCCCAGAAAAGCACTTGGTACCTAAGGTGTTGATGGAAGGGGATTCCCCTTCCAAACAGTAACTAATCCAATCTCTCTCCTCCTCCTCCAGTCTTCCATACACTAAGAAGAATCACCAATAAAGGTAAGTGTTATGCTGTTAATGTTTCATTCATCATGTCCCATTGTATTGTTTATGTACTACATCTATATTTCATGTAAAAAAAATTTTTGTTTTTGTAAAAAAAATTTTTGTTTTAATACTTCTGGGTGTCAGGAATGGATTAATTGTATTTACATTATTTCTAATGGGGAAAATTGCTTCGAAAATCGTCTTTTTCGATAATCGTCGCACTTCCAGGAACGGATTAACGACGATAACCGAGGGACCACTGTATTCGGAATAAGTAACTTTTTTTTTCATCAAAATATTGGCTCGGTGATTGTCATTGAACTCGGTAATAGTCCTTCGTCCCGAATGTGTCCGTGCAGCCTGAGCGGCCCGACACGCCATTTACAGCCAGTGTGCCATTGTTTATCAGCCAGTGAGGATGATCGCACGCGTTCATATGATACATTTGTATTATTCTATTCTTTTTAGTACTTGTAGATGCTAAATAAGCCACTATGGGCCAAAAGAAAGCTCTAAGTGCCAGCCCTTTGGTAAAGGTGACAAACACAACAGAATTCAAGAAAGAACACACCAGCCAAGGTACTTCCTCACACACCAGCCAAGGTACTTCCCCACACACCAGCCAGGGTACTTACCCACATGCCAGCCAAGGTACTTCCCCACACGCCAGCCAGGGTACTTCCCCACACACCAGCCTTGGAATGCACCCTTGATACTAGTACCTAAGAAGGATGGTACTTGGCGCCCAGTGATTGACTTTAGGAAGTTAAACGCGAAAACCATTCCAGATCGCTTTCCACTCCCTGTACTGGGTGATCTTTTACGTAATATCGGAGATAGTCTTTTCAACCCTGGATTTGTTAAAAGGGTTTTGGCAAGTCCCTCTTCACGAGGACAGCCAAGAGCTAACTGCATTCTCCACTCCTACAGGTCATTATCACTTCCTCCGTATGGCGTTTGGATTACGATCTTCCCCTATCACGTTCTCAAGGCTCATGACTAATATCTTTAGAGGTCTCATAGGTAATGCACTTATGGTGTACTTAGATGACGTAATCGTCATGTCTAAAGACGTGGATACACACTTGAAAAGACTTGATGTAGTACTTGGTAAGCTTGAAGAAGCCAATTTAAAGATCAAACTGTCTAAATGTCAATTTTTCAGATCAGAAATTAAGTTTCTTGGTCACGTAGTCACTCCTAGAGGGGTTACGACTGACCAAAGTAAAGTAACTGCAGTACTAAATTTTCCAACTCCCAAAACTGCTGATGCCGTAAGATCCTTTGTGGGCTTAGCAGGTTTTTATAGATCTTTCATTGCCAATTTTTCTTCCATAGCTGCTCCTCTAACTGAGTTGCTTAAGAAAGATGCTCCTTTTGTTTGGACCTTCCGTCAAGAAAGAGCATTCCAAACTCTAAAAGAAAAGCTAACATCTGCTCCAATTTTGAAATTTCCAGAATTTTCTAAGCCCTTCTATCTGACAACTGATGCTAGTTCAATTGGCATAGGTGCCGTACTAGCTCAGAAGACCGATGGCAAGTACAACACAGTTGCATTTGCTAGCCGAGTCCTTACGAAGGCTGAACGTAATTATACAGTAACTGAGCAAGAAGCTTTAGCAATAGTATGGTCTTTAAAGCACTTCCGAGACATTATTTATCAGTACTCTGTTCATGTCTTGACAGACCATGCTCCACTGATACCCTTATTCCAGAACAAACAACCTACTGGAAGGTTAGCCAGATGGACTTTGACTATCCAAGAGTTCAATCCCACCTTTGAGCATTTACCTGGCAAGTCAAATGTAGTCGCAGATGCCTTATCGCGACATGTTAGTATAGTAACTGCAGACCCTCCATTTAGTGCTGAAGATGTAAAGAATGCTCAACGAACAGATCCCATGTGGTCTGGTGCGATTCGATTCCTGCTCCAGGAAGATCTTATTCTGACTGTGAAGCCGCCAGCACCCATCAGTGACTTTGTTATGAACCAAGAATTACTGTATCGAACAGCCGAGTTGGGTACTCCTAGCAGAAGAGTATACCAGTTAGTAATTCCACAGTCACTAGTGAATGTAGCCTTACAGCTAGTTCACGATGTACCAGGTGTTGCACACCATGGTATGGATCGTTCAGTAAAACAAGCCAGATTGAAATACTTTTGGCCTCGTATGGCAACTGATATTTCTGAGTATGTTAAGAAATGTAGTGTCTGCATGCAACATAAAGGTAATGCTAATGGTCCTAATCCAATCCAAGTATATCTAACTACTAGCGAACCGTGGGAAAGAGTTGCGCTAGATTTGTTAACTAATTTCCAATGTTCCCTCCAAGGCAACAAACATCTATGTGTAATGGTAGACCATTTCACCAGATATTGTGAGTTAGTTCCTATTGCAGATAAGACTGCTGAGACAGTAGCTAAGGCGTTTAAAGAACGCATTATCTGCAGGCATACCACTCCTAAGTCCCTAGTAACAGATAATGGAGGTGAATTCTGTAATGAAATTCTTGAAAATTTGTGCACCTTGTACAAGATCTCTAAATCCACCATTGTTCCTCATCATCCTGCCAGCAATGGGTTAGTGGAACGAACCAATAAGAAAGTACTTGATGTCTTGAGAGCCACTATCAATCCCAACAGTGAAACTTGGGATGAAGTTATACCTGATGTGCAGTGTGCTATAAATTCTGCTTACAATGTTTCTATAGGTGACGCTCCACATTATGCATTGTATGGTGTAGATAAACGTTTGCCTTATGAGTTGTTATATTCTAATCCGAAACCAAATTACAACCCTGATGATTTCATAGCAACTCGTACCAGCTTAGCTCAAAGTGTTTTTAGAAGAATCCGTGAAACACTTCATAAATCAACAGCAGAATTTACAAGAGTCGCAAACACTCGAGCAAAGCCATCCAAAATCAAAGTAGGTTCGAGAGTTATGCTGATTAACTTTAACAAAACGTCTGCAATGCCAAAGCTTGATCAAAAGTTTGTTGGTCCTTATCGAGTAGTTGAACATATCACTGGTAATAAGTATAAGGTTAGAGAGATTAGTACTGGTCAGTATAAAGAATCGCATTTAGATCATATGAAGTTAGTATGTGATGATAATGATGTTCCAACCCAGACTAATGTGATAGACTCTAACAATCCTCCTGATCCTGTACTCCCTTCCTCTGATACTCAGTCAGACGATCAACCTGAATGTCGTTATTCCCTACGTACACGACAGGTATTGAGAAATCCTCAAATATCATTTGTAACATCCAATTCAGATTTGCCTCAAATACAGCATGAGTTAGCCAATGCAACAGAGTTTGATCCTCCCAGAGATGACACCCATTCTGCATATGTCAATCTCACCCTAGCAGAGTTGGGGTTAAATGTAAATAACCTGTATAGATGAATAATTACAGTATCAACTTATCAGTATTCAAGAATTTTTTTTTTGTGTTCATGTTCTCTCCGCATTCTGAGAGTTAACAGTCTAGATTTGAGTGCACCGAATCTGCCTTTCTGTTAAACCTTTCTTTGTATATATTCCTTCCTCAGAATCCGTAGATCACACGAATACAGATCGATCGATCAAATTTTTTTTTATCACTTCTAATGTGTAATCTCAACGTTGAGTTTTAAGTTGTGCTATATTATACCTTGTATTGCATTACAGTTTCAGTTACGTAAGCTTCCATTCCAATGTTCTACTTATGTATGTTATAATGTTTAATTGTTGTGTACTTTGACATTGTATAGAATCAGCCCAAGCCGTACACCTGCCATCTCTAGTTTGTATTAGTTGTATGTCGGGACGACATACGTTAGCGTCGCCGAGCTCTCAGTAGTAGTAACCAGTTACCAGTAACCAGTGTACCAGTAGTTGACTCACTTCCAACCGTCTCTGCCTGAGTCACTGTCTATTCATATTGTGCTGACCTAGCAGTATTCAAAGACCCCCTCACATATGGGTACTGTGGGCGGCCAGTCAGTTATACGAGAGAGAGCAGAGAGATAAGTACGGCTGTAAGGGCGCTCTCCACATTATCTGTAATTATACGTACTACCAGCCTACGTGAGTATTACTTTACCCAATCCACGTGTTCGAACTCCCACATGATAAGGGTACTTCCCCACACACACACCAGCCAGGGTACTTCCCCACACACACACCAGCCATGGTACTTCCCCCCCCCCACACACACACACACACCAGCCAGGGTACTTCCCCACACACACACCAGCCAGGGTACTTCCCCACACACACCAGCCAGGGTACTTCCCCACACGCACCAGCCAGGGTACTTCCCCACATGCGCCAGACAGGGTACTTCCCCACATGCACCAGCCAGGGTACTTCCCCACATGCACCAGCCAGGGTACTTCCCCACACACACCAGCCAGGGTACTTCCCCACTCACACCAGCCAGGGTACTTCCCCACTCACACCAGCCAGGGTACTTCCCCACACACACGAGCCAGGGTACTTCCCCACACACACCAGCCAGGGTACTTCCCCACACGCACCAGCCAGGGTACTTCCCCACATGCGCCAGACAGGGTACTTCCCCACATGCACCAGCCAGGGTACTTCCCCACATGCACCAGCCAGGGTACTTCCCCACACACACCAGCCAGGGTACTTCCCCACACATACCAGCCAGGGTACTTCCCCACACACACCAGCCAGGGTACTTCCCCACACACACCAGCCAGGGTACTTCCCCACACACACCAGCCAGGGTACTTCCCCACACACACCAGCCAGGGTACTTCCCCACACACACCAGCCAGGGTACTTCCCTCCTCACACCAGCCAGGGTACTTCCCTCCACACACCAGCCAGGGTACTTCCCTCCACACACACCAGCCAGGGTACTTCCCTCCACACACACCAGCCAGGGTACTTCCCTCCACACACGCCAGCCAGGGTACTTCCCTCCACACACGCCAGCCAGGGTACTTCCCTCCACACACGCCAGCCAGGGTACTTCCCCACACGCGCCAGCCAGGGTACTTCCCCACACACACCAGCCAGGGTACTTCCCCCCACACACACACCCCAGCCAGGGTACTTCCCCCCCCCCCCACACACACACACACACACACACACACACACACACCAGCCAGGGTACTTCCCCACACACACGATTTGATTTGAGTGGGACTTGTGCATGAGTGAATAGAATTATCAAAGCTTATTGCTTGGGACGCATTGAAAATTGGGTTGGGCAAATACAATTCTGTTAGTGGGATTTTTTTGTGAATGACCTGCCTAGTATGGGCCAACAGGCCTGCTGCAGTGTTCCTGCTTTCTTATGTTCTTATGCACACCAGCTGAGGAAATTGCTTCAGAGGAGGAGAAAGGGAAGAAGGTGCGTTCTTCAAAGATTAACCCTTTCAGGGTTTCCAATGTACCAGTACAGCTTACGCACCAGGGTTATTGACGTACTAGTACCCTTAAATTCTAGTGCCTTCAAATCTAGCGAGAGAAAGCTGGTAGGCCTACATATGAAAGAATGGGTCTGTGTAGTCAGTGTGCACAGTCAAAAAAAAAAATCCTGCAGCACACAGTGCGTAATGAGAAAAAAAAACTTTGACCGTGTTTTTGGTTAAAACAATGACTTTGCAGTGTATTTTCGTATGGTGTTTATGGTTGTATTCTAGTTTTCCTGATCTTATTTTATAGAACTGAAGACATACTACAGAAATTGAGATGATTTTGATTGGTTTCACAATGAAAAGTACCTTGAAATTGAGCTCAAAGTAGCAGAAATGTTAGATTTTTGCCAAAGTTCAAAGGTAAACAAATCATGTCACGCTTCCAATACACATCAACTGGTGAGTCTAATATTCATTCACAAGTGTGCTGATATTATTTATACCATTTCAACACTAATGCAGTAGTCTGCATAACAGTAAATCTTCTATTTTTTGTGAGAATAAAAGAGATGTAAGAGGCCTGGGGATGTGACTAATGAACAGAGGAAATGTTATTTTAGTGCCAGGAATGTCTGTCTTGTTTATTCTGGACCCTATTTGAAAATTGGCATCTTTTGAAATATGTGAAATTGGCAAAATTGCTAATTTCTGACCACTTATTGGATAGTTGAAATCGGTAAATGGGTAGTTTCTTGTACTCACTCGATAGAAAAAATGGAGTTCTAGTGAAATAGTTGATTTTTGTCGACTAGTACACTGGAATTGGCCGAAAATAGAGCTCAAAGTGGGCGAAATCGCCAATGCGTAAACATTGCTAACTATGCGAGAGCATAATTCCGTAAGTTTTCCATCAAATTTCATACTTTTGGTCTCATTATGATCGGAAAAAGATTCTCTATCTTTTCATAGGTTTTTTTTTTTTTTTTTTTCAAAAATTTTTTGAACCTGAGATCAAGTTTAGGAGAGGGCCTCTCGTCCCTGAAAAGATTAAGGACATTTGTGCAAAGTGGAGTGAGGTGCAAACATTTGTGGAGAAACATCACCCTAACCCTCTCCCCTCCTCCCCTCTTCCATACACCAACAAGAGTCTTAAATAAAGGTCAGTGTGATATTATTGTTTTATACTTGATTTCTCATTCTTTTCTGTATGCAAATCTATATTTAATCTGTTAAAAAATAATTTTTGTTAATTCAGGTGTCTGGAACGGATTAATTGGATTTACATTATTTCTTATGGGGCAAATTAATTCGGAAATCGTCAGATTCAGGTTTAGTCACTCTGGAATGGATTAATTATGAAAACCAGGGGTCCACTGCCCATCAGACGCAGTAATCACCTGTGTCGTAAATTATGACTTGCTGTGTGGACCCTACTGGCCATAGAATTTTTTCAAAGGTATAAAGAGATTGTAGAAGACACGGAATTAATTGTGCTGAGGTCAAAAATATTGGCAGGTGGTTGATTTGAAGGCATGGAAAAAACTGTGCATATGTGCTAGTGAACTGGACACAGTTTCCTGCTAGAATGCTGGACACGGCTTATGACTGAAATAGCATTCTTTCCTAGTCACCATCAGCCTCATCATACTATGAATTTTTTTTTAACTCTTTTAGGTTTTCCTACCAGTGTGTAGCCTTCTCTGTTTTCTTTTCTTACTTATTATTTTCCATGAAGGTGAGATGTACCAAAGAAAAAATTATACAGTGATTCCTTAAGTTACAATAGGCTTGTGTTAAAATAATTTTCAGTTATGATTTGCCCACAAAGAGGAATTTAGTTTTGAATTGCAATGAAAAATTTGAGATAAGATGTGCTTACAATGGTGCAGGTGCTTGTTGCTTGGTTGATATTGTCCTAGCAAAAGTGAAACATTTGGATATGTTTCCTTACCCCTGCTGCCACTGTTTACATAACAGTAACTGGATACCTGGGTGTTAGACGACTGTTGTGGGTCGCAACCCAGTGGAATAAGATAAATATAAGTTACCCAAAACGCTCTGCTTATATAATGAGGGGCTTTATATATACAGTAGTATGCCAGTCAGTGATGTCAGCTAGGTCTGTAATAGTTGTATCATGTACCTGTAGGAAGATTTATTTTTTAACATACCAGCCACCTCCCACCGAGGCAGGGTGATCTGAAAAAAAAAAAAAACTTTTTTTTTTTTTACATTTAGTAGTTTATACAGGAGAAGGGGTTACCAGCCTCTTGCTTCTGCCATTTTTGTTGCCTCTTACGACACGCATGACTTACGGAGGAAGGCTTCTCCATTTCCCACTGGAGATTATAATTATTACTAGGATTATTATTATTCTGATCAGCACTCATGGGTGGACCTCAGCCAGCCACCAATGTAGTAGCTTGACTCTTGGACGTTGTCTGAGCTCTTGTATGGGTGGGCTTTAACCAACAGGAGTGAGGGTGGCATAGCTGTCAGTCAGCAATAGAATTGAATGTCTCTGTGGGAACATCTCAGCTGGGAGTATAGTTTATACTGCAGTTTGTTTCCTCTTCAGTTTGAAGCTACTACATGTGTTTCCTGCACAAATTCTGGATTATTTAACCTTCATAACTGCATTTGTGATTAAATTACACAGTCTTTTGTGTTGCCATGTCATCATGGCCACTGAAGTTCACAGTAAACAGCAGTTTCTCTGAAGGAAACATGAAGTTAGTGCATTGGTGGATAATTATAACTTTACACAGTCAACCATCTCTACTATTATCAAGCAAAAATAATATTAAAGTAGCTGATGAATCTTAAGCTATTGAGAAAAGGCAGAGAAATTATCATAGAGATAGGAAGATTGTTGTTATTGTGGATAAGAGAGAAGCAGATGACAGGAAGATAGTACCTGCAAGATATCTGTGAGTGAGCAAATCCAAGATACAGTACAAGCTGCACTTCTGGGTCTTGGAACAATATTTAGATAAAGGTAGGGAAGTTTTTATTGCATTTATGGATTTAGAAAAGGCATATGATAGAGTGGATAGAGGAGCAATGTGGCAGATGTTGCAAGTTTATGGAATAGGTGGTAAGTTACTAAATGCTGTAAAGAGCTTTTATGAGGATAATGAGGCTCAGGTTAGGGTGTGTAGAAGAGAGGGAGAATACTTCCCGGTAAAAGTAGGTCTTAGACAGGGATGTGTAATGTCACCATGGTTGTTTAATATATTTATAGATGGGGTTGTAAAGGAAGTAAATGCTAGGGTGTTCGGGAGAGGGGTGGGATTAAATTATGGGGAATCAAATTCAAAATGGAAATTGACACAGTTACTTTTTGCTGATGATACTGTGCTTATGGGAGATTCTAAAGAAAAATTGCAAAGGTTAGTGGATGAGTTTGAGAATGTGTGTAAAGGTAGAAAGTTGAAAGTGAACATAGAAAAGAGTAAGGTGATGAGGGTATCAAATGATTTAGATAAAGAAAAAATGGATATCAAATTGGGGAGGAGGAGTATAGAAGAAGTGAATGTTTTCAGATACTTGGGAGTTGACGTGTCGACGGATAGATTTATGAAGGATGAGGTTAATCATAGAATTGATGAGGGAAAAAATTTGAGTGGTGCGTTGAGGTATATGTGGAGTCAAAAAACGTTATCTATGGAGGCAAAGAAGGGAATGTATGAAAGTATAGTAGTACCAACACTCTTATATGGATGTGAAGCTTGGGTGGTAAATGCAGCAGCGAGGAGACGGTTGGAGGCAGTGGAGATGTCCTGTCTAAGGGCAATGTGTGGTGTAAATATTATGCAGAAAATTCGGAGTGTGGAAATTAGGAGAAGGTGTGGAGTTAATAAAAGCATTAGTCAGAGGGCAGAAGAGGGGTTGTTGAGGTGGTTTGGTCATTTAGAGAGAATGGATCAAAGTAGAATGACATGGAAAGCATATAAATCTATAGGGGAAGGAAAGAGGGGTAGGGGTCGTCCTCGAAAGGGTTGGAAAGAGGGGGTAAAGGAGGTTTTGTGGGCGAGGGGCTTGGACTTCCAGCAAGCGTGCATGAGCGTGTTAGATAGGAGTGAATGGAGACGAATGATACTTGGGACCTGACAGTCTGTTGGAGTGTGAGCAGGGTAATATTTAGTGAAGGGATTCAGGGAAACCGGTTATTTTCATATAGTCGGACTTGAGTCCTGGAAATGGGAAGTACAATGCCTGCACTTTAAAGGAGGGATTTGGGATATTGGCAGTTTGGAGGGATATGTTGTGTATCTTTATACGTATATGCTTCTAAACTGTTGTATTCTGAGCACCTCTGCAAAAGCAGTGATAATGTGTGAGTGTGGTGAAAGTGTTGAATGATGATGAAAGTATTTTCTTTTTGGGGATTTTCTTTCTTTTTTGGGTCACCCTGCCTCGGTGGGAGACGACTGACTTGTTGTAAAAAAAAAAAAAAAAAAAAAAAAATTATCACACTGGCCGATTCCCACCAAGGCAGGGTGGCCCGAAAAAGAAAAACTTTCACCATCATTCACTCCATCACTGTCTTGCCAGAAGGGTGCTTTACACTACAGTTTTTAAACTGCAACATTAACACCCCTCCTTCAGAGTGCAGGCACTGTACTTCCCATCTCCAGGACTCAAGTCCGGCCTGCCGGTTTCCCTGAACCCCTTCATAAATGTTACTTTGCTCACACTCCAACAGCACGTCAAGTATTAAAAACCATTTGTCTCCATTCACTCCTATCAAACATGCTCACGCATGCCTGCTGGAAGTCCAAGCCCCTCGCACACAAAACCTTCTTTACCCCCTCCCTCCAACCTTTCCTAGGTCGACCCCTACCCCGCCTTCCTTCCACTACAGACTGATACACTCTTGAAGTCATTCTGTTTCGCTCCATTCTCTCTACATGTCCGAACCACCTTAACAACCCTTCCTCAGCCCTCTGGACAACAGTTTTGGTAATCCCGCACCTCCTCCTAACTTCTAAACTACGAATTCTCTGCATTATATTCACACCACACATTGCCCTCAGACATGACATCTCCACTGCCTCCAGCCTTCTCCTCGCTGCAACATTCATCACCCATGCTTCACACCCATATAAGAGCGTTGGTAAAATTATACTCTCATACATTCCCCTCTTTGCCTCCAAGGACAAAGTTCTTTGTCTCCACAGACTCCTAAGTGCACCGCTCACCCTTTTTCCCTCATCAATTCTATGATTCACCTCATCTTTCATAGACCCATTTGCTGACACGTCCACTCCCAAATATCTGAATACATTCACCTCCTCCATACCCTCTCCCTCCAATCTGATATCCAATCTTTCATCACCTAATCTTTTTGTTATCCTCATAACCTTACTCTTTCCTGTATTCACTTTTAATTTTATTCTTTTGCATAACCTACCAAATTCATCCACCAATCTCTGCAACTTCTCTTCAGAATCTCCAAAGAGCACAGTCTCATCAGCAAAGAGCAACTGTGACAACTCCCACTTTGTGTGATTCTTTATCTTTTAGCTTGGAACAAATCACCATAAAACTATGTACAGTAGGGCTCTGCTTTGTGGCATTTTGCTTTATGGTGTTACACATGTATGGACATTTCACATTATGACCAAAACTCATTATATGGCTTCCCACCCTACCTGACTCGCTAATATAGTCTCCACACGCCACTTTATTTACATTCTCCATGAGCTCCACGTCTCTCCATTATGTCTGGAAACTTCCCAAGATTTCAAGTGTTTTAAAGTACTGTAATTGCATATTTTATATGCACTCTGATAATTATACTTGTGTACTTGTACCTAAATAAACTTACTGTACTGGTGTGCAGGTACACATTAAAATCACTAAGTGTGTCTCAGTCAGTGTTGAAGATGCCATATTATTAATAATACTCATACACTATGGGGCACTTTAAATGTCATAATATAGATATTTTCATTAATCCATTTATGATATTTTTTCAAAATTATATAACAAGAATTATAGGTAATAGGTTGGTAGACAGCAACTGCCCATGGAGGTACTACTGTCCTGCCGAGTGTAAAACGAAAGCCTGTAATTGTTTTACATGATGGTAGGAGTGCTGGTGTCCTTTTTTCTGTTTCATAAACATGCAAGATTTCAGGTACGTCTTGCTACTTCAACTAAAACTTAGGTCACACCACACATACATGTACAAGCATATATATACATACCCCTTTGGGTTTTCTTCTATTTTCTTTCTAGTTCTTGTTCTTGTCTATTTCCTCTTAACTCCATGGGGAAGTGGAACAGAATTCTTCCTCCATAAGCCATGCATGTCGTAAGAGGCGACTAAAATGCCGGGAGCAAGGGGCTAGTAACCCCTTCTCCTGTATATATTGCTAAATTTAAAAGGCAAAACTTTCGTTTTTCCTTTTGGGCCATCCCACCTCAATGGGATACGGCTGGTGCGTTGAAAGGAGATAACAAGAATGTTACATAACATATAAACATAATACATACATCCACAGTAGAAAAACTCTCATAAATATGAGATGTGGTAGCTGGGCGGCTTGTTGGAGTGACAGGAAGAATTACGTTTTCTCTAGTCCAACACCAAGGAAAATGTGTACGTTATAGTATTATTGGAGGTAACTGTAGAAAGTTATTCTTTGCGTGTACCTTCACTCGTAGCGTCATTCCTCTAAAAAATGGTGTGTTGTATGAGAAATAGGTAGTAGGTTGGTAGACAGCAACCACCCAGGGAAGTACTACCGTCCTGCCAGATGACTGTGAAACAGAAACCTGTAACTGTTTTGCTTGATGGTAGGATTGCTGGTTTCTTTTTCTGTCTCATAAACATGCTAGATAACAGGGATATCTTGCTACTCCTACTTGCACATTGGTCACACTTCACAGACACACACATGCATATATGTATATACATACATCTAGGTTTTTCTCTCTTTTCTAAATAGCTCTTGTTCTTCTTTATTTCTTCTATTGTTCATGGGGAAGTGGAAAGGAATCTTTCCTCTGTAAGCCATGCGTGTCGTATGAGGCGACTAAAATGCCGGGAGTGATGGACTAGTAACCCCTTCTCCTGTAGAAATTTACTAAAAAAGAGAAGAAGGAAAAACTTTATAAAACTGGGATGCTTGAATGTGCGTGGATGTAGTACGAATGACAAGAAACAGATGATTGCTGATGTTATGAATGAAAAGAAGTTGGATGTCCTGACCCTAAGCGAAACAAAGCTGAAGGGGGTAAGGGAGTTTTGGTGGGGGGAAATAAATGGGATTAAATCTGGAGTATCTGAGAGAGAGCTAAGGAAGGGGTGGCAGTAATGTTGAAGGATCAGTTATGGAAGGAGAAAAGAGAATATGAATGTGTAAATTTAAGAATTATGTGGATTAAAGTAAAGGTTGGATGCGAAAAGTGGGTCATAATAAGCGTGTATGCACCTGGAGAAGAGAGGAACGTAGAGGAGAGAGAGAGAGATTTTGGGAGATGTTAAGTGAATGTATAGGAACCTTTGAACCAAGAGAGAGAGTAATTGTGGTAGGGAACCTGAATGCTAAAGTAGGAGAAACTTTTAGAGAGGGTATGGTGTTTGGGGTGCCAGGTGTAAATGATAATGGGAGCCCTTTGATTGAACTTTGTATAGAAAGGGGTTTAGTTATAGATAATACATATTTTAAGAAAAAGAGGATAAATAAGTATACAAGATATGATGTAGGGCAAAATGACAGTACGTAGTTTGTTGGATTACGTATTGGTAGATAAAAGACTGTTGAGTAGACTTCAGGATGTACAGTGGACCCCCGGTTAACGAACTTTTTTTATTCCAGAAGTATGTTCAGGTGCCAGTACTGACCGAATTTTTTCCCATAAGGAATATTGTGAAGTAGATTAGTCCATTTCAGACCCTCAAACATACACGTACAAACGCACTTACATAAATACACTTACATAATTGGTCGCATTTGGAGGTGATCGTTAAGCGGGGGTCCACTGTACATGTTTATAGAGGGGCCACAGATATATCGGATCACTTTTTAGTTGTAGCTACACTGAGAGTGAAAGGTATATGGGATACAAGGAGAATAGAAGCATCAGGGAAGAGAGAGGTGAAGGTTTATAAACTAAAAGAGGAGGCAGTTAGGGTAAGATATAAACAGCTATTGGAGGATAGATGGGCTAATGAGAGCATAGGCAATGGGGTCGAAGAGGTATGGGGTAGGTTTAAAAATGTAGTGTTAGTGTTCAGCAGAAGTTTGTGGTTACAGGAAAGTGGGTGCGGGAGGGAAGAGGAGTGATTGGTGGAATGATGATGTAAATATGTAAGGGAGAAAAAGTTAGCATATGAGACGTTTTTTTACGAAGTAGAAGTGATGAAAGGAGGGAAGAGTATATGGAGAAAAAGAGAGAGGTTAAGAGAGTGTTGAAGCAATGTAAAAAGAGATCAAATGAGAGAGTGGGTGAGATGGTATCAACAAATTTTGTTGAAAATAAGAAGTTTTGGAGTGAGATTAACAAGTTAAGGAAGCCTACAGAACAAATGGATTTGTCCGTTAGAAATACGAGAGGAGAGTTATTAAATAGAGAGCTAGAGGTATTGGGAAGATGGAGGGAATATTTTGAGGAATTGTTAAATGTTGATGAAGATAGGGAAGCTGTGATTTCATGTATAGGGCAAGGAGGAATAACATCTTGTAGGAGTGAGGAAGAGCCAGTTGTGAGTGTGGGGGAATTTCATGAGGCAGTAGGTAAAATGAAAGGGGGTAAGGCAGCCGGGATTGATGGGATAAAGATAGAAATGTTAAAAGCAGGTGGGGATATAATTTTGGAGTGGTTGGTGCTATTATTTAATAAATGTATGGAAGAGGGTAAGGTACCTAGGGATTGGCAGAGAGCATGCATAGTTCATTTGTATAAAGGCAAAGGGGACAAAAGAGAGCACAAAAATTATAGGGGGATAAGTCTGTTGAGTATATCTGGTAAAGTGTATGGTAGTTATTATTGAAAGAATAAAGAGTAAGACTGAGAATAGGATAGCAGATGAACAAGGAGGCTTTAGGAAAGGTAGGGGGTGTGTGGACCAGGTGTTTACAGTGAAACATATAAGTGAACAGTATTTAGATAAGGCTAAAGAGGTTTTTGTGGCATTTATGGATTTGGAAAAGGCGTATGACAGGGTGGATAGGGGGGCAATGTGGCAGATGTTGCAGGTGTATGGTGTAGGAGGTAGGTTACTGAAAGCAGTGAAGAGTTTTTATGAGGATAGTGAGGCTCAAGTTAGAGTATGTAGAAAAGAGGGAGATTATTTCCCAGTAAAAGTAGGTCTTAGACAAGGATGTGTGATGTCACCATGGTTGTTTAATATATTTATAGATGGGGTTGTAAGTGAAGTAAATGCGAGGGTCTTGGCAAGAGGCATGGAGTTAAAAGATAAAGAATCACACATAAAGTGGGAGTTGTCACAGTTGCTCTTTGCTGATGACACTGTGCTCTTGGGAGATTCTGAAGAGAAGTTGCAGAGGTTGGTGGATGAATTTGGTAGGGTATGCAAAAGAAGAAAATTAAAAGTGAATACAGGAAAGAGTAAGGTTATGAGGATAACAAAAAGATTAGGTGATGAAAGATTGGATATCAGATTGGAGGGAGAGAGTATGGAGGAGGTGAATGTATTCAGATATTTGGGAGTGGACGTGTCAGCGGATGGGTCTATGAAAGATAAGGTGAATCATAGAATTGATGAGGGGGAAAAGGGTGAGCGGTGCACTTCGGAGTCTGTGGAGACAAAGAACTTTGTCCTTGGAGGCAAAGAGGGGAATATATGAGAGTATAGTTTTACCAACACTCTTATATGGTTGTGAAGCATGGGTGATGAATGTTGCAGCAAGGAGAAGGCTGGAGGCAGTGGAGATGTCATGTCTGAGGGCAATGTGTGGTGTGAATATAATGCAGAGAATTCGTAGTTTGGAAGTTAGGAGGAGGTGCGGGATTACCAAAACTGTTGTCCAGAGGGCTGAGGAAGGGTTGTTGAGGTGGTTCGGACATGTCGAGAGAAAGAGCGAAACAGAATGACTTCAAGAGTGTATCAGTCTGTAGTGGAAGGAAGGTGGGGTAGGGGTCGGCCTAAGAAAGGTTGGAGGGAGGGGGTAAAGAAGGTTTTGTGTGCGAGGGGCTTGGACTTCCAGCAGGCATGCGTGAGCGTGTTTGATAGGGGTTAATGGAGACAAATGGTTTTTAATGCTTGACGTTCTGTTGGAGTGTGAGCAAAGTAATATTTATGAAGGGATTCAGGGAAACCGGCAGGCCGGACTTGAGTCCTGGAGATGGGAAGTACAGTGCCTGCACTCTGAAGGAGGGGTGTTAATGTTGCAGTTTAAAAACTGTAGTGTAAAGCACCCTTCTGGCAAGACAGTGATGGAGTGTATGATGGTGAAAGTTTTTCTTTTTCGGGCCACCCTGCCAAGGTGGGATTCGGCCAGTGTGTTAATAAAAAAAAAATTGCATGAGAATGGGAGTGTTGCTGTGAGAATGGAAGTGTTGCGATGTCAACCCACTTCTGAAAAGTTGCGATGTCGACCCACTTCTGAAAAGTTGCGATGTCAACCCACTTCTGAAAAGTTGCGATGTCAACCCACTTCTGAAAAGTTGCGATGTCAACCCACTTCTGAAAAGTTGCGATGTCAACCCACTTCTGAAAAGTTGCGATGTCAACCCACTTCTGAAAAGTTGCGATGTCAACCCACTTCTGGAAAGTTGCGATGTCAACCCACTTCTGGAAAGTTGCGATGTCAACCCACTTCTGGAAAGTTGCGATGTCAACCCACTTCTGAAAAGTTGCGATGTCAACCCACTTCTGAAAAGTTGCGATGTCAACCCACTTCTGAAAAGTTGCAATGTCAACCCACTTCTGAAAAGTTGCAATGTCAACCCACTTCTGAAAAGTTGCAATGTCAACCCACTTCTGAAAAGTTGCAATGTCAACCCACTTCTGAAAAGTTGCAATGTCAACCCACTTCTGAAAAGTTGCAATGTCAACCCACTTCTGAAAAGTTGCGATGTCAACCCACTTCTGAAAAGTTGCGATGTCAACCCACTTCTGAAAAGTTGCGATGTCAACCCACTTCTGAAAAGTTGCGATGTCAACACCCTTCTGAAAAGTTGCATTGTCAATATGCTTTTGAAAAGATGACGATTGAATGATGGTGAATGTGTTTTCTTCTTTGGGTCAACCTGCTTTGAGTTAAAAAAAATATTTAATGTACTATAATGCATTTTTCTCCATGGGAAAGTGGAACAGAATTCTTCCTTCATAAGCCATGCATGTTATAAGAGGTGATTAAAATGCTGGAAGCAAGGGACTAATAACCCCTTCTCCTGTATACTTTACTAAATTTAAAAAAGAGAAATTTCATTTTTCTTTTTAGGTTACCTGCCTCGGAGGGATACGGCTGGTTTGTTAAAAAAAAAAATGTATTTTTCACATTTTCATTACTTAGATTGACAAACCATACCACGGGCGGGGATAGAACCCGCGATCACAGAGTCTCAAAACTCCAGACTGTCACGTTAGCCACTGGACCAGCTAGCCACAATAAGATTTGTCCATCTAGGTATAGTCTACAGTACTACACCATAGGAAGGTTAGCATAGGCTAACCTTCCTATGGTGTAGAAATATACCTAGTTGGATGAATCTTATTGTAGCTAGCTGGTCCAGTGGCTAACGCGACAGTCTGGAGTTTTGAGACTCTGTGATCGCGGGTTCTATCCCCACCCGTGGTATGGTTTGTTTGCAATCGTGTCATTACGATTTCGTGAGTCATTTTAAGATTGACAAACATTGTAATATTGACAGTTATGTTTCATGAACATTTTTGATTAACTTGTAATTTAGATGGATTAAAAAAATTCAAGTCCTATAAATTTAATTGTTTTGCAGGAGACAACTTGGGGATTTATGTCATCAATGCAATGAAGGTGCGAACAGAGCAGCGATCGGCTCCTAGTCTAGCATTTCTTTTACCATCCGATGAAATTTGGGGAGAAAATGAAACTCTGGTTCAAACCCCAGCAAAGAATTACTCCACATGGAACTTCAAGGATTTATTCGAGTTTGTATTTGTTCTTAGTTCTAACTTTTATTGTTAATGTAATCAGTCATGGGTCAAGTTAAGAAAAATTTTACACATTAATTAGTATTAGAAATTCTCTAATATTAGATACCCAGTATACATTTACCAGAGATGAAATCCTTTAAGTTTTTGGCATCTGCATAATACATAATGAGACTACCATGAAAATGTTTGAGTAAATATTTGTGTGACAGCTGGTTCATCAGGCACTCCTGGTGTTCAGATGGTTTGCTTCTGTCAGTCTCCTTTAATTCAGAAAAAGATTCAAAGTTTATTCTCTATAAGGCTTACAATGCTGAGTTTACAGAATTTGGTTATTGTATTGTTTACATGTAGTAAAATAATAATTACAGAGTGTACCACTAGAACACCTAGCATGGCTAGGCATTTCGGGCAGACTTAAATTAAATCTTAAGTTTAAAATATTACAAAATTATGAGGTAAGTTGGTATTATGGCTAAGTGACTAAATACTAGTTTGTGAGTTTAGCAATGTGAATGCTTTTGTTTTGGCACTATACATAGTTTCAGTATTGGAGTATCACAGGCCAACTTATGACTAGTTAAGATTCATTATTTTGAGATTGAGATTGATATTTCTGTTTATGGTCAAATGGGTGAGTGAGTGTAAGTGTGAACCACCAGGTGGTATTCGTATTATTAGTTGACAGGGTGTATCAGGGAGATAAGATGTTTTCTGATGGTAGTTTTGAAGGTGATGAATGTGTCTGCAGTTTTAGAATTTTCAGGTAGGGTGTTCCAGATTTTAGGGCCTTTGACATACATTGAATTTTTGTAAAGGTTTAGTTGGACACGGGGAATGTCATAGAGATGTTTGTGTCTGGTATTGTGCCTGTGGGTTCTGTCGCAATTATCAAGAAAGTGTTTTAGGTCAAGGTTAATATTGGAATTTAAGGTCCTGTAGATGTAGATTGCACAGTAGTAAGTGTGGATGTACTGAGCAGGGAGTAAGTTTAGATCTACGAAGAGTGGGGGGGGTGTGTTGCCAGGGATGGGATTTAGTGATTATTCTTACTGCGGCTTTTTGTTGGGTTATTATTGGCTTTAGGTGTGTTGCTGCAGTCGAACCCCAAGCACATATAGCATAGGTGAGGTATGGATATATAAGTGAATGGTATAGTGTGAGAAGGGCAGTTTGCGGCACGTAGTATCATATCTTGGAGAGGATCCCAACCATTTTGGATACTTTTTTGGTTATGTGTTGGATATGGGTGCTGAAGTTCATGTTGTTGTCGAGGTATAGGCCTAGGAATTTGCCCTCATTATGCCTGGCAATTAGAGTGTTGTCAATCTTAATGTTAATTTGCGCATCCCCTGCTCTGCTACCAAACATAATGTAGTAGGTTTTGTCAGTGTTAATCGTAAGTTTATTGGCTGTCGTCCAAGTCGATATTTTGATCAGCTCCTCATTAACAATGGTGTTGAGGGTGGCAAGATTAGGGTGAGAGATGACATAAGTCGTGTCGTCAGCAAAGAGAATGGGGTTCAGGTGTTGAGATACGTTTGGAAGATCATTGATGTATATGAGGAAGAGCAGGGGACCAAGGACACTTCCCTGCGGAACTCTAGTATCAAGTGGCTGTGTTGTTGATGCTGTGTCTTTAATGGTGACATACTGATACCTATTAGTAAGGTAAGATTTGAAATATGCAAGCGCATGGCCTCTTATACCATAATGGTCAAGTTTGTGGAGTAGGATGCCGTGGTCTGCTGTGTCAAAAGCTTTTCTTAGGTCAATAAAAATTCCTAGTGGATATTCCTTATTTTCCAATGCTGTGTAAAGCAGATCTAGCATTTTTATGATTGCATCGTTAGTGCTTTTATTTTTCCTGAATCCAAATTGGCAGGGGTTGAGTATGTTTTGTGCTGTTATAAATGAATATAGTCTCCTGTGCACGAGTTTCTCAAAGATTTTGGATATCAATGGTAAGTTTGTTATTGGCCTATAGTTGTTTAAATCTGTAGGGTCACCACCTTTATGTATTGGTGTAACCCTTGCCGTCTTGAGTAGTTTCGGGAAGGTGCTAGTTTCTAGTGACTTGTTAACCCTTTCAGGGTCCGTCCCGTAGATCTACGGCTTTACGTTCAGGGTCCAAACCGTAGATCTACGCCATGAGCTCAGCTCACTCTGATAAACTGTGAGTGGTACATTTGGGCCTAGATATGAGAGAATACATCTATGTGGTATGTGTGCACCACATAAAACAGATCCTGCAGCACACTGTGTATAATGAGAGAAAAAAAATTAAATCATGATTTTTCGATTAAAACAGCAACTTTGCAGTGTTTTTTCGTATGTTTTTTATAGTTGTATTTGCAATTTCTTGGTCTCATTTGATAGAATGGAAGACATATTACAGAAATAGAGATGATTTTGATTGGTTTTAGCACTGGAAATGGCTTGAAACTGAGCTCAAAGTAGCGGAAATGTTAAATTTTTGCCGATATTCAAGAGTAAACAAACGACCTCACACGTCTAATACACGTCAGCTGGTGGGTCTAATATACATTCACAAATATGGTGATGATATTTATACAATTATTACAGTATTGCATAACAGTAAATCTTCTATTTTTTTGGTGTGAATAAAAATTCATTATGTGAATAAAAAATCAAAATGGAATTTATTTGTAAAGCCTCAAAACATAACTAATGAACAGAGGAAACGTTAGTTTAGTGCCAGGAATGCCTACATTGTTTATTCTGGACCCTATTTTGAAATTGGAATATTTTGAACTTTGTGTTAAATTGGCCAAATTAACAATTTCCGATCAATTTATTTTGTTGTTGAAACAGTTGACTTGGCGATTTCTTGTGCTCAATCGATAGAATAGAAGTAATACTAGTGAAATAGCTAAGAATTTGGTTGATTGGAATAATGTAATTGGCCTAAAATGGGAGTCAAAGTCGGCAAAATCGCCGATTCGTAAATGTCTCTGACACATCAAAATTCGCGAGAGCATAATTTCGTCAATTTTCCACCAAATTTCGTACTTTTTGTTTTATTACCTTCACAAAAAGATTCTCTACGATTTCATAAGAAAAAATAACAATTTTTTGGGGGGGAAAATTCTTGGACACTGGTGCGTGACTCCAGATTTGGGCCTTGGACCCTGAAAGGGTTAAAAAGTAATGAGACAGCATGCGAGAGGACATGGGCCGCTCTCTTGTACAATAATGGTGGGACATGAGACAGATTCCCTGAGTTATTTTTAAGTGACTTTATAATCTCGGTGACTTCCATGGGCTCAGTTGGAGCAAGATAGAAGGAATTTGGGAAATTCCCATCTAGGTAGTCCCCGGCATGGGCATTGGTGCATGGGATTTTATTGGCGAGATTAGAACCTATGGTTGAGAAGTCGTTTATCTTGTTAGCTGTGTCAGTGGGATGCAGTGGTGTTTCATTAGGTTTAGTTAGGACAATATTCTTGTTTTTTTTCAGTTTTTGGGTCCCTAGAATCTGAGTGTTTTCCAGGTCTTTTTTATATCTCCTCTGGTGTCAGTGAATCTACTGGAGTAGTATAGTTGTTTGGCTTTCTTTATTACTTTGGTGAGGACTGATGAATAGTGTTTAAGAATATCTTTGTGTGTTAAGCCCTGTCTATATTGCTTTTCATATTGGTGTTTCTTATCAATGGATTTCAGAATGGTGCTGGTTAGCCATGGGCAACCAAGCCGTTTGTTTGTGATCCGTTTCGTTTTTATAGGACAATGTTTGTTGTATAGTCTAAGTAATTTGTTAAGAAAAATGTCTGTCAAGTCGTCAATACCATTGGCCTTGGAGAATTCTGTAGGCCAGTCAACAGTCTCTAGGTCAGCTGTGAACTTCGCTATTGAGGCCTCATCATGGAGTCTAAATGAAACTTTGTTGTATTCAAGTGGTGGTTTACTAATGTTTGTCAAGAGGAAGGTAGGGTAGTGGTCTGAAGTGCTATGTGTGATTATCCCTGATTTAAGGGGGGCTAGTATATTGGTCCATATGTGGTCTATTATGGTTGCACTCGTTTCAGTGAGCCTGGTTGGTTTAGTTATTGTTGGTATGAGAAGTGTGTTGTTCATATTGTTGATGAAATCAGTTACAGGCTGATCATCTAGTAGGCCAAGGTTGATGTTGAAGTCTCCAGCTAAGAGAAGGTGGTGCTTATTCATTTGTCTGTTTGTTATTAGTGCCTTTAGTTTCTCATTGAAATTTGGGATGTTTGTGTGGGGTATCCGGCAAATGGCACCGATTGTTATAGGCGTCTTAAGGTTTTTTACAGTAAAATTAGCATAAATGTATTCTCCATATTCATCACTAAAGCAAGTGGTGCTAATACAAGATAATTGGTTAGAGTAATAGATTGCAATACCACCCCCAACTTGGTATTACGTGGAGTTTACCTGGAGAGAGTTCCGGGGGTCAACGCCCCCGCGGCCCGGTCTGTGACCAGGCCTCCTGGTGGATCAGAGCCTGATCAACCAGGCTGTTGCTGCTGGCTGCATGCAAACCAACGTACGAGCCACAGCCCGGCTGATCAGGAACTGACTTTAGGTGCTTGTCCAGTGCCAGCTTGAAGACTGCCAGGGGTCTGTTGGTAATCCCCCTTATGTGTGCTGGGAGGCAGTTGAACAGTCTCGGGCCCCTGACACTTATTGTATGGTCTCTTAACGTGCTAGTGACACCCCTGCTTTTCATTGGGGGGATGGTGCATCGTCTGCCAAGTCTTTTGCTTTCGTAGTGAGTGATTTTCGTGTGCAAGTTCGGTACTAGTCCCTCTAGGATTTTCCAGGTGTATATAATCATGTATCTCTCCCTCCTGCGTTCCAGGGAATACAGGTTTAGGAACCTCAAGCGCTCCCAATAATTGAGGTGTTTTATCTCCGTTATGCGCGCCGTGAAAGTTCTCTGTACATTTTCTAGGTCGGCAGTTTCACCTGCCTTGAAAGGTGCTGTTAGTGTGCAGCAATATTCCAGCCTAGATAGAACAAGTGACCTGAAGAGTGTCATCATGGGCTTGGCCTCCCTAGTTTTGAAGGTTCTCATTATCCATCCTGTCATTTTTCTAGCAGATGCGATTGATACAATGTTATGGTCCTTGAAGGTGAGATCCTCCGACATGATCACTCCCAGGTCTTTGACGTTGGTGTTTCGCTCTATTTTGTGGCCAGAATTTGTTTTGTACTCTGATGAAGATTTAATTTCCTCATGTTTACCATATCTGAGTAATTGAAATTTCTCATCGTTGAACTTCATATTGTTTTCTGCAGCCCACTGAAAGATTTGGTTGATGTCCGCCTGGAGCCTTGCAGTGTCTGCAATGGAAGACACTGTCATGCAGATTTGGGTGTCATCTGCAAAGGAAGACACGGTGCTGTGGCTGACATCCTTGTCTATGTCGGATATGAGGATGAGGAACAAGATGGGAGCGAGTACTGTGCCTTGTGGAACAGAGCTTTTCACCATAGCTGCCTCGGACTTTACTCTGTTGACGACTACTCTCTGTGTTCTGTTAGTGAGGAAATTATAGATCCATCGACCGACTTTTCCTGTTATTCCTTTAGCACGCATTTTGTGCGCTATTACGCCATGGTCACACTTGTCGAAGGCTTTTGCAAAGTCTGTATATATTACATCTGCATTCTTTTTGTCTTCTAGTGCATTCAGGACCTTGTCGTAGTGATCCAATAGTTGAGACAGACAGGAGCGACCTGTTCTAAACCCATGTTGCCCTGGGTTGTGTAACTGATGGGTTTCTAGATGGGTGGTGATCTTGCTTCTTAGGACCCTTTCAAAGATTTTTATGATATGGGATGTTAGTGCTATTGGTCTGTAGTTCTTTGCTGTTGCTTTACTGCCCCCTTAGTGGAGTGGGGCTATGTCTGTTGTTTTTAGTAACTGTGGGACGACTCCCATGTCCATGCTCCCTCTCCATAGGATGGAAAAGGCTCGTGATAGGGGCTTCTTGCAGTTCTTGATGAACACAGAGTTCCATGAGTCTGGCCCTGGGGCAGAGTGCATGGGCATGTCATTTATCGCCTGTTCGAAGTCATTTGACGTCAGGATAACATCGGATAGGCTTGTGTTAATCAAATTTTGTGGATTGCTGTGTATCCTGGTAGAGGGTAGATATCTATTATGTCCTGCTTAAGCCAGGTCTCAGTAAGAATAATGCAGGAGAAGGGTGTCTTTAGTGATTCAAGGAGTGCCAGGAGGTCATCATAGTGTTTGCTTAAGGACCTGATGTTGTAGTTAACCCTTTGAGGGTTTCGGACATACTAGTACGGCTTACGACCCAGGGTTTTTGACATACTAGTACGCCTAAATTCTAGCGCCCTCAAATCTAGTGGGAGAAAGCTGGTAGGCCTTCATATGAAAGAATGGGTCTGTGGTCAGTGTGCACAGTCTAAAAAAAATCCTGCAGCACACAGTGCATAATGAGAAAAAAAAAACTTTGACTGTTTTTTTGGAATAAAACAGCGACTTTGCACTGTATTTTCGTATGGTATTTATTGTTGTATTCTAGTTTTCTTGGTCTCATTTTATAGAATGAAAGACATATTACAGAAATTGAGATGATTTTGACTGGTTTTACAATGAAAGATACCTTGAAATTGAGCTCAAAGTGGCAGAAATGTTCGATTTTTACCAAATTTCAAAAGTAAACAAATCGTGCCAATGGTCCAATACTCATCAACTGGTGAGTCTAATATTCTTTCACAAGTGTGCCAATAATATTTATACCATTTTTTACACTAATGCAGTAGTCTGCAATACAGTAAATCTTATATTTTTTGTGAGAATAAAAATTCAAAGTGGAAAGCAAAAGAATATAAGAGGGGCCTTGAGACGTGACTAATGACCAGAGGAAATGTCATTTTAGTGCCAGGAATGTCTTTCTTGTTTATTCTGGACCCTATTCGGAAATTGGCATCTTTTGAAATTTGTATGAAATTGACAAAATTGCTAAATTCTGACCACTGTACTTTTTTTTTTTTTTTTTTTTATTATCACACCGGCCGATTCCCACCAAGGCAGGGTGGCCCGAAAAAGAAAAACTTTCACCATCATTCACTCCATCACTGTCTTGCCAGAAGGGTGCTTTACACTACAGTTTTTAAACTGCAACATTAACACCCCTCCTTCAGAGTGCAGGCACTGTACTTCCCATCTCCAGGACTCAAGTCCGGCCTGCCGGTTTCCCTGAATCCCTTCATAAATGTTACTTTGCTCACACTCCAACAGCACGTCAAGTATTAAAAACCATTTGTCTCCATTCACTCCTATCAAACACGCTCACGCATGCCTGCTGGAAGTCCAAGCCCCTTGCACACAAAACCTCCTTTACCCCCTCCCTCCAACCCTTCCTAGGCCGACCCCTACCCCGCCTTCCTTCCACTACAGACTGATACACTCTTGAAGTCATTCTGTTTCGCTCCATTCTCTCTACATGTCTGAACCACCTCAACAACCCTTCCTCAGCCCTCTGGACAACAGTTTTGGTAATCCCGCACCTCCTCCTAACTTCCAAACTACGAATTCTCTGCATTATATTCACACCACACATTGCCCTCAGACATGACATCTCCACTGCCTCCAGCCTTCTCCTCGCTGCAACATTCATCACCCATGCTTCACACCCATATAAGAGCATTGGTAAAACTATACTCTCATACATTCCCCTCTTTGCCTCCAAGGACAAAGTTCTCTGTCTCCACAGACTCCTAAGTGCACCACTCACTCTTTTTCCCTCATCAATTCTATGATTCACCTCATCTTTCATAGACCCATCCGCTGACACGTCCACTCCCAAATATCTGAATACGTTCACCTCCTCCATACTCTCTCCCTCCAATCTGATATTCAATCTTTCATCACCTAATCTTTTTGTTATCCTCATAACCTTACTCTTTCCTGTATTCACCTTTAATTTTCTTTTGCACACCCTACCAAATTCATCCACCAATCTCTGCAACTTCTCTTCAGAATCTCCCAAGAGCACAGTGTCATCAGCAAAGAGCAGCTGTGACAACTCCCACTTTGTGTGTGATTCTTTATCTTTTAACTCCACGCCTCTTGCCAAGACCCTCGCATTTACTTCTCTTACAACCCCATCTATAAATATATTAAACAACCACGGTGACATCACACATCCTTGTCTAAGGCCTACTTTTACTGGGAAAAAATTTCCCTCTTTCCTACATACTCTAACTTGAGCCTCACTATCCTCGTAAAAACTCTTCACTGCTTTCAGTAACCTACCTCCTACACCATACACTTGCAACATCTGCCACATTGCCCCCCTATCCACCCTGTCATATGCCTTTTCCAAATCCATAAATGCAACAAAGACCTCTTTAGCCTTATCTAAATACTGTTCACTTATATGTTTCACTGTAAACACCTGGTCCACACACCCCCTACCTTTCCTAAAGCCTCCTTGTTCATCTGCTATCCTATTCTCCGTCTTACTCTTAATTCTTTCAATTATAACTCTACCATACACTTTACCAGGTACACTCAACAGACTTATCCCCCTATAATTTTTGCACTCTCTTTTATCCCCTTTGCCTTTATACAAAGGAACTATGCATGCTCTCTGCCAATCCCTAGGTACCTTACCCTCTTCCATACATTTATTAAATAATTGCACCAACCACTCCAAAACTATATCCCCACCTGCTTTTAACATTTCTATCTTTATCCCATCAATCCCGGCTGCCTTACCCCCTTTCATTTTACCTACTGCCTCACGAACTTCCCCCACACTCACAACTGGCTCTTCCTCACTCCTACAAGATGTTATTCCTCCTTGCCCTATACACGAAATCACAGCTTCCCTATCTTCATCAACATTTAACAATTCCTCAAAATATTCCTTCCATCTTCCCAATACCTCTAACTCTCCATTTAATAACTCTCCTCTCCTATTTTTAACTGACAAATCCATTTGTTCTCTAGGCTTTCTTAACTTGTTAATCTCACTCCAAAACTTTTTCTTATTTGTACTGGATAGTTGAATTTCATAAATGGGTGGTTTCTTGCACCCATTCGATAGAAAAAATGAAGTTCTAGCGAAATATTCATGTTTTTTGTCGACTAGTATAGTGGAATTGGCCGAAAATGGGGCTCAAAGTTGGCAAAATCGCCGATGCGTAAATATCCCCGAGACCGCTAACTTCGCGAGAGCATAATTCCGTAAGTTTTCCATCAAATTTCAAACTTTTGGTGTCCTTATGATCGGGAAAAGATTCTCTATCTTTTCATAAGAGAAATTTTTTTTTTTTTTTTTTAAATTTGGCCGCCCCTGAGAACGAGTTTTGGAGAGGGCCTGTCGACCCTCAAAGGGTTAAGTACTGATAGACTTTTAGCATTGTTTAGGATAGTGCTGGCTTGTGATGCTGTGTAGTAAAGGCAGTTACTTTCCAATAGGTTTTGATTGTGTGTCAGATTATGGAGGTTTAGATCAGGGTCAACGTGATCAATCATCTTCTAGGTTTAAATTATGGTTATTTATATCCTGAGTTGTGTGTTGAGTTTTAGTACTGATATCTGTAGTGGTGGGAAGTTTGGACAAGTATATAGCTATAGCATTTTGGTCATGTAGAGTATAGTCACTAATACACATAATGGAGTTGGTGTTGTCTATGTGTTGTGCTGGAATGAGCTAAAGTACAACTAGGTTTAAACTAATAATATAAAAATACAAATTAAAAATAGCACCAGACTCTCACTAGTAATTACACTATGGTCTAATATAATGAATTTGGTATTGACTATGTATTGAGCTAGAATGAGCTATAGTACAACTAGGTTTAATCTAATAATATAAAAATACAAATTAAAAATAGCACCAGACTCTCACTAGTAATTACACTATGGTCTAATATAATGAATTTGGTATTGACTATGTATTGAGCTAGAATGAGCTATAGTACAACTGAGTTTAATCTAATGATATAAAAAAGGCACAAGTCTCTCAGTTGTAATTGCTCTAAGGTCTTATATAAGTTGTTTACAAGAATTAGAGTATAACTAGATTTAAATTGACAAGATAAAATATGCAAGTTAAGGTAGCAAAATAATAAAAAAAGTAGAAAAAAAAATATATGAGGTAGTTGGTACTAGTTAGCAAAAGATAGTTAAGGGCCTTGAACAATAATATAATTGAAATATACACTAATTGCACACACAATATAGTCACTAAGATATGAAAACCAATCTTAGAATAGGACTTATAATATAAACTTGTAATATAAAAATACAAATTGAAATGGTACTTGTAATTGCACTAGGGTCTGGTATAGGTTGTTGACAAGATCAAGAGTATAACTAGATTTAAATTGACAAAATAAAATTCACAAATTAAAGTACCAAAAGAATAATAAGTAAAAAATAACAATGGCAATGTCTTGGTTATAATATGATAGTAAGATGGTAGACAGGTACACAGGTACAAAGGATAATATAAAGGTTGGAGTTGAATATACAAACTTGGAAATTTGGCAACAAAATGTTATGGGAAGTATAAAATAATGATTAATGTACAAAAGTAAAATTGACTGGTAGTAAATATGGTGTTTAATAAAATTTTAGTAAGTAATAATGATTACAAAATAAGTGAAAAAGTAATGTTTATTTCTTTCAAAATTGCACTGGTAGTTATACTTGAGGTTATTTGGCAGTACAAGGTAATTAAGAGTACTCTAAGATAGTAAATGTGGTATTAAAACTGGTTAAGGTAATTAGACAAGTAATGGTTATTAAATGATGTCAAAAATGTTAAGAGTAAATTGTATTGATAGTAAAAATGGTAATTATTAATTTTAGTAAGTAATATCAATTGATAGTATTTAAAAAAATAGGTAGTATAAATAAAGCTTAAGCTACCTAATGGTAATGTATTTTGCAGAGACTTGAACTTACCCGACGCATTAAACATGTACTTGGACACAAAAGATCTGCTGCGTAATGCTCCTGCCCCAGGTGTGGAAATACATTGTTTACATGGAGAAGAAGTTAAAACTGTGGAAAAGTAGGTACTTTATTGTTTTGATTTCCTAAGTAAAGTTTTTCTTTGAGAGTACAGAATACCAGTATTCATGTGTTTGAAATGTCATAGCTTTAAAGTTTTTATTGGAAGATATATCTGAAAAAAAAGTTTCAAAAAAATTTAATATGGATGTTTGTGTGACACTGAAGTAGATTATAGTTACAAATATGTACACTGTGCTTTTGGGAAATTCTGAAGAAAAGTTGCAAAGGTTGGTGGCTAGATTTGGGAGGGTATGTAAAGAAATTAAAAGTGAACTTAGGAAAGAGCAAGGTGATGAGGATAAAAAAAAAAAGTTGGGGCCATGAAAGACTGGATATATTGGAGGGAGGGAGTATGGAGGAAGTGAATGTGTTCAGATATTTGGGAGTGGACTTGTCAGCTGTTGGGTCTACTAAAGACAAGATGAACCATAGAATTGACAAGGAGGAAGAACCTGAGTGGTGCACTGAGGCATCTGAGGAGACAATGTTATCCATGGAGGCAAGAAGGGGAATTTGAGAGTATAGTGGTACCAACACTCTTATATGGGCGTGAAGCATGGGTTATGAATTTTCTGTGAGGAAAAGACTGGAGGCAGTGGAAATGTATCTGAGGGCAATGCATGGCATGAATATTTTGCAGAGAATTCGTAGGTTGGACATTAGGAAGCGATGCAGAATTACTAAGTGTTATCCAGAGGGGTTGAGAGAGAACAAATTAGGACGACTTATAGGGGGCATAAAAATCAGTTATGGAAGGAAGACTGCGTAGGGGTCATCTTAGGAAATGTTGTAGGGAACAGGTAAAAGAGGTGTGTGTGAGGGGCTTAGACTTCCAGCAAGCATGTTAGATAGGAGTGAGTGGAGGCAAGTGGTTTTTATGAATTGAAGTGCTGTTGGAGTGTGAGCAAGGTAACATTTATGAAGGGATTCAAGGAAGCCAATTAGGTGGACTTGAGTCCTGGAGGTGGGAAGTACAATGCCTGCACTCTGAAGGAGGGGTAGGGGATAGTTGCAGTTTTGAACTGTACTTTCAACATCCCTCTAGCAAGACAGTAATGGTGAAAGTGTTTTTTCACTTTTTAGGTCACTCTACCTTAGGGGAAGATGGCCGGTGTGTTAAAAAAAAAAGTTACAAGTACAGTTAGAGTAGCATTAACATGTTATAGGTGAGAAGTGTGCTTGTACATACATTTTCCAAGGATGCAAATAAAATGGGAAAGATTTTTGTTACTACATTGACTGTTCTTCACCTAGGTTGAATAACAAAACTCGTTATTCATTAAAGAACTGTCTTGTCAGAAGTGTGTTGACATCAAAGTTCCAATGAAACTTCCACACCTTTAATTCAAAGTGGAAGCATTGTACTCCCCACCTCCAGGACTGATGTCTGTCCAGTTGATTTTCCTGAAGCATTTCATAAATGTTACCTTATTCATATTCTGATTGAATATCCAATCCCAAAATTCATTTTTCTCTGACTCAAATCTAACATGTCCAGTCATACATACCTACTGGATGCTCAAGGCACTGTGATTCAAAACCTTCATTACCATGCAACCTATCCTGGAGCATTTTCTGTGCCTCCTCCCATCCACCCCAACCTACCTAATTTGCTTAATCCAACCTAATTTGCTTAATCTTCTATAAATGACCACAACCACAGCTCCTGCTTCATTCTCTACATTTGTTTCATACCATCACATCATCTAATTTCTGTGCTATTTATTTTCTGCATAATATTCATGTCACAGATTGTAGTGTTTCTTTATAAGGGGATTTACTAGATTAACCCTTTGACTGTTTCAGTTGTATATATACGTCTTACGAGCCACCGTTTTTGACGTATATGTAGTCATAAATTCTAGCGGCTTCAAATCAAGCAGGAGAAAGCTAGTAGGCCCACATGAGAGAATGGGTCTGTGTGGCCAGTGCACACCATTTGAAAAAAATCCTGCAGCACGCAGTGCATAATGAGAAAAAAACTGACCTTTTTTTTTTTAATTAAAATGCCGACTTTGTGGTCTATTTTCATATAGTATTTATGGTTGTATTCTCGTTTTCTTGGTCCCATTTGATAGAATTGAGAACATATTATAGAAATAGAACTGATTGTGATTGGTTTTACTATGAAAAGAACCATGAAATGGAGCTCAAAGTAGGGGAAATGTTTGATTTTTGCCAATGTTCAAAAGTAAACAAATGATGTCATTTTCCAATAAATGTCCAAGTAGCCATTCTAATATGCAGTCATGAATGGGTTGACATTATTTATACAATTTTTACAATATTGCAGTAGTCTGCATAACAGTAACTTTTTTTTTTTGTTGTTTGAATAAAAATTCAGAATAGAAAGCAAGAGTAATATCAGAAGGGGCTGGAGAAGTGACTTATGAACATGGAAAATGTTATTTTAGAGCCAGGAATGTCTGCATTGTTCATTCTGGACCCTATTTTGAAATTGTCATTTTTTTTTTTTTTATTTTCGTGAAATTGGCCAAATTGCAAATTTCTAACCACATTATTGGGTAGTTGAAATCAGTAAATGAGCAGTTTCTTGTCCTCAATCGATAGAAAAAATGGAGTTCTAAAGAAATAGCTATGAGTTTGGTCGACTGGAACAATGGAATTAGCCGAAAATAGGACTCAAAGTGGGCAAAATCGCTGATTCATAAAATCACCGAGGTTGCTAACTTCACGAGAGTGTAATTCCATCAGTTTTCCATCAAATTTCGTTCTTTTGGTGTCATTACAATCGGGAAAAGATTCTCTATCATTTCATGAGTTTTTTTTTTTTTTTTTTTGCGACACCAGGAGACGCCTCAGGATTTGGGGTTGCGACAGTCAAGGGGTTAATATAAATGACTGAACATAGTAGTGAACCTTAAGACATTATCCCTACAGTCTGAAACTGTTATTAGTGTGTGTTGGTTATTATCCTTAAATTTTAATTTGTTCATAATAACACCTAGAAATTTCCTTTCCTTCATTTTTTTTTTTTTTTACTTTGGTTTCATTAATACTGATATGTAATAGGGCAATGTGTGGTGTGAATATAATGCAGAGAATTCGTAGTTTGGAAGTTAGGAGGAGGTGCGGGATTACCAAAACTGTTGTCCAGAGGGCTGAGGAAGGGTTGTTGAGGTGGTTCAGACATGTAGAGAGAATGGAGCGAAACAGAATGACTTCAAGAGTGTATCAGTCTGTAGTGGAAGGAAGGCGGGGTAGGGGTCGGCCTAGGAAGGGTTGGAGGGAGGGGGTAAAGGAGGTTTTGTGTGCGAGGGGCTTGGACTTCCAGCAGGCATGCGTGAGCGTGTTTGATAGGAATGAATGGAGACAAATGGTTTTTAATACTTGACGTGCTGTTGGAGTGTGAGCAAAGTAACATTTATGAAGGGATTCAGGGAAACCGGCAGGCCGGACTTGAGTCCTGGAGATGGGAAGTACAGTGCCTGCACTCTGAAGGAGGGGTGTTAATGTTGCAGTTTAAAAACTGTAGTGTAAAGCACCCTTCTGGCAAGACAGTGATGGAGTGAATGATGGTGAAAGTTTTTCTTTTTCGGGCCACCCTGCCTTGGTGGGAATCGGCCGGTGTGATAATAAAATAAAAAAAATGTAATTGGTGATATGTTTTGATTCCAAAAAAATTTATAGAATATTTTCTCAATATTAAGGGTAACCTTTAACTTGTTAACTATTCTCATTGTCAAGGGGTCTTGGCCTGATAATATGAAAGTTACCATCAGTAAAGAGTACAGGTTTCAGATGTTGGATGGCATTGAGTGGCATTAGATGCTCTGTCATCAGTATAGTGGCATTAGATGCTCTGTCATCAGTATAGTGGCATTAGATGCTCTGTCATCAGTATAGATGAGGGAAAGGAGAGAGCTCAGAATGATAACCTTGGAGAAAAAACCTAAACACATTAATAGTGGCATTATCTATGATTACATGTTGTCTGCACCTGAGGTATGATTGAGAATACTTGTATATGCACCCTGAGTCTTCAGTGATTTAGCTCGAGTGGAACATTGTGGTCAACATAATTGAAAGTTTTTTGCAGATCAGTAAAATGTCTACTCATTTCTTAGTGTTGAATAAACATGTCAAACATTTTTAATATTTTATCATTTGTGCTTTTTTTAGGTCTGAATCAAAATTGACAAGGAGTAAGCATAATGTGCTTAGTTAAGTATGTGTACAACTATTTGTGGATTACTCTTAATACTTTTGATAATATGGGTAAATTAGAAATTGGTCTCTAGTTAGTCATCGATTGGATTGCTAGTGGAATGAGTGGCTAATGTGCATTAAGCTCTTATTTTAAGTTGGAAAGTATTTTATGACATAGAGAATGTGGCATATATTATGATGGTTTCCCCTTGCACCCTTCTAGTTGTAACTATTAAAAATTCTCAGTATTACAGTATTTAGGAATACATTTATTCTTGATTTTATATATTTTAACATTGCTATTGAGATCAGTAATGAGAGTACAACTGTGAGTGATTTATTTGAATTTTGTACAGGTTAATATATGCAGAAGGCCAGTTTCC